>NC_135698.1:12315441-12627069 GCF_964276395.1 Gasterosteus aculeatus
ACGAGTCAAATCTTCTGCCCTCCCTCTGTGGCCCGGCGCTCTCTCCTGAACTCGTTCCCTCCCTCTGTTCGTACCTGCCCTTTCCTCCCGTGCCGTCCTACGGGCCTCTCTTGGGCGATCTCTTTTACTGCATCCTCTCGGGGCAGCTTGGACTCCTGCAGAGACTGTTCACTAATTAGTCTTGTCTCCAGTCATTAAACAGGAAAGCCGTGTCGTGCTCTCATTTGTTTTGTGCCGCTCTGCCGGACCTTCGGCTGCGCAGCGTTTTGGACTCTCTCTGGGCGTAGCTTGTTCCTCTCTTTGCGACTCCTCAAGCATTTCTTTTTTTTTCTTCCTGGAGTTTGCTGCGGAGGAGAGAGGAGGAGAAGGTAAACCGATATGAGAGAAGACGTCATTTAAAAACAGTGTTTTACAAAGTGATCAGGATTTGGATTGTTGGCCTTCTGGTTACAAGAAAGCCGTTTTGGAGAGTAGATCTGATGTCAGTGTACCTCTGCAGGAACAGCATGGGGCTGGTTCAGTAAATGAGCCGGGAGTCCGTCAGAATTGGAACTATTCGAACCACTGGTGCTGTGAATGCAAACGAAAAATATTCATGTATACAAGCTGCATGAGAGCACATATTACACATTCGCGATATTAAGTCTGTTTTGTATGTGTATTTATGACGATAGCAATGTGTCGCCATATCACCTGGTTTCCAGGTCAGAGACGGAGAAGTCGGTGCCCAAATCTTTGCCCAGCCTCTCTCTGACCTTCTTCGTCAACAAGGCCGCCAGCTCTGTCAGACAGAGGCCGGTCTGAATTCAAAAGCAGAGAAAGCATTAAAACGCACACACACACCAAACAAAAACAGCTTTTACTCATTTTATATTTTTGTGCGTACAAATGAAAGGTTTTGTGTACAACTCGTAGATGTGTTTTCTATCTCTGACCTTTGTTGGATCTGGGTCACAGTAGTCCAGCAGGGTGTCACAGAAGTAGAAACCAAGGGACTTCAGATCCCGAGTCGTAAAGTGTGTCCCTCTTCTGTCACCTGTCATTCAAACGCATAATCTTAATACACACACACACACGCACACAAAACCCATTTGGAAGGTCTAAACTCACCCAGCGTGGAGCCTCCAAAGGTGGCCTCCATTGTGTAGCTGTTCTTGATGCCGAGTCTCCACATGGCAATGCGTCCCGTTCCCTCTTTGCTCTTCTGCACCCGGAACTTACAACTCTTAAAGGAGAACTAATGCCGAGGGATTTAGATGTTGGAGTTGTTATGTAAATAGGAGGACAGAGGATCTTACTCTGCGTATAAAGAGCATTTCCTAATCAGGGTATTTACCTTGTTACTGGCATTCTTGCTCATCATTAGTGGAAAGACTCTCTCCTGAAGCTTCAGCGAAGCATCGCCTCGATTGTTACAGCCGTACATGAAGACATTGTTTTTACGGTTGTGGCCGTGAAAGTCGCAATAAAGAACTACATCCATCTCAGCCATCAGCCTGGAACAAAGATTACAGGGCAAGAATAGACATTGGTAAAAGTTCTTTTGAATACATACTTGGAGAAACCACGTTGTAAAAGAAACAAGATTACAGTCATTTACAACATATTTGCTATAATAACGAAGATTTGTAGTGTTTCATAATTTGTTTGTTTACGCACGTGTACTTTCATACCTTTCCACCATGTTTCGGGTGTGCCACACACAGGGAAAGGAATCCCTGAGTGACGTCTTGTAGTTCCTGTTGAGATCCCTTCCTGCCAGAGAACAGCGGTAATTACCCACTATGACACCATCAGGGTTCAGCATAGGAACCACCTGCAGGTCCATGGATCCAAATGAGAAAACCGCAACGTTCATAATGACGAGACTGATGTGAGACTCTGAGCTCGAGGTCCCTGACCTTGAAGACAAAAGTGTCCCTCAGCAGCTGAGCGTCCTCCGAGTCACCGAGCAGGAAGTCCAGGAACCCCTCCATCATCCAGGATCCGTTGGTTTCTCCGGGGTGCACTCGGGCCGTCACCACGACGGCCTTTTTGCTGCTCGCCGCCCTCCTGCCGCCCCCCCGGGACGTAATCGTCACCACGTATACAGCGTTCCCAGCGAGGCTGTGGCACAGCACCCGCAGGGTACAGTATGACGCAACTGCTGAGTTGGATGAGATGTTCCTGAGGTAGCGCTGCAGGTGGGAATAGGTGTAGGGGTAGCAGTGGGCCAGGTAGCATGTGTCCGAGTCATAGGGGAACTGGAGAGTCCACGTCAGTGAGTATGCGGCGATTGCGTCGCTGTTGCGGTCCTCTGCGTTCTAAGCAGAGACAGAAATAGTGGGGGGGTTTAAGTGAGGTCCTGCTTTGTCAATTATATTTTTAAAATATCTGGAGTTACGTTGTTCTCGTGTGCTTTCTGCACTCACTATACAGATCTCAAATCATACAATTAGCAATAAACATGCTGGAAAACTACAAAACAACCTGGTGAATTACAGTCAAGATGTCATTTTTTATGTTCCACCATGTCAGAAAGTTCACCCACCCGACTGCAGCTGCGGTGGTATCTAATATTTGAGCCGGCGCGCTGCCATCCGACACCTTTGTCGGCGGCCCTCTCGGAGTAGAGCAGTGGTCTCATGCCGTGAGAGTACAGGCTGCTGCTCTTCATCAAGTTGATGATACTGAAGCGGTATGTCACTCCAGCCTTCATGTTCCTGACCCTGAAATAAAACCACTGCGTGTGCTTTCTGGTGTACATGTCTGTGCGCAGGGTGAGCTCGTAGTCATAGTCACTCCTGAACAGGAAAGAAATATGGGGGGGCAGAGAGTATAACGAAACTACTTGAATGGATCAAATGTACACAAACGATTGAAAGGCGACTTCGGGTGCAGGACTCACACTTGCACAGCCTTCTGAAGGTTCCCACTCTCAAAGCGGGACTCAAACTCAAGAGGGAGGTCCGTCTGGTTTATGGAAGAGGTGGCGCTCTTAGTGGGCCGCCTGCTTCCTCCGACCCGGGAGCAGGTGAAGTAGGGACGCTTAGTGGCTGGAAAAGAAGTGAGAACAACATGAACAGAGTAAATGTGAACAGCCCAAACTCTTAAAGCTTTTAGTAAACATGGACTTGCTCTTTTAGAGTTAATATCTAGGATATCACTGCTGAGGAAATACACTTGAACTACTAGAAGGCCCACCAGAATAACTAATATGTTATATTAAAATGTTATTACAGCTTGTATATTGTTGTGCGGCACTTAAATTGTAACATCAAAATGAAATTTAAATCCTAAAGCATTACGGAGTCCAGATGGGTTCTTCCTCATAATGTTCCACATTAAATCGAAGGATGAACATAAAGCAATTCAACGTAATGGGTTGTTATTATTATCTTATTGTTCAGCAGAATCCGTTAACAAGACTGTGGTGATATACAGCACCAACTTGGAACTACAAAAAAGCCTCCGGTGTGATGCGTTACCCTGGTCAGCGCAGTAAACCACGGTGCCCCTCTCCTCTCCTGCTGGCACGGGGGTCCTATCGCGTCCTGTGTGATGGTAGAAAGGCTCTGGCTCCGGGGGGTCCCACTCTGCAACACGTACCCTCATTGTTCATTAAATGTCGACAGTTACTGCCAAATGGGGTGCTGGCTTTTTTCTTCATTTATTGAAAACTTCCTTCTGCCTTCTATTGGGCTTATCAATAACCTTCCTAATAACATAACCGTTTCAATACAATGTGTAATTACCGATGTGATGGATGATGTCGCTGATGACCTCACACTCTACGGGCCAACGGGGGCAGGATATGGATGGGAAGGTAACCAGGTCCGGCGGAGCCCTGAGACTCAAAACAGGTCGCCCACCGTCGAAGTCGACGAGAAGCTGCGTGGTCCTCAGAGTCTGACTTAGATTCACAGCCCCTGAGGGGAGACACCAACCACACCTTCAGTAACTGCGTGAGATAAATGCATGTTTGGTGCACACGTCTTTCGCAGGGAAAACCAGGCCTTTGGCACGACAGTCAATAGTTGTACTCCCACCCCACGTCGCACATTAGACAGCGGAGTGGGATTAAAACAGCAACAAGTCGACCCATCGGGGTGAAGTTACATTAGCAATGCAGGGGAAATGGCTTACGCTGCCTCCTTCCTGCCAATTCCTCCTCATCTTCCCCTGCGATGGAGCCATTGCTGTCCGATCCGTCCCTCTGATGGGTGTTCCACCAATTCCTGATAGCGGACACAGCCATGGTTTGTGTTTTCTCTGCCTGAGAGGAAAGAATTAAGTCATCAACCTCATACTCCCAATTGCCAAACCGAGTCGGAGGTTTGTGTGGTTTTCCCCTTTTCATTCATGAGGTCAACCAGTGCAGGGTCAACTTCTGCTCAGCACTGACGTCACACACCAAAACTTTTGTTTTGCTTCAAGCTTCATTGCAAAAACGCTCTCAATCTGTGCCGCGACTTACCTCGCTCGTGGTTCAACTGCCCCGCAAACACGCTTCAATACACAGCGGAGCGATTAAGCGAACATGGCGCCTCCATCGAGTGGAAGACGTTCCTGAAGTGCACGATGTTGCCAAGCAACCGATCGTCTCGACAACACCGCGGTCGCCATGGAGAGCAGGATACGCCCAGACCGAGCGGACCATCGCTCCCAGTGAATGAACGGGTGTTAAACACCAGGAAGCACACTGAAGTTCACCGAAGGTTGATCCTCCGGGGACAGAGAACGGAGGCCTCAACGTGTTTGAGGCACGGACGTTCCGTCGGGGGGCGGGGCTATTCATATTTGATTAAAATGTTGTCTCGTGCTCCATTGGAATGAATTGGAATGATCTGTTAGAGCGATGGTAAGGTGTCTCGTCTCGGTTGTCGAGGACCCGGGTCTGAATCCCGCATAGGACTCTTCTTTTCTATTGTAATGCAAGTCTTGCCGCAAAGACGTGATTTCAACGTATTTAATATTTCTCTCAAAACGTCATAAATATGGAACTACACGCTGTGCTGTTAACAAGTTGCTTTTAGGACATAGTAATGCGGGCAGTTTCAAACATTACTTGTGTAGTATCTTGTATACTGTCATCTTTGATACCGTCACTTTTTGATGATGTCACCAAGGTGGTGGTTGTCCCTGCAGTGGTCCTGCCTTACCCCTGGCTTAATAATCCCCAATATGAGAATCATTTCTGTCATAGGAATTGAATGTACTGTTCATCTTTAAGTTGTTCATACTGTACACACCTACTTCTCTGATGTTTGTCCTCAGGTTTCTCTCAGTTGAAGGTTGTTGTTTTTTTTACATTTGGGGGGTTTTGGATTAGGATGTTGCATGTTTACAGATTGTAAAGCTGAACAAAATTACATGATTTGAATTGAATAAACACGTTGACCCAAGGAATCTGCAACTGAGGGGTGCTCTGCGCATTCTGACTGAGGATGAGGGAGATGCAGCTGATTTCAGGTACACTCTCCCAATTCCAGTGGCTTGGAGACTGATCTTGTTACAGAATCTGAAAATGACCGTCCAATGATTCAGAAGAATGGGCTACAAACAAAAAATTCTAAACCACCTTGTCCATGTTGTTTCTGCACTTTTAATTACATAGTTTATTTCCCTGAAATACATTTCATTGTTCTATTGTTTTAAATTAGGAAAAGTGTTATATGTATAGTGTTGTGTTCAATTTATAATACATACAGAATAATAAATGAATGTGAATGTGTTCTTTTAGCCTCTATGATCACTGTTTCATAGATATTAAATGCTATGCTATGCTCCTCTTAAGGTATGTAGCCTCATTGCTCACTATTATGTACATGAAATACTATGAGGTTAATCACTATTAATAGAGAGACACAGAAGAGGTTCAGGGACATCTTCAATTTAATTCATAGTAATTTTTGTGCATTTAACCTGGACGAGGACCACCACACTGATTATCAGCCTCTTGATGTTTGAGAAACAGGTTTGTGTGTATTTGAAATGTGGTCCTATACAATAAAATCTTAACTTATTAAATATATTATATTGACATAACCTAAATATTAATTGTTACTGTATCCAACCTCTATTATGAAGAGGAAACCATTATAAAGCTAATGCAGTGTTATGTAACCACAGCCCTGAATTAAATGTTCACCTCAGAAACGTTTTATGTGTTTCTTCCATCCAATATGAATACAAATTAGATGTTCACCTGTCAGTGTAATCCAGTAAAGTTTAGCAGCACAGCAAACTACAGCTGCTCCTCTTCATCTGCTTTAGAAAGATGTTTGACTGTAAAAGAACTCTGATCTGATCCATTGAGATTTTTTGCCTAGGTATTTGACTTCTGATATACAATTCTTTTATTTAAAATGAAAACGAAAAAAAAGCTTGATTGAAAAATACTTAACACTCAAGAAATGTATTAAAATACATTAGCAGGAGCAAGTCATTACGTCAGCTGCTGTTCCGGATGCGGAAATGACCGTGCTCCCGTATCCGTTACGTTGGAATCTCGTCTCCCGAGTCTATTCTCGCGGGAACGCAAGGCCAACTTAATAAAAGGTTCTTTGATTGGATGCTGTTATCAGGAGGAAACGAATAAGACTAGAGCTTCTGATACGAGAATAGTAGTGATGGCAAAGTGAAGCTTTCTGAACCAGTGAAGCTTTCCAGCCAATTGTATCGGAAAAAGGTTCATTCATTGAATGCATCGCAAACTCTATGGTGACCTCTGCTGTTGAAAACCTATAGTGCAAATGTATCGAATAGCCTACCAGTATATATTTTGGCCCAGTCTCTGTGGGTTGAACATGATTATGAAAAGTTGAACCAATAAATCATCTAATAAATACATGGATTCCTATATGAATAAAACTATTGTTTTTCAGGTTTGAATTGTGTCCTTGTTAGTTGTTAGCTTTTTCTTCTGCAGTGAAAGTCCATATTCTTACTGTAACACAGACCTGAAAAACTCTTGTTGCAGTTATGTTTATTACTGATGTTAGCTATATTTTGTGTAGGTTATTGTTAACGTTAGATAAAAGTAAGTAACGCATTCATGGTTAATGTTGTGCCGTTTCACCAAAACATTGCATTGGAATAGTTTTGAATGTAGTTGTCGATGAGGTGACAGTGAGAGGGCGTTGTCACAGGTCCATGAGGAAAAATGAGGAGGCTCATCACCTTAAGGTTTTTTCTGATTTCCATGTTCTGCTGCAGTTGCAGAAACGTTGCTGTATCCCACAAAGTTCCATTGTGGTTCAGTTTTTCAGCCTGATGTCAATGAATGTGTGGTGCCAAAATCTAGATGACAACCTTACACCCTCATGGTCTTTAGGGTCGTTTGGACCTTAGACAATAACATTTAATTTTGTAACAGAACTATATATATATTACAAATATAATTTTACTCTGTTTATTAATGTTTTTGTTATTCAGTTTTTGAAGGTTTTATAATATCTATAAATCAATATTTATTTATCATTGGACTCAAAAGACATAATTTATCATCAATATCAGAAACAACACAGAACATTTAGACAGACATTTAAAAACAGAAGAGGGTTGTTTGAGGACAATACAGGCTGAGAAATATGCTGTGTGATTGTCACGACCTGGCTCTTTGGGCCATGACAAGATTGGAGTTACACTGGTTTCCGAGGTGTAACATTCTTTATTTAACACACAAAACAACGAAAAACCATAACCATTCCAGATGGGATGCGAATGTCAGTATTATCAGTAGTGTAGGATGTGCATGAGGGTAAAGTGTAAATGGTGGGTGTTGTCCAGGACATTTAACCCAAAGGAAAACCGGATTCAACAGGCGGCTGCCCTACCACACCGGACGTCTGCTGGAGAGAGAAGAGAGCGACAGAATCAATGAATGAACACAGGGCTTTCTAATCTCAGGGCACCTGGCCCAGGTGCCTTCAATCGCCAAATCTCATTGGAAGGCTGCTGCCTCCACAGCAGGGGTCGTCACAGTGATGTTAAAATAAAGTAGGTGATAATAAAGTTCATAGACCTGGTTTAAGAGTTTGCTCAATTACTCCAATGAAATGTAAAATTGTTGTGCAGGAGACTTATTTTCATGTTTCTATTAACAGGTTACATTTCATGCTAAAGAGGTTCCTGTGGTACTGAAATGCATGTCATGTTCCTGTTTTGCTGGGAAAGCTCTGTGCAACCACATTGTGGCCTTATTGTTTCAAAGTGCTCACTACTGTACCATGGGCTTCAAGACTGTACCATTGCGGCCTAGGACACATGTAATACGTTAACATTCATTACATTTAATGATGTTGGACTAGAATTTTGTAATGACTTTGTCAATTAATAATTTATCATCAATACATTTCAGGGAATTGCTCCTGAGGCAACAAATGACATGGTAGTGTGTAAACCAGTACCGAAGTCCAAGGATCATGCCTGAACTGGTGTGAAATGTACACTGTATAGAGCATATGGTGGTAAGTCTGAATGAACACCTATCCAAATATTTTAATGTATAACAGAACAATGATTAGTATATTTTCCCTTTAAACTTTCAGTTGATATCTTCTGCAAATTATGAACATCTTAGTATATAGAGTTTGGGGCAGCTCAAAACATTTTCATCTGTATTAATAGAGGTGATATGTGCTGATGTCTGCTACAATATGAAAGGTCAGGTTAGAATGATATGTAAATTTTACTTGACATCTCACTTTTTTGACAGGTCCTCTTCCAGATCCTCACATCATTGCCAGTGTTGAGAAACTGCGAGACAAACGCCCACAACCAGGCATTAGTAAATTGCTCCACGGGCTTGAGGCCCTTAATTTTGTGGACTCTAAATTTGGCCCTGTGCCATTTGGGTCTTTGCTCTCTTACCAGTGCCCTCCAGAGATAAGTAGAGACATTATTAAACACCCTGGTGCCCCTGGATTTCCTCAGTTGACCTCGTTGAAGGTCATCATTTTAAATATCACATACAATTTGAGTCTAACTACAAGCAACAATGCCACTTAGAAAGCCTTAAGGTGTCAAGAGAGGAACTCTTTAGACAGCAGCTATGAAAAGAGGGCTGAAACTGGAGCCTGACATACTGAGGCAATATTCTGATTTATGTGAGGTCACTGTGACGCAGTGTGGGGTCGTCATCCACCCTGATGCACCTCACCTTGCAGCCAGCCCTGATGCTAAAGTCTTCAACCCCAGAGAAACACCACCATTTGGGTTGGCAGAGGTAAAGAGTTGTGATGTTGAAGATGTTTCTCAAGTTAAACACCTGATCATAGTTCGAGGCCAGGCCTGCCTTAAGAAAAGCCACAAATTTTACGTTCAAGGCCAGCTGGCCATAAGCGGACTTCAGTGGTGTGATTTTATAACAGATACTCACACTGACTTCACAGTTGAAAGAGTATTTAGGGATGAGATCATCAACTCAATGCGACTGGATTAACTGGATTATTTTTATCACAACATCTAAATGGATGTGTTATTACGTTGAGACAGAATTTCCTAATGTAAATAGTTCCATGTACATGTGATGCATGTTATTCCTGTTGAAAATACTTTTTCCATTTACAACTTAAGTCAGAGTGCATTGTATGTAAATATCCTTTGTCTTATCGAGCAGTGATCACTCTAGTTTTTACAGTCTTACAGTTGCAAGGAACTGCTTCCAACCTTGTTTGTAGCTTTGAGCTGCTATGAAAGTTTTGTATTAGTTTCCTTCATCTCACATAAATGCTATTACCAAATATGTAAATAAAAAAAGGCAAGTTTGCAAAATATTCTTGTTCTTTTAATGGTTAAGGTGTAAATGCATTTTATTCAGCAAAAACCTTTTACAGAATGCTTCACAACATTGTTTATTAATAACCATGAAAATATACTAAAACCTATGTTCATTGAAAGCATAGAAAATGTAGCAAATTTAAAAATATATTACAAAGCACTTATATTTACAGAATATCTACACATAGTGTCAAACACCTAAAAGAATTAATCTCACCCAAGAAAGGAAATACTTCACACAGGTTTGTCCCCTTTGATATCAAGAGGTCCCTGATAGTTTGAGAGTAGGCAACAGATGGCCCACAACTGATTGACTGAACCTACCACTAGTACTAATATTACTACAAACTATTTTAAACCTCTTTTTATTCATCTCAGCTTTTGTTATTTCTGTACTTTTAAAAATCCAATTAAGCTCCTGCAACTTCTGTATTTTTTAGAAAATCTATTGAAATTCAGCTTCCCCACTTTATTTTCAGCAGTTTTTAAAAATAATTTCTGCTTTTCCTATGCCTCTATTAACAGCAATGTTTTAGTATTCATTTCTGTATTATTTTTGGCAATATTTCACATTTATTTCAGCTGTTTTCATTTCTGCTTTTTCAGCAAATCTATTGAAATTCCTTTCAGCTTCTCCCATTTCTGTATTTTCAGCAATTTCAAATTAATTTCAGCTTTTCAAAATACCTGTAATGTCAGCAAATGTATTCAAATTCCCTTCAACTTTCTGTAATTTCAGCAATTTTCTGAAGTTCATTTCAGCTTTCAGCATTTTGCATTCCAACGCATTTTCAGCAGGAAATGCATTTTGTAGTTATAGTATATGTGCATATATGTTGTTGTGGTTAGACAGGCCTGAAGTTTATTTTGTTTTATCTTGTACATTTGATCAATTTTCTATTGCTATCCTCGGCCGAGGAGGCCGCCGGCGAGGGTGAGGGCAAGGAGGCCGCCGGCGAGGAGGAGGCCGCCGGCGAGGAGAACGAGGACAGCGGCGAGGACGACGAGGACGCCACCACCCCCCGGTGGCGCTGACTTCCCTTTTTTTGGAATGCACTAAAGTCTAAGCGTTGAGTTACATGCATTTTTAAGACAATCAAATTATTATAGTATTAGATTATATATTATTATAGTATCTATGTGGATGAGACACATAGTTCAAAGTTCAACTGGAGGACATTGGCATGAATGCAAGAAGAGCTCTATTGAAGAAACACCTGATGGTTTGCACAGCCGTCTACCCAACTGGGTTATTTCCCCTTCAGAAATAAAAGACACAAAAACTTGTCAAGTGAAAAATTCTGTATATTGTTGTAATTTCTTAGTACAGAGCTGTCGAGCAGAGGGTCTGTGTGTGATGCTGGGGTCGCTATCACATTCAGCAGCTCTTATCAGTACTACAAACTGTATAAATAGTATACAAAGTCAAAATATGTACAAAACTTTCCCACACACACTCACACACAATACGCAACAATATACAGGCAAGACTTAAACAACTGACACCACATTTAAAACAGTTCTTCAACAACACACTCAGCACCTGCACTTTGTGTCTGGAGACGCGGCGCCATGGACCGGGTGGGAGCTGTTACTCAGCATGAATTGCGGCGAGCTCTGGGGAGCCTCCTCTGCGATGGCCATGCCGTTGCGGGCCAGCAGCTCCCGGGCCATGAGGACGAAGGCTGCCTCCACGTTCTGGGCCTCCTTGGCGGAGGTTTCCAGAGCAGCCAGCACGCCGTTGTTCTCCGCCAGAGTGCACGCGTCCTCGAACAACACCTGCCTCTTAGCCTGAAGGTCTGACTTATTACCTGCGAGGATTTATTAATATTCACCAACATTACAAGACTGTTCTTATTTTTTCAAAAGCATTTAACTCATTTATTTAGCATTTTAGTGTCACTCTGCTTACCAATGAGGATCAGCACCACGCTGGAAGCTCCAAACTGCTCCACCTCCCTGATCCAGTGGGGAACAGATTCGAATGTGCTGTGGCGTGTGATGTCATAGACCACCATGGCCCCGTGGGCGCTGCGGTAGTAGCTTTGAGTTATGGTGCGGAAACGCTCCTGTCCTGCTGTGTCCCACACCTGCATCTGCAATGACGACACAAAACACAACTTCAGCCCAGTGTGACTTAGTGTGTGTCGAGTGCAAAATCATTCAGACGTGTTTTTGTGTGCAGAACTCTTAACAAATAAGTTTAACACACCCAGAAGGCTAACACACAGATGATGTCATGCTAAAGAAGAAGCCAACCACTCCCCTTATATCTATCATATCTACTTTTAGATAAGAGAAAGAAAAGTAACACCTCTAAACAGGCTTTTCTTAATACATCAAAAATGCAGCAATGATTAAATCAAATGATCCCTGAGATGAATGTGGAATGTAAGAGTAGAGTGCATGTCACATACCTTCACCTTCTTGCCATCAATGTCCAGGGTGCGAACAGTAAAATCCACACCTATGGTATTTTGCTGCTTCTCGATGAATATGCCAGACTTGAAGTTCTGGACCACGCAGGTCTTCCCCACATCTGAGTCTCCAACCAGGATGATTTTGAAAAGGAAGTCGAAAGAGTCCTCGATGTCGGGCCCCGCGGGCTGCATGGTGGGAGCAGGGATATGTGTACACAGAAAACACACACACACACAAGCAGAAACACTAGATCCTGGATCATCTGTGCCTCTATGCAATGGAACTGGTTCCTTCTAAGTTGTGTCAATAAAAAACTGACAGCGTTTAGAGAAACGGCAGTCTTGGAAAGTGATGCAGTCGGGTTCCCAGTTCAGGTGGCTCCAGATGAATATGCGTGATCCAAAGGTAAAGTTGTCCCATTATAAAATAATCTCCATGTTAAACAACAGTTTTTTTTCTAAGATTTTGCTCCGTCTGTCATTTTAAAGCTCATTCACAAACTCTACTCTCCTGGAATGTAATACCAGCATCCAAAAAGTAGCGTTTTTCTTCATCCCGTGCCAGTTTCCATTTCAACGCCGCACGACCGGACATAATCGTGAAGTCTTGTAGTCAATCTTCGTCTGCTTATTTGTGTACTGTGACTCTTTCTGCCCTCTACAAAGATAGACACGCCCCTTACCTGTCTCGATAGGTGTGATCTCAAACTGCCGGCCCACTTGCACCACTGCATCTTGGGATATGGATTTTTGAATTTGTATTCCGGCTCTGTACTAGTGCATAATACCTGGAAGAGGCAGGAATTAAAACTCAATGATCTGTAACGCTATTTACTGACAAAGTGACTGGCTCCAAAGTGGACCTGCAGGGTTAGACAAATGTAGAAACGCCGCTCCACTTTGTAACTTACTATATTAGTTTGACCTCTAGCTACACAGTTGGGAGTTGGCCACAGCGCTGCAGGTTGAGTTTAAACAGTTCTGCACCTCATTATGAATTCAGGTTTTGCTCACGTGTGCAAACACTCCTGAGCAAACAGCTTAAAGTGCTCCTGCAATTTAACTTCTCCTGACAGAATGTTAACACACATTTGTCTTAACAGCTGTCCTTTGGACCCAATAATGTTATTTGTACGTTTTTAAAGTCCTACACCGCTAACCCCTTGACGACCACTGCCAACCAACACATTCCACAGCACTCAAGAGACCATTAGCACAAGGGAAACAACGACACATTGAAAGAGCATAGTTTACACTTTCATAGTGCCGTGATAATAAAGGTGTAATAGAAATCATTTTACCTCAGGCTGCATACATTGATATCACAGTGCGATGCTAACACAGAATGAGCACACTGCCCTGAACCAGTCTCTCTCTCTTTCCAACCCCCCCGACTCGTTCTGTCGTCATCTCGGCCCACAGATGAACAAGGCACAGCTGGACACAGAACAATGTGTGCGTGTGAGGGCCACTTGACCGAGCCGCGTCTATCTTTGGCTGTGACCACCAGCCACCATCTTCCTGTTGTGTGGCTGTGACTGATTAAATGCCATGACATGTGGTTTTGTGATGGAACAAATGAGAAGAGCACAACAGGGGAACATTTTTGATAATGTCTCTTTTTTATGCAAATAGCAAATTGATCAAATGTACAAGATAAAACAAAATAAACTTCAGGCCTGTCTAACCACAACAACATTTATGCTATCCCCAAAATGCAGACCTCCTTATATACAAATTAATTTGAGCTAATGCAACATTGCTCCAGTGTACAAAAATATAGTGAACAAAAACAAAGATATTACAGCTAAACTACCACATTCATATTAAGGAGCAGAGACATTTCTGTGATTCAGCAGTCCCGTCTCAGGAGCTTTGTTGGAGTGGATGACTGGTGATGAAATCATATTTGATCCGTAACTAAGCCGGCGCGTGAGTCGCAGACCTCGGCCTGCCGTGTCATCTTCTCTGTGCTGCGCTGGCACAGTTCATCAGCCTGAAAGCGGTGCTGGGGCTTTGTTAGCATTTTTGTTGTTTCTGGAGTTTCTTGGCAGAAGTCTTATTTGGTGTTATTTCCTGAGGAGGGACGTGAATGGGCTTCCAGGGGATTGGGTTGTAGAAGCTGGGGGATGCGCGTGATGTGTCGTAGGGACCTGGAAGAAATCAAAGCAATAGAATACTAATACATAACAAATATTAGCTGGCCAAACGAAATGAAGGAATACAATGACATCTGATTTGCCCTAAGGCGAACCTTGAATACTTATACTGCTCACACTTGATCAATTATATGGTGTGAGTTAGACCAAGATGGAGTACGCCCCGTTAATATTTGCCAGATGACTTAGATGACCTTACCTGTTGGGTAGCAAGGTGATTTGGGACTTGCTCTGCTCTTTCCGTTGGTTTTAGCCAGCCAGTCCTTAAACTTCTCCTCTGCCCTCTTGTGGCGCTCTCGCTCCTGCGCCTCCTTCAGGGCAGCCGCCTCCTGTCAAGGTAATTGGATCTATCAGAATTGCTCTGCTTCATTAAAAGCTGAATACCGGATGAAAAAATAATCAACATTACTTTCTCCTTCTTTTCTAATTCTATTTTTTCTTGATTCTTCTTCTGCAGCCAGACTTTGTACTTTTGTTGAGCTTTCTGTTCAGTCTGCCTCTGTTTCTCCAGCTGCCTCTGTATCTCTTCCTCCTCCTTGCTCAGTTTTATGAGGTGCTCCTGCTTCTCCTGGAATTGCATGAAAAACCAAATAACAGAGAGGTCAGCATTTGATAGTGTAGCATTACTGTACTTTACAGTTTTACTGACTTAAGTAGCCAGAGCCTACCTGTTTCATTTTCATCTGTAGCCATTCTTGGATCTTCTCTTCCACGACTATCCTTTTCTGTTCCCGCTCCCGTTCTTCTTGTTCTATTTTTTCCTTCCTTAACTGCTCCTAATGTTTTTAGTAAATGGGTACAAAATGTTGTACTAAGTCAGACAAAATGCAATAAGAAGAAAAAATATTTTCAATGCATTGTATTTGATAAAAGGGAGAAAAAAAACTATGCCTGGCTGAATGTACACAATACGAGAAATGTAAATAACAAAAGTAACAACTGCTGCAGAAATAGAGATATAAATGTGAACTGAGTTTTGCCTCATGTGCTTGTTTTTCCAGTTTGAAACGGTCTTCTTTGGCCTTGTTCACCAGCCACATCTCCCACGCACTGAGAAAGGGTCCACGCGAGGCCCCCGAAGCCTGCTGAAAACGCAACACATGAGAATGTTTTAGCTTTAGTTTGTTGTGTAATATCATCCGAGCATATGCAACGTCTCAGTAAGACAAACTACACCAACGTGGCTTACTAACGCTCATCTCAACAGCTCGTTCAAACGGTTAGCAAAGTGGGGCTAACGTTAGCACCCAAAGGAACGTAACGTTAGCTTGGATATTATCTAACGTGCTACGAAGGTTTAGAACTAACTATTATTCAAGGTGACTCGGCAATCTATGCGTGCGGTGTCTCTCGCTAATGGAATAACTACGAACATTTGGTAAATAACCTTTTTCGCAGATAATTGAAGAAAAGTTTCGCTGTTGTGTTTGTCTTTTTCACCAACGCTGGAACTTTTTTTATCCCATGATACACCGCGTCCCGAAGCTGGCCTGTAACCACACACACACACACACACACACATATCAATGGAACATAAACGAGAGATTGTTATGACTCGTTGCATCGTACAATTTATTGAGGGGTGAATAAGGACCCAACTAACGTTAGTTCTTAATTTATAAACATATACAATTAGTGAGCGACAATTGATAGTGGGAACAAACTCTTACGACAATAACTGGTCCTCTTGCGCCCTCTTGTCCCCTTGCGCCCTCTTGTGGATAAACACTAGACGTACGGGTCACGCTGAGATGTTGCCAGATATATTTGGCTTGTAAAGTTATTGGCAAAAAATATCACAGCAAAACTAAAGTAAGAATGTGTATGAATGCACTCCTGGCCTCTCCAGAAATAAATGCGTTGTGTCACCACTCAAAGAAGGTACGTTCACGTCACATCTCAAAGTGGAACATCTTGACCCTTAAAAGGTCAGTGCAGCAGTGGATTTCTTCTGCTTAGCACTTGGTGATCCGTGCCACGGAATTTAAAAAACAGCACGACGTATTAAGTCTGAACCATCAAACGAATAAACCCCAGACTAGAGCCATTGTCACTGGTATTCGTAACACCCGCGCTTTTCATAATTAGACAAGTCAAAATGCCTGCTGTGCATAAGGCCCGTTTCCAGACTCTCTTGACAGACGTCAAAACTTTAAATTGGATTAAGGCTTTTAGTTAGGTATAGCCTGCTTAAGGGCGCGGCCTCTTTAACTGACAGGTGGGTGTCTCACCAGGTCACTAGTGGCTCCCTGTCTGCTCTGAGGCATCCCTTGGGCCCACGTCGCCCGGTGTCGTGAGCCAAACCTCCAGTTTTAGGATCAAAAAAGAGATAGAAATAGAAGAAGTAAAATGTTAAACAAAACTCAACATGCAAGCAGAATATTCGGGGCCAGTCTTTCGCGCAGGTGTTGCATTAAAGAATGTTTTTACATGATCCATGCTAGTGTTTCTAAAAGCGTATTCCCACAAACGGTGCTATTTTACACCTTAAACGTAGTTGAGATTTAAAAACGAGATAGAGCATTTTGTCCACACGGCTCACACAAAATTGGACTTCATCGGCTTTGTGTACACAGTCAATGTTATGCCCACGGTTCGGTGGTCAGGAGTACATGGACCAACGTGTGTACTGGTATCCATGACGTCATGTCCAGCCCTCGCGCAAAACCTCGTTCGACAGGAGAACAGAAACATGAAGTACCGCGAGCGGCCTCATCGGGGGGGCGCTGTTTCTCCCGGGCCGCGTTCTGTGCGCCACTCGACTGAAAAAAAGGGAAAGAAGAAGGGGGCAGGCTGTGTGTGCGAGTCGGTGCTCTCATTCATGCGGAGGTTCTAGCAGTCCCCGTCGCCAGCCGAGCAGCGACACATCGTCCTCGGAACAGAGAGTTCTCTCAGACTAGTTGGAAGGGTTGGTGAGTGATACGTCCCCCCCCCTCTCTGCGTTTCGCAGGCTGTTACTCGGCAGTTTTGGGAGGAGAAAGCTAAGCAAAGATGGCTGCTGTATTTTAAAAAAAAGTGTTTTCCAGGTCGACGAGCTGAACAAGAAACCCGTTGGCAACTGTCGTCCTAATGTCCCCGCATTCCGCGTCCGTGTCAGTTCGTTTCGTTTCCTCGTCCGCCCCGTGCTTAAAGCCGTGCGGTGTTTACGTGACTACGGGAGATTCCCACAGCGCCGCATTAACAGAACCGGGCGGCTTTCTCGGTCTTTCGCTGTTAACTTCGTTCCTGCGGCGGTGCGCCCGCACGTGACGTCGATTCATGGTTGTGAGGATAATGGCTTCTACTGTATCTCCGTACCTCCGCATTTAACCTGTTATTCCCTCTTTTTGTTGTTGTTGCACGATCCATGTGTGGACCTGGTTAGCATTGTTGCTTTTGACTGTGGGCGAAAGTCCAGGTAGAGGTCATTGACAAGTACGCTTCCGGTCAGCTGTCGTTTACAATACACTTGCATGTGTTTTTGTATCCAATACTAATATAGGATGTGTGATATAGCAAGTGGTTAGAATGTGTAATAGTAAAGAGAAGGACACATGCTAGTGAAGGTCAGTTTCATCTGATTGGTCGTGGCTCCTTTTTTGTTTGTTTTTGTTTTTTGTAAGAGCATCATAAAATCAGAGACATCACACCTGGTGTATTTGGATGTTGGCTGTAAACGCGGGTTATTTAGCTTTAAATAAACTATTGTATAGGGTGCATATTAAACCCACCTCCGGACCACGTGGGCGGGATACCTCATAAAACACCTAAATGAAAGTTACCTCGAAGTGCATTTTGTGTGATGGTGAAGTGTTTCATAATCACAACTGACAACACCCTTTATGGCGTCGATGTGTGGCGTTTGCGGCCATAATCATAACACACTAAAACCGGGAGGATTACAAATTATTAAACCCCCGACAGGCTTCGTAATCTTCAATTTTATATTGTACAGAAATGGCTCAAACTCAAAAGCCAAGATATTGCAAAGAAATTACATGTTTCCACTGGCTTCGCAGTGACAGCAGCGGGGGGAGATTGGAGGGTTTGTGAGGACCAATGCTGGCAGCTTCACCAGGTATCCGCGCAGCGCTGCGACCTTTCCCCCAGTTCCTGCAGCACGGGGCTGGTCATGTGACGTTGGGAAGCTGCGGGGGGAGGGGATTGGCTGCCGCTGACGGGTGCTGCGTTCACGGTGCTCCTTCCGAGGGTTTGAAAAAGCACAAACGGAGACGCGTACGGTTTCCACAGTGCTCTTGTTTTGGATGAAAACACGCTGATAGCAGTCTCGGCGAAAAGGAAAGCGAACAGTATTCGCATGCGATGGCAATTCCAACGTTACCGTTTCATGACGGATTTGACAACTGTCATATTTGACATTTTCCTACTTTTTGTTTGGCATTTTACGTTACATTAAATGAATGATCATCTGTCTTTTTAAATTTTCGACAGCCATTGAAGGCAACTTGAAAAAATCCGGTCCTTCTCCAGAAATAATGCTAAATGTTGGTTATTTTGAAGGTTTAAAAGGCTTCTCAAAACTTGGAAACGCAGTTATACAATTGTATGCAGCTTGTCCTAGGCTCATCAATATATCCTCTATAGTGTATTGATCTGGGTGTGCGTTTCATCTGACATGTGTTACATATATGGCCAAGCCACTTGGAATGCTACCAGCTCAGATTCACAATCCCACAACACAAAAACACTGATTGAATCACAATATCAAAAACCATATACAATTAAAATATAAGAAATATACATTATTGGATATGAGTTGGAGACCAGACCCCCCCCCCCCCACCCTTTTTTTTGTTTTTGTTGTTTCGTTTTCAAGGTAATTTACCTGAGTTCCCTTTTTAAGAAGAATGTGTGCTAAGATCTCTCGCACTGTTCAAGGTCTTGGATGATGATAAAGAACGAAGATGTCACCTCTGCAGATTTAAACTCGGTTCCCAGTAAGCTGACCTTTGTCACTCCCTCCCTTACCATATCATGATAACATTTTAAATGTAATCACTCACTTAAAATTTGCAAATATAAAATAATAAGCGCTTGTAGTTTGGAATAAAATGTTTTTACTGTGTCTGCTCTTTGCTTGTAAAGTTCAGTAATGAGTTACTAACTACCTGGTGTCCTTTGCATGCAGTTTAGTTTATATATTAACTAAATATCTTGTTGATTCATAAAGGGTATGCCGCTCTTGTAATCATTAAAATGCTAATAATTATTATCGTTACTAAGCATTTACAATGCAGCACAAATGTTCGTTTGGGAAACTGTGTACTACTTAAAACATCCCATTTTTCTCTTTTCAGTTATGTTTCTTACAACTGCTTTTGTGTTTTGTGTGCTCGCTCACATGGCAACAAATTACTTTCTCAGCCATAGTCCAATAATTACTTATTTATCTGAGATTGTATTGAGACCAACTATATTTAGCAAACAAGACCAAGATGATACAGAGACTCAAAACGGTTGTTTGCCGACTACAATACTGGCTACTGTAACTAAGAAATTTGACTCCGAACTTCATTGGTGGACACTTGATACCTCTAGTGCTGCAGCAGGTTTGCATCTCAACCTACACACCTTTTGTCCTTTTAAGCCGAGTGTTATGCATCCAACTCGAGGTTAACCAGACGTCTTTGTTGCTTTAGAGCCAATAATAGTATGCTCTTCCTTTCCACAAAGAGCTTAAACTGGTTTAAATCCCGTAAATTAGGCAACCTGCAGTGCGGTTGGCAAACTGCAGTTGAGGAATATTGCCTTCTGACTTCAAGTAACTGTGACAGGAGCTGGTCAATATCAGAGATTGTTGTAATATTTGCCTGACGACGATATTTAAAGTCTCATCCAGATATTGGGATGTAGTAATTGTACCGCGTTGTTTGTTGTCAGTCAGTACTCATGTTGTGATGTATCTACAAGATGGTAATGCCATCCACATGAGTGAGAGGATATCGTACTATGCTGTATTGTATTGTTCACTAACTTGTGTCATCCGTCTCTCTCCTCTCCCTCAGTGACCCTGTTCGGAAGCAGCCAACATGGCAGAAGCTCACCAGGCGGTGGCCTTTCAGTTCACCGTCTCCCCCGATGGCATCGACCTCCAGCTGTGCCACGAGGCGCTGCGCCAGATCTACCTCTCTGGCCTGCACTCCTGGAAGAAAAGGTTCATTCGCTTCAAGGTGAGCGTCGTTGGACATATGGGAGAGCAAAGTCCACTGGGTTTCTGTGCACTATGTGCAGTCTCTTTCCTCTTTTTTTTTTTTTTATCTCTGACTGATTTACTGTTACTGACCTACTGAAATGGGTTTATTCGCTACACTGGAAAGTCACTGACGGTTAAAGAAACAGACAAAAGTGTCGATGACCTTCATGTCTATTCTTTGCATTCTAACCTTCGGCCTAGTTTACTGTTTACACACCGTCACGCCGAGTCACTCAAACCCAGAAAGACAGCATTTTCCCTTTTGTTTATAACTACGAATGATTACTCTCATGGGTTATCAAGGCTGTAAACACTGTTAATGAATCACTTGTTGTAAAATAAAAAATAAAAAAAACATAGTCTTTATAGATTATTAGCTTGTTGACCCTGACATTTGCTTTGGTTTACCTTTCCACAGAATGGGGTGATGACCGGTGTGTACCCAGGCAGCCCTGGTGGGTTCATGGTAGTGGTTGTGTCCTACATGTCCTACAATAAGTATCAACAGCTGGATCCCTCTCTGGGCTTGATTGCCAAGCTGGGTCAACACATGCCCATCAGGTAAGGCTAATGATATCATGATCACAATATAATTTTATTGTCATGATCAAAAGAAAGTTCTGGTGTACTCACCGATTATAAACTACTAACTATCCACCACACCTCGTATTTAGGGATATTATGGACACACTATCCACGTAAACTGTTAATGCCTTTCATGAGTAAGTAACATGCACTGTTCATCAGTCATGAGGTTACGTGACCTTTGATTACAGGACATTCATTGTCTAATTTGTCCATAGTGTTATTACAGTGCTCTCTCTTGGATCAATCTGACCCCCCCGTCACTTCTCCTCCCCCCTCTTATTCTCTGTCCACAGTCGATACATGTCCACTGACAGCCAGAAGATAGTTGGAGGTGTTCTGGTGGGCACAGGCCTGTGGGTCTCCATAATCATGATTATGAGGAGTGTCCTGAAGTCCCTGTTGTCGTGGCACGGCTGGATGTACACCAGCCACGGCTCTGTGGCCTGGTCCACTCGTCTGTGGATGGTGAGACCATGACTGGGCTCCTCTGTTCCGTTCACTGCAGGGAAGATTAAAACTAATTAATCTCACATTTTGTAATGCATTAATCTAGATTAATCACAATTTAAAAGTTAAAAGATCTTTTAAATTCACTTTATAAAGCGTGTGTATTGGACACTGTTCTTTCTGGTGGAATGTCAAGGCAGAATTTCACCAGGTGGCATTTTATTTCCTTTTTGCATAGGCCTTAAAATACCCAGACTATAGAAGTTATTTTATATAGATAAATTCCAAATTCAAGTGACTGTTGGCTCAAAGAAACAATTGAAAGACTAAGTTCTAACCCTTTTTATTTCAACCCACCTGTTACATTTTCAGATTAAAACCCAATGTGTAACTCTGCATTCCCACTCCCTCCCCTTTTTTATCTGTGCTTCTTTTCCAGGTATTGGTGAAGGTGTTCTCTGGCAGGAAGCCAATGCTCTACAGTTTCCAGAATTCCCTGCCGAGACTCCCTGTTCCTTCCATCAAGGACACCTGCAAAAGGGTAAGTTGCAACTGTCACTTCAGCTCTGAAGTGCTGTGTGCACATTCCTTATTGGTTATAATGGTCCTAATAATTGGACTGGAACCAAATATTGCAATTTTATGAAAGTCAACGAGCAACGGATCAACAGAGCTGCGTAGCGTCCGCGCCAAACAAATCGATCGTCTTACTCTGATGATGTGCACGGATTGAAGTTGGCCAGGGTGGCTTTTGAATGACGTAAAATGTGTCCGTTATTAAGCGATGATCGCTAATTAGACCTACCAAGTTTTTTGTTCCCTCAATCAGGGGACCGTGCATGCGGCATGATTTTTTTTTTTCCCCTAGTGCCAGGTGATCGACCGTTCGACCCCCTGGTTTAGAGGATTATGGCAGAGGCCCTAAAAAAAACTTTCTTTCCTGTCAGAAGGGGGAAAAAAATAGAGAACGTTACTCTGACCCATCGGCTCTCTCTCCTTGGTTAAAACTGTCAACCCTTTGCTTCACTCACTGCTGGGTTACCAGTACCTGGAGTCAGTGCGTCCACTGATGGAGGACGAGCGGTACCAGCGCATGGAGGGCTTGACCAAAGACTTTGAGAAGAATCTAGGACCCAGACTGCAGTGGTACCTCAAACTCAAGTCCTGGTGGGCCTCCAACTATGTGAGTCACATAGTTCCTCTCCCTTTTGCTCTCCTCTACTCCTCCTACAGACCTGTTTGTAAATCTGAAAAACGGCGTGTTAATAAATGTAACCCCCTTTCTCACACAGGTCAGTGATTGGTGGGAAGAGTACATTTACCTTCGAGGCCGTGGGCCCATCATGGTCAACAGCAACTATTATGCCATGGTGAGTCCTCTCTACCTGATTATCTGTCAGCAAACAACCGCTCAGCCTTTTTTTTTGTAAAGCATAAGGCTCTCCACGTAAGACATGATGCATTCTCTCCAAGTGTGACCCCAAAAGCTGTGATGCGTGGTGAGGTGTAGACAAACTATAACCAAACATCAGCTAGAGCTGCAGTGAAACTATGTCACTTCCTGGCACTCTATGAGATTGATGTGCAATATTGCAAGTGACGTAAAGTAAAATGAGCTCTTGAGAAATGTTTACGGCATATGACGGCCCTGCCGCACACGGCTTGGACAAAATTGTAACTCTTAGCCGGACATATGGGCAAAAAAAATATGTCTATTAAGTAAGAAAAGTTTATCCGAAAGAGAGGTTGACCGCACCTAAATCCTATGGTTGTAGCTTCTTAAAACTGAACTTTCCAAAAATTTGTTTGCGTTAGCACTTGTCAAACCTTGTGTGTGTGATGGATATGCAAAGTTGGGTGTCAAATGTTTTTCTGTGTACGGTACACACACACTAAATTGGCAGCACAACAATGTTCATCTGTGTCTCAGAGGGCAAAGCTGCATCACTGTATTGCATTGTCTCTTTTACCGGAGGGCAGGTTCGTTCCTCCTGAATCTCGGTCACATTTACGATCACAGACCCATTGACCTCGGCAGGGGACAGTCCTCAACCACAATGACAACAAAGAATCTATGAATCACAAAAGAACATTTTATTCACGCTGCTCTTCAGTTTGCAGTCATCTTGTGTCCTTAGCAGGCTGCAGGATGCTATTTATTTATTCATACCCTTTCTAAATCTCCTTTTTTGTCCCCCAGGATTTCCTGTACGTGTTCCCCACCTCTATCCAGGCTGCCCGAGCAGGGAACGCCATCCATGCCATCATGCTCTACAGGAGAAAACTGGACCGAGCCCAGATCAAACCAGTGAGTAGAGAGCCCTTTCCTCCCTGTTTGACTTTCACATTTCTTATTCATTAATTTATAGCTTGTTTGTCTCCACTCTACCACCAAAGTGCTGTATCTTTCCCAACCCTTTCTTGTGTGGTCTTAAAGTTAGCTTGTTCTCTCACCAATGATAATGTAGATGCATCTTAACATCCCAGGTCACTGTGACTAACTGACTTTTTTGAATATGCCAAGCACTGTGATTTTTGCCTGTTTTTGATGCATGTACAGCTATAATGATTGCTAATGATGGTAGTAGTACACATCAGTGTCTTCTCCTCCCGCTCCTCCCTCAGTAATTTTCCTTTACCAACCTGCATGATGCAAATGCAAATTATTGTTTACATTTGCACAATCCTTGCAAGCAATTTCCAACATGGTGCATAAATACAAGTAGACCTCTTGCATAGACCAATTGTATGCACTATACAAACAGCAATGCATGAGCTCTCTCGGTTACACACTCACATTTTGGTTGTCTCTGTTCTACTGTTTTGTCCCTTTGCTGCGCCGGACGCTGCGTTAGATTTACTTGCTGGCGAACAAGGTTCCTCTGTGTTCGGCTCAATGGGAGCCGATGTTTAACACCACCCGCGTTCCTGGTTTGGAGACAGGTAAGAAGAGGGCACGTGTCCACCATGCCCTCTGAACCCCCCGCCCCCACCGCGGTGACCCTAGCTGCTGGTGCCACAACAGCCAATCGCAAACCCCCCGACTACCCGTCTCATTCTCATCAGCAAAGCCCTGGAATGGTTCACTTCTCATTCGCCTTTTGTTCATTTAGCCCAGAGGTCTTCAACAGGGGGTCCGCGAAGGTACTGCAGGAGGGGTCGCGAAATTTTTGGTTGATGAGACAATTTTTTCCCCCCACAAATGTAAATGTCTTCAGAATCAGAATTTTTATTTATGGTCTTAAAATACACATTAACATGAATCCAACATATTAAAGCGAGCGGATAAATTGATGGAGAAGACATTATCTGTCAGTCCGCAACACACACACTTAGCTTCCCACAGCAGCTCTCAAGCTGGGCACCGGTTCACTCACTGCTCCTTTCATGCGAAAACGACAGCGCAGGCACCAGCCAATCAAATCGCGTTTATGCTCACGTCTAAAGAGCGTGAAGCTCAAAATAAAAGATGGCGGACCAAACTCCTTAGGGGGTCCCTGCTCCACCTCGCAATCAGTTTGGGGGACCTTGGCTTGAAAAACGTTGAAGACCTCTGATTTAGCCTCTGATTTATCATCTGGGAGATATTCAAATTTGTGTAAGTGTACATGTGTAAAACGGATGTTTTAGTCAAAAATGACCCCGGGGCTTTGCTGGTGGCATTGAGACGGCAGACACTTGGTTTCTCCTTCCCTGGAAGCCTCCTCGGGTCCCTTTTTTCCTCCTTGAGACTGCTTATCAAACCGATCCTCATGGCCCTCCTCCCTTCATCCATTCTCCTCTCTGTAGGCCTGTGTCTGCTGCGCTCTCCAGGGGATATTTGTGAATTAGTTTGTCATCTGTGTTTGACTCTACCCTTTTGCTTTTCAGCTCATGCTCCTACACACTATTCCCTTGTGCTCAGCCCAATACGAGTCTATGTTCAACAGCAGTCGTGTCCCAGGTGTAGACACAGGTAGAGTCTTTAGCAGTGCCGCCTCCTCCGCACTACTCCTACTGTACTTCCCCTTGAGACGTTTGTCGATTGTGTTTTGAATTAGAGATAGTCTGACCTCCATGAATAATTAATGCATGTGTGAAGGTCTATGCACATTGAAGGACTAATTTGCATGTGTCTTCGTTTTCACATACAGTTCAGTATGTGTTCATGGAATAATTTTAATATTATTATTATTATTATTATTACTTTTGGGTGGTGGTCACATGACTAAAATCAATACATGACCTCTGTAGGGGCAGAAAGCCATTCTGCTGCAGCAGCACCATGGCAAGCAGAGAGTGTTGGAAAGGACTTTTTTAATGCAGAATAAAACCCTCAGTCCAGTAACCGAGGCGCAGACCATCCGTTTAGTATCAAAGCCGGAAGCCTTGGGACAAAGACCTTGAGCTGTGGTGACATCTGAACATTCATTTTAAGTTTAGCAAAATATTTAAGAAAAATCTCTACAGTTACATATTTGACTTTATGATGTGAGTTTGCAGTTCACCCGACACGTTGTAGTGGGCTAAATTAGAAGAGTTAAATACAAATGATCTCTTTTTTTTAATTTCCAAAGCCAGTTCCCTATATGTATACTGATATTGCTGGAGGTGTAGGCCAAGTATTACCTGGATGTGAGGTGGTAGTTGGTCCCTTTGTAAGTATCCCCTCCTTTTTGTCCTCCCTGTGATTTTAGAGCAATGCTTGTTTGAATCCCCGAGCAACTCCAAATGAGTCATCATAACTTATTTTATATACCAAGATGCAAGTGATGTTTTTTGATTTGTGTTTTTTTTTGCTGGTTGTGCTCAATGCTGTTCAAACAAACATTGCCTCGTTTCATTGTATCCCAAACCACCACCCTGTTCCCATATTACTTTCTCTTTTCATCTCCCTTTCCGCACATCCATTTTCAAGCTGTTTTTAGATTTTGAACTGGACAGTATTCTCTCCCATCATGTAGTGTCATCTTTGATTCATTACATGTCTTTGCCCTTCATTTTGATATACGAAGGATGCCCCAAAAAATAAAAGTACCAACTGACAAAAATGTATGTTGTTGATATCGCAGTATTTCACAGCTGGGACTCAGATCAGGTTACTAACACTTGGACTGTTCCTAGAAATCAAATGCTGTGACATCCACGCTCCATTTAAACTGCTGCCTTCATTAAGATTTTAATCATCTACTATTTAATGAGGACCCAAAATACATGTGACATCAGCCACGACGTCTCAATTCGCTTTCTTTCTCCGTTTTCCCCCTTTCTCTCTCTCTCGGTCTCCCAGACATCCTTCAGCATGTGAACGACAGCAAACACATTGCCGTGTACCACAAGGGCCGTTTCTTCAAGGTGTGGATGTTTTATGACGGGCGGTTGCTGTTGCCACGGGAGATCGAGCAGCAGATGGCGAGGATCTTGGCCGACACCACTGAGCCAATGCCGGGAGAGGAGAAACTAGCTGCACTCACCGCAGGGGACAGGTGGGTGGCGCTACAGAGCCAGCTGCAGCCAGTACTGATGAGGCCACACCATTCACAACATGCAGTGTAGCACGACAGGAAGTTTATTTATTTATTTAAAAAAACACTTGCACCCCTTAAGAACAAAACCTCCCCATTGCAAAACATTAAAAGCACAACTTCCGGAAGCCATTACACCATTCAAGCAGCAGTCTGTAGTACCGTCTTTCAATCTAGAGCCCTGGTTTCAAAAATGTATTTTTTTTTTACTATTTTCCCACCAGATTTAGTAATTTTCTGATGTTTGCTGGTTTCAGCACTGCTGTGTGTTGCTAATTGTTGGAATATCCTAAACGGTGAAAAATAACTTTAATAAAAAGAATTGCGACATTATCTGAGTAAGCAGACATATTAACGGTTAAAATAAAGGAATATTCCTTTAAAATAAAGGAATATTCCTTTATTTATTATTTTAAATAAAGGAATATTCCTTTATTTTAACCTTCCTTTAGTTTATGGCGTCGACAACAGCAACATATTTTTTTTAATGGGAATCTGGAGGGTCGATAGTCAGTTCTTAGGACTGACCCAACTTTATAGCGCAAAGTTTCAATATTTTAGAATTTTGATAATGTTAAAACATATTGTCTGATATTCAGCTGTAGTTAACAGTTTAAAAAATAAACTATTTGTTACTCTGCAGGACCCCGTGGGCCAACGCCAGAGAAACCTACTTCAGTCGTGGTAAGAACAAGCAATCTCTGGACGCCATCGAGAAGGCGGCCTTTTGCGTGACCCTTGATGACACCGAGCAGCGCTTTGAATCGGACAACCCGGACCAGTCTCTGGTCAGCTACGCAAAGTCCCTCCTCCACGGAAAGTGCTACGACAGGTGGGGCGGACACCCATAGCGTATGCGATCATTATAAGAGTTCATATATAAAATATGTGTATATTCTTCTGCTTTTTTCCCCCCATTCAGATGGTTCGATAAATCCTTTAACCTGATCATTTTTAAGAACGGCACCATGGGACTGAATGCGGAGCATTCCTGGGCGGATGCTCCAATCGTCGGACATCTCTGGGAGGTACATCAATGTTTTTATCTAATGTTATTGATTTCTTCTTTTAAGCATTTTATGTCACAAAAAACAAGAGTACTTTTTTGGTCTTTTAAAAGAAACCAACAAGGAGAATTATTTGTAAAAGAAGAACTGTTATTTTCATTAATTTCTTGCACAGTGGAGAATATTTTAAAGGAAACTCCTCCTATCTTGGAGTTTGGGGTGGTATTCTGTCACTGTAAATAACAATTATAATAATTATCTTTATTCTTCTTTGTATTTCATAAACACAACAAACTATAGTTTGTATCTATGTAAATAGAAATTAACTATCTATAAGAAAATTAGCTTTATTAATAGTTTTCTGACCTCTCAAGTAGCTCAATAGTTCGAGCCAATACAATATAATAGGAAAACATGTATTTATATTCTGATTGGCATGATGTCCATCGAGGCATTTAAGGCACAATAGTGGGATATCTACATTTCATGTTTTAGTCGGTAATGTTGTGTGACTCTGCGTTGCAGCATGTTCTTTCCATGGACCCTATTAAGTTGGGATACACTGAGGCAGGTCACTGCAAAGGGGAACCCCACCCCAACCTGCCTGGTCCTCAGAAGCTGTCGTGGGACATCCCGGCTGAGGTAACGATGGCGTTTATGCTCAAAAAGAACAAGTTTATGCAAAGTTTTTCCGGGAACACAGCAAGGCTAAATCTTGTCGAGTTAGAAAGGTAGCTGTTAACTGAGAACGTTTTTCAACTCTTTATTCATGGTTGTCAACGGATTATTCTAATTAACTAACCGCTGAAATTAACCTTTGGTTAACCAGTTGAGCTGTTCATACAGGCTTTGCATCACTGGGTCAGGTGTGATGAGACATCTCTGGGAAAACACCTACTGGCGGATAAATTTGTGTTGTACACCTTTAAATTTGCAATCAACGCTTCATCTCATCGTCTTTTTTTTGATCTGCCTTTTTAGAGAGCACTTATCAAATTGTATGAACTCCTGCTGATGACAATCTGCGGAGGATTTATTGGTGAAAAACTTCTAAAAAGCCAAAATAAGATAAAAGGCCAGACCTATAATCAAAAAGTATATTACGCTAGAGTGTTGCAGTAAAAAGGAAAACACCCATTTGACATCATTTTGTGTGACGTTTTATATGTGGCAAAGTTAGTTTGAGGAGGTTGTCCTCGCTCAGACACGCGGGGATCTGATCCCCTTACGGACGTGACAGTTAAGCTCTCCTGGCATGATTGAATGACAACGTTGACCACGGCCATCAATGTGTGAGAAATGAAGGAGAAAGAAGTTAAAATCCGGCTTACTTGCTCACTTCTGCCCATGTAGACAATCGCTATGCGAGGTGCTCTTGACCTGTCAAGAAGGCTGTGTGTAGGTCTTTTAGTCTGACTCCCAAACCGATGAAGCGTACCACCAGCTGGGATTTGATATTCACTGGCCTTGGTTTCCCTCTGCTGGTAGCCTGAACTATGTCCCTCATTTATTGGTATTTTACTCCTAGAATTCAAGTAAATGAAGAGAAAGAGCGAGTGAGTGTCGTTCATTCAAAAAGTGGCTATAACTGGCATTGAGCCATAAATCTAGAAATGTCGCTGATGTACATTCTTTCTTAATTTGAGCTATTTTAATTTGTTTCATCAGTGTGTTGTCTAACACTGTGACTGTCACCTCCTCCAGTGCCAGGAGGTCATCCAGAGCTCTCTGAAAGTAGCCAGGACTCTGGCTGATGACGTGGACTCTCACATCATGCCCTTCAGTGACTTTGGCAAAGGTCTGATAAAGAAGTGCCGCACCAGTCCTGATGCCTTCATCCAGATCGCCCTGCAGCTGGCCCATTACAGGGTGAATACACCGGTTTCTAAGTGATAACAGATCGATGCCCCTATTTAATTGACATTTTGTTGCCTTAGCATTTGCTTGTAAATATAACGACCAACACACCCCAGTGATTCCTCTCAATTTCCAGCAGAGAGCAGTCTAAACTTGCCCATCGACGTGTCATTAAAGACCTTATTTAACCAGAACTTTGTTCAGCTTTGGTTTGAGGTTATTTGATAATAAAATGAATGGAGCAGTAAGTTAACATCTTTTTGTTGATAATTTGCATTAATTTAAGCCATTTCAATGATCATCGTTTGACTCTGAAACTAGCTGCTCATCCACGCTATTTCTCAACAGGACAAGAAGAAGTTCTGTCTGACCTACGAGGCCTCTATGACGCGTCTGTTCCGCGAGGGCCGGACGGAAACCGTGCGCTCCTGCACGTCAGAGTCGTGTGCCTTCGTCCGTGCCATGATCAAAGGAGAGACCGTGAGGCTAAACGGCTGCGACACACCACAACTACGATTAGAGCGCTACTTTTAGTCGCTGACTGTCCATCCAACGTGCTCTCTGGTGGTTTAACCTGCCTCCCTGCTGTCCATTTCAGAGAGACGAGTGTCTCAGACTGCTCAAACAGGCCGCGGAGAAGCACCAAAGCATGTACCGCCTGGCAATGACCGGAGAGGGCATCGATCGCCACCTTTTCTGCCTCTATGTGGTGTCCAAATACCTCGGCGAGGACTCGCCCTTCCTCAAGGAGGTACGAGGTGTTGACACATGTTATTACATTTCTGCTCTTCGAGCTGCAACGAAAGGCTCTAAAGGTTACTTGATCTACAACAATACAAAGTGGCTTAGGTCCAAGGGCATCTAGTCACGCTACGCAAAGATGAAAAGTGGCCTTCCAGAAGCCACCAGGACAAACCGTTTGCTACTGAGCGGGAAAATGCACTAAAGGATAATCGCAGTGGAAAAAATATGTGGCAGAATATCAACGTGTTATATAATTATGAAGAAAATCCTAAATGTATTCACTAATCATCCAATTCATGTCATGAGGTCAACTCTCAGCTGGCAGACAAACTCCCCCTGTGACGGGGGAAAAATCATAAGAGGGGGTCGGTTCATGGATTCTTTCCGGTGAACATGCTAAACCCGACCTCATTACAAGTCAGTTTGTTGAGCTGTTTAGTTTGGACTAAATTAAGCCTACTTGAATTTACTGGAATAATATCCTTGTGACCGTGTGGTTGAAATGAAGCTGGTTCAGGACTGCATCATTTAAATAAGTTACCAGCATTACCTAATATGGATTCAGTTTCACTCCTAAATACACGGGCCCGTTAAGTTCAGACACACACACAATCTTCGCAAAGTCGACTTCTACGGATTTTTGTAAGCAAGTAAATCGCACTCTGGGTGCTTCTTGTATAACAACCAACTGTAGTGGATGTAAAGCAGCCATATTTGACTACGCCAAAAGAGGCACGTTTTCTCACCTGAAACACACGCGCTATCGGTTCATTCTTTTCTAACTTGCCATTGACTTTGAGATGTATAGAAAGGAATGTGTCAGTCAGGCTGATACCCGGAGGACTAAATGTGCGTTGCCTCCATGTGCAGGTCCTGTCTGAGCCGTGGAGGCTGTCCACCAGTCAGACGCCCTTGCAGCAAGTGGAACTGTTCGATCTGGTCAGACACCCCGAGTATGTGTCTGCTGGAGGAGGATTCGGTCCAGTAAGTCAGCCGTCAACTGCGATGGGAGTTTTTTGTTTTTTGGAAGGTGGTTGTTGAGTATTGGGTTTCCTTTTATAGATCGCTGCATATTTGTTTTGTCTTCACTAAGACAAACACCGATTAATTGTTCATCTTTAATTGGCGTCATGAATGTATTTTCATGTCATGAATTCTAGCCTTTTGGAAATCTAGATTTTCTCGATGAGTCTCACGTCTTTCCTCCTGCGTCCTAAAGGTGGCTGATGATGGTTACGGGGTCTCTTACATCATCCTTGGGGAGAACCTGATCAACTTCCACATCTCCAGCAAACACTCAAGCCCCGAAACCGTAAGTTCGGTTTGCAAAGGGAATTTACGTAATTTAGTGTCTGAAGAAGTATCTTTTTTAAGTGACAACAAGTGTCTTTTGTTTCAGGACTCTCTCCGTTTCGGCGGCCACATCCGACAGGCCATGCTCGACATAAAGGGTCTCTTCCAGCTTGAAAAGAAAACCCAGTGATCAGCCCTCTCCATGCGTGGAGACGACATAAGTAGTTTTTAGCAAGGAATCTATTCTTCCTGTGGTTTGTACAGAATCAAATATTGGATTTAGGGTTAATTGAATTAAGAATTTTTTGTCAATTTGTTGGCGGTGCCGTTAAGAGTACTGTATGTAAAGGCAGGGTGAGATACTGGTGTTCTTGGGTACAGTGCGTCGTTAAAGGGTTTTATTGGCAGGACTGTTTGCATGGGTGCCTTGGTGACCCACCGATGTAGGAAGGGAAGGGGAAATTGGAGCTCTCGTCTGTGTTACCACAATAACGTACTATAATGTCAGAAAAGATTCATTAGCATCATCCAATATTGAAATCGCATTCTCAAGTTGATGGTGCAATATTTTACTAGTTTCCGCCCCAGTTTTGAAAAATCCGATTAACTATATTATTATTATTTTTTTTTCTTCTTTTAGTTGGTTTCTCCTTTCCAATTGCAGCAAATGTGATATTCAATATTGTCAACTAATTGCATGTTGCATGCTGTCTATTCATTTCGTATGGCTCAGTTTTAAATACAGAGTCTGATTTACTGCAGGAGTAGTTGTTGTTGAGCACTTGTGTCTCGGAACGGTGTACCTGCGGAGGCCAGAAGGACTAAAACCGTTGATCTGCATTAATGAGAATCCCCAATATTCAGCTCTTGATCTTGAATGTGACTGTGTAACTGTGACGACCTGGATACCAACAAAGACGACAGGGAGACGATCAATGGATCAGGACGCTGCTGTGATCTTGTGATGTGGCGTAAAGGCACATTGTGTTTGAGTGTTTGTCGTGTTCATACTCAGGTTTATTTTTAACTTGGCCTTGTACTCTGGAGCGCTGGCTGCGGCATTGCAAGATTAGTTGATGTTGCAACAGTACAAGATGGTGTGATGCCGTGAGATCCCAGTGTGCTTAAAGTCTGCTGTGGGAGGACGGGGGGTGTTTCCAGGGTGGTCGATGTCAAAGTGCTCGGGCCGGCGTTTATTTTTTCTTTCCAGTTTTTCTTGTGTTTCAAAAAGAAGAGTAGTGGTTTAACAGTACTTAAACTCCATTGTGCACTCCATGACGGGTCCTTTAGTCCAAACTAACCAATTCCCAAATGCATTGGTAGCCTATTGTCAGATCAACATGAATTGTAAACTCTATGAATTTGTACACTTTATGAGCAAATAGTTGGTCAGTAAACATTGGTTGTTTCAACAGGAGGTGCAGAGCTTCCTAGCTTGTGTTGTCTGTTTAATACGTAAGCAGTGCAGGTATAGAGAGGCCGTCATGTAGGAATGCATTTCTTTTATGTATATGTTGCCAGTTCATATTTATTTTCAAGGTTTTAACTTCTTTATTATTAAAACAAAATTCATATTTATCAACTCAATGTGGCGCTTAAAGTTTTGCTGATAAAATACGTAGAAGAGACCAACTAGTTGTCCTAGTTTTTATTCAGTTTTATTCTCACAGACTTTGCAGTTATGCTGAAGTTGTTTAACTCTCAGTAAACTTCATGTTGACACTGCATGTTTTTTTTGAAGATGAAGCTGTACATGTTTGCCTTTTAATTCAAAGATGGTGTAAAAAGACAAGCAGCTGATATACCAAAACTGAGTTTTAACAATAAAGTGAATGTCAGACAGCTGTATCACTGCTGAGTACGTTTTTATTTCTTATCCGTTCTTATAATTTCATAACTTTTAGGAAGAAATGCACTGCGTCGCCTCCATTAATGACAACTGATGCGTGGACAAGACATTTTTTTCAATAAATCCGCAATGCCACTGCAATAAATTCCTGCAGAAATTTGGAGCCTTTGGCTGGTTTCTCATTTTGTTAGCATATGTTCCATGTTCTTCAGCCTTTAGCTCATGAAACGTGACCATATGCCTCCCTGAAAAGCAATGAGGCAAAGGTTAGTGCAAATAGCCAGGCATGCTATGGATATGATATTCACCCTGACATGGGACTGCATTGTCTTCCCTTGGTTTTTATAGGCTGTTGTGATGTAATTATCTATACATACTGTTGTAGATAACCCATTATTGACCTTTACGAACCTAGTCTTCATATATCCACATCACTGATTTATAAAAAAACTCATTGTGTAAGTATTTCTTAAATTCTGAATAACTCCACAATGTCATGGCATTCTGAATATTGAAGTATTTGGGCGTGTATGAGTTGTCATTTGATTCTCTCTATGTGGTCACGTCTATTGTAATCCAGTCTCCTTGTCCGTGTAAATCGTTTTGTTGCAAAAATGAGGACTTTCCTCTTGGCTGCGTCTTTTCTTAAATAAAGGGACGCTGGCCAGGTGGTCGGGCTCGAGTGGACGGCACCCGGCAGCCAGCGCCGTCTCTGGGTGTATTAATAAGTCTTAACTTTCACAGAGAACGTCTCTCTCCAGCTCCTGTCTGCCACTTGGGCAGAGCCTCTCTTAAACACACACACACACACACACACCTCCACAATAGCGCCTCCGCCCTGATGTCACCCTGCCTTTGGCTTCCGATAGCAGGCTAACGTTTCAGAACTACATTCCTGAGGTCTGCTTACTCCTCATCAACTCCGGGAGCCTGCAGTTTGGCTTCCTGAGGAGACGGTTCAATTTCAAAGCCTGCCATGTTTTAATCTAAATATTATTATGTATCCTTGTTTTCTGTACAGTAAGATATGTTTGATTAGCATTGGAATCAAATGTAAGGCCCCCTCTTTTTAGGGCACAATGCTATGACGGATCCATACAGCGGCTGCCATCTGGAAAACAAGCCTTTTACATTGTTTACTTAATTGGCAAGCTGAAAAAAAAAACATTCACTAAAGAGCAGACACTGAAACCTAAAACCTTGACTTGCACTTTCTAAAAGTAGACTTCGGGAGAGATCCGCGGCCTCTGCTTGTCACCAGTTTAATTCATCTACCACTTGTCCCACAACACTCTCAGAGAAAAGCGGGGAGCCAATGTTTCCCCGTTTCAGCCGCTGATCGTTCCCGTTCTCTGCGGTGTTTTCCCTGCTAGCCAAGTTACATTGTTCTCATTGCAGCTGCTGCATTTAGATCATTTGTGTCATTCTTGATTTGGGATTTGGCAGAACAATTTGTTTTTCCTGCACTGCTGGACGTGGCTTTGTTATGCTCCCAAAGTAATTGGGTTGAATGATACATGTTGAATCATTGAATGAGGGGGAAAAAAAGAAATAATTGTGTCCTGCTGCTAAATGTTAGTTTAAGGGTGGATGTCTTGGACCGCAAGATTTCTGGAAAGAATTGTGTTATTGTGCCTCGATTTCACATTAAAGCGGACCTAAAAAAAAAAGCCTGCTGAGGATAAAGTACCAATATCAACCACATGTAGACTAATTCATCCCACACAGATTAAAAGGGACGTGAAAATGCAGCTGCATTAAACGGTTTAGAGCGGCGAAGGTCACACAAGGCTCTCCGCTGACCTCCCGGACTTCAATACTATAACTTCATCACCTCACAAAACCGTGGAGCCACAGTAGACCTTACGCATTTTATCGGGCTGAGAACTGCCCCCCCCCCCCCACCCCGGATTTCTAAGTGATTCAGGCGAGGGTGTAAACTGAGAGGGGTCAGCTCGGAGGCCTTCCGCCGACGCCGGCCCGCTGCACCTGTCTGACTGCCCTAAAGGAGCAGGGCCTGGGGCCATGGGGGGGGGGGGGGGGGCAGGACGGAAAGGTAAGCAAGAGAAGCCCGGCGGAGGTTGAGGGGTCTCTCTCACCGCCCAACAAATCTACAAATAACTTTTATTAGGTTTAAGTGGAATTAGTGGAGATATTAGTCGTCAGCGTGTTCGCGGATATATAGACGTAGACTTTCTGACATGGGGAGACGGAAGAGGGTGGGGTGTTAATAACAGGAGCCTTGTGCGCGCACACACACACACACACACAGGAGCATGTCCATGTGCAAACTGATATGGATGGAAGAAATATCACAAATAAAAAGGCCGCCTGCTGCCGCGTTGTGTTCATTGCTCTTTAAAATACGCAAGAACCGAATTTACTCCAAGTGAAGTAAGAAAATGTAAACTTTATTGCAACTTTGTCATTCTAAGTTCTCTGATTTACAGATGAGAAAAAAAACACTTGTAATGGCACAGTCATCGTAATATGTACATTGCGGATACTGCAATAATCCAGACATGCGTGTAGTCCGGATTTAAGAGCGGCATATGAAGGAGCGTGATTCGCTCAGTCTGTGGAGGGAAGGAATAACACATCGAAGCTTTTTTTCCTGCAACTTGTAAGTGAACATAAGAACAGCATGAATTCAAAGCATTTGACCAGGATTTAGAAAAGCTCCTCGCGTGAAGGGCTCGGTTGTGAAATCACAGTTTTTCTATTGTACATTCAGTTTTGGGAGAGATTAAGACGTAGATGTGTTTACAACATACCGTGTTGCACTAAGACATTTGGTGATTTGATAAGCTTCAGTGTACCTGAGTGTTCAAGTTGATACAGTGAACGTGTTGGATCAATATTACACAGTTTAGTGGTAAAGCATTCACTACGGTTTCAGGATCTGCATCATCACTGCTGGCCAGTTGAGATTAATCTGGTGAAGAGCAAATCCATAAAGAAAAGCCAACTATTTAACTACATAGAGCAAGGCATCATGGTGCAAAAGGAGTTTTTAATTTACTCTTAAATTAAAGCAGTTATCTAATTTACAGTTAGCTTAAAGCATGAATAAAATAATATTTTCCATAAGTAATCCTACTGGAGGCATCACGGTGGCGTGGTGGTTAGCACTGTTGCCTCACAGCAAGAAGGTCCTGGGTTCAACTCTGCCCAGTGGCCTTTCTGTGTGGAGTCTGCATGTTCTCCCCGTGTCTGCGTGGGTTCTCTCCGGGTTCTCCGGCTTCCTCCCACAGTCCAAAGACATGCTCTGGGGATCAGGTTAATTGGGGACTTTAAATTGCCCGTAGGTGTATGAATGTGAGTGTGAATGGTTGTATGTCTCTGTGTAGCCCTGCGATTGGCTGGCGACCAATCCAAGGTGTACCCCGTCTCTCCCCCGAAGTTGGCTGGGATAGACTCCAGCCCCCCCCCCGCGACCCTGCGTGCAGGATAAGCGGTTTGACGATGGATGGATGGAATCCTACTGGAGGCCAGCGATAGATGCAAATGTGACTACATATCAAGGTTAATGTGAAGTAGACACTACAGCCCTGTGTCCTTTTATTCAATGATTAATTTCTATGATGAATAGAAACTCTTGGTTGACAGCATAAAACCTGGAAAATAGTCCATCTCTTACCCCCTTCTAGTTGCTATTGTTTTTTTTATATGCATTAAAGAAAGGAGATACAAGCTTTTAATTATTGAGTATGATTTTGTTAGCTCTGCTCCCTGCGCTTAACGTCTACCGATGTGACTCTGCAGGAAAGCAAACAAGTGAGTTTCTCTGTGTGTCAAACTATGCATCAAAGGTCTCATTTTGATCCATGGCGTTGTCTACAAGGCTTTCTTCAGAACTTAATTTAGACCATATTAACTCATCATCAGACAGACTTGGTAAAAAAAAAAAAAAAAGAAAAAAGAAAAGTGCAGCCCATTAAAAAAAGCCCTTCGTACAGCAGGTTAATAAAATCATAGCATCTAATCTAAATTCAAATATAACCAGAGTACCAATTACATTGGATCATCTGGCCTACAGTACTAAAGGACACTGAATTTTCCAACAAACATATGATAAATTAAGCTAAACTCTTCAAAGAATAAGTGCTCGGGGGGATAGTTTGTTGTGTCTGATGACGGTAGAGCAGTGAAAAATCCACACGAGGTACATTCATTAAACATCAGTTCAAGTAAAAGCCTCTCTGATGAGTGAGAAACGAGCGCACGGCGCCCCGCGGGGGGGTTCCATACGGAGCTCTCTGTGTGATTTGGTCTCCTTGAGGGATTCGTTGTAAGCAACGGGAAGCTTGCTTTGTTCCTCCTTATCAAGAGAGCCAGCAGCGGTCCAAAGTGTAAAGACTGTAGAAATGCAGTATGTAAACGCAGAGATTTCTCCAGAACTTACATACAAAGTCCAGAAACAAATCAGCCTAGAGGTAAAAACTGATCTTTTTTTAAAAAAAGGAAGAAAGACATGTTGACAGAAAGAATAAAATCAAGAAGAAGAAGAAATCATTTTGAACTGTAAAGTGCAAGTATAAAAAAAACATCTCTCTACATATCATCTCAAGCCTTGAGACAGGGTCAATGGTCTTTAGTGGAAAAGTGCAATTTGACAACAGCACGACAGCAAAAACGAAATAAAAGAGAGCTGAAAACCGTGACGGGACGAGTCGGGGCGACCGGCGGATCAGTCACGTGACTCAGCTTCTCCGTAAGAAAACAGCCACCTCCTCCAAGGGCACGGGGTAGTCATGAAGGAACGTCCCCCCATCGAACACCTGAGCGTTCTGGCTGTCCTGCCACTGGAAGCCCCCGTCGGGTAAATAAATATCCCTCTGCACTGCCCCCTTCTCCACCACGGGCGCCACCAGGACCTGGAAACACACACAGACACATTGGCTCGGTTAAAAAAACAGACTCAAATTTCAGGGAGATTGTCGTGCATTATCGAGACGGAACGCCATGGAGTCACCTCGTCTCCGATGAGGAACTGGTCGTCGATGGTGAAGGTCACGGGATCACTGGGACTGAGCCACCACATGGGCCGGTATATGGGGCTTCTCGTCGCCCGCCACTCCTCCGCGTACTTTTCTATCAGCGGGACCACGTCGCTCTGGTGCTTCGCTATGTAGGCCCGCGTCAGGTTCAACACCTGCGGGTCACGGACGGAGAGATGAGCCGTGGCATCGCCGGGGGATTACAGGGAAAGTGCTTTTGGGGGTTTGATCGTGCATTTTCATTATTGGCGTGTGTATTAAAGTGTTTCCATGTGCAAAGTAAGCCGAGGAAGAAATCCCTTGAGGATCATTGTCGTGCCACGTTGCGGGACCTTGTTTTCACCCGGAACCACTTTTGTTTTGTCTTGTTCTGTTCAGTCCGACGTCTTTCTAAGAAATCTAGAGGAGCAAACAGAAAAACCTAACACGTCGTTCCCAAACTAAGCAATCAGGATTCAAGAAGAGCAATGTTGACAATGCGGTGTGCTGAAGCCACATGTGCCATCTCCGGCCCCCACAGACATGCAGACAGAACGTAGAACCAGCTCACTGTTTTGACTTGTTTTTTTACACTGTCCCGGCCTTTCTCCTTGTCTCTGTCTGTCCAAACTACTTCGGCGTTCCTGGAAGGGTCACATCCTCTCTGGTGTCCCATGACAAAAACCAAACCTGACCGCAATCTACTGCGTTAGAAAAATGTCTTTCACTGAGTTGGGATTGAGAACATTTGTTCCAGCGCTGAGGTTTAAGTGGATCTTTCTCTAATTGAGAGGTTGTTGTTGCATGTGTGTGGGTTTGAGGTTTGCGTTGCTATTTGGCTCCACTGCGTTTGCCGCTGTGACCTGATGGTGACCAAAGTATTACCCATTCTGTAAAATAGAGGAGCGTCAAATTTAACTTACACCAATAAAACTAACTGAAAAAGACTCATTCATCATTTTCAATGAGGCGATCTAGTTTCCCCTAAAATCTCTTCTCAGTCTCACTTAATCCGAGTTCATAAATTGAAGCATTGCTGCTGTCACACGTCTTGATTTCCAAAAGGCCTATTTTTATCTCCGTCACGCAAGTCACACGAGTCACAACCGATATATTTTGCGGCCCAGCTCCGTCTCCCGGTGGAAATGAAGCAGTCCATCATTCCCAATCCTCGTCACACATGTCAATTACTCATGGAAATCTTAATTGCCACAATAAAAATATTTTTCCAAGACTCAAGACTTCCTCAATTTCATTATCATTCCGGCTCTTGAGAGTGAGAGCGGGCCATGAATCTGGATGAGAGACCGTAATTGAGAACAGATGGACTCTTAACCACAGGTGAAGTTGGGAGGGAGCCAGGCGGTCCGCTCCTATACCGGATAGAGGGGGGAGGGGCGAGGGGGGAGCGGGAGGGAGAAGTAGCCCAAACCTCCTTGATGTTCGGGAACCTGAGCCATGTGAAGTCGCCCGTATCTGTCACAAGACACTTCTGAGATAGTAGGCTGTATTTTCTTGCCGTGCGCGTTCCCCATCTCAAGCTGCGAGGGGACAGGTTTTAGTCCGGCCTCTCCTGCTGCCCGGTCGGGGGTTTTTGATAGACCAGGTCTCAGCGGCCCACATGCTCCTCTGCAAACACACCGGTGGGAACTTCCCCCCCCCCGCGCTCATCCTCAAAACTGAGATGAGGCCGCCGGGTCAATGAACTCTCCCTCTCTCGCCTCTTTTTCGTAAGCAATCTTAACCACTCTGCTCACACATAACTTCACCTGATCTCTTGCGAGAGGTCGAAACCTTTTTTTATTTCGTCTGGAAAAGAATGTTCCTCTTCTTTTTTGTTGCTATCGCTATCATATCTAAAGTGGATGAGGCGGCGCCTCAACATGGGGGGCTACGGTGTTGGAGTGGCTGAATGAGGGGCTCTGGTTTTTCCAATTCGAGTGACGTACCCAGTCCTCGTTGTAGATCCAGGGAGGCGTGTGGAAGCTGATAACAGGGAGAAAAGCAGCGATCTCCAGCCAACGAATGAACAACTCCTCGTCTGTCAAGAGGTTTCCAGACAGAGAGCCACCTGAGGGGGGAGGGAGAGGCAGAGAAAATTGTTGAATTGGCAGTTTCAAAATACCTAAGAGGGAAATATGAGGTTGGTGATTAAAGAGATACGTAAAGTTCCAATTTGTCTTTTAACTGAAGACTGGACGACCCACACAGAGGGAAGCCTGTAAGCCGTAACTGAGATTACAACAGACATCACGCTGAATGACTGGTTTCTGAGTCTCACTGCTTGAGAACTACCGTTTAACCCTCTACCAACATCTACCGATGGATCGGGCACATGAGCATACAAATAACAGTTCAGTTTTCCTAAAAAGGACTTACGGCAATGTACTATTAGAGGTGTGGAAGGTGACCCATAGGCTGTGGTATTACCTACTGCATCAGGAATGAGGAAGTTGTATCCCAGCAGAGTGTGGTGCAGCAGGGAGGGAATGATGCCCTTCAGGCCCATCGGGCTCCAGTCGGACTGCATGGGGGTCATCCTCACAAACAGGGGCTTGTGGTTTGACCTGAAACACAAAACAGCGCCATAAAATAAATGGCAGTTGGCCTTGGTTAAAAGAACAACGCAATGAGACGCTTCGGGGCATTACCGCGTCCCCGCCGTCACGATGGTGGAGTCTCCCATCCGTGTGGCCAGGTCGGCCAGCAGGCCGATGTAGTCGTCGCCCCCGAGAGTCTGCGGCGGACGCAGCACTTGTTCCTCAAACAGATTCCCTTCGCCCCCCTCCAGCATGACGTACTCCATCCCCAAATGGGCCTGCAGGGCTCCCACCCTGTCCAGGAACCAGCTCACCGCTCCCGGGTTGGTGACGTTCAGCTTGACGCAGAACCTTCCTCGCCAGCGGCTCATCACGGGGATCTCGAGCACAGAATTAGAATCCATTTTACACAACTGTGACGGTCTCTGTCAATTTTTGTGGACATGTGAAATATGTTTTCTGCGTCCGGACCGATGACAATGCAGAGGAAGTGGACTTTATTGCGTTGGAAAGTTCCACTCAGGTGTCTCACCAGGTGTCCGTGAGGCGCCGAGGGGAGACTGAGCCAGTAGGCCTCCGTGCCGTCCACGAGGGAGGCGTGGAACTGTGTGGTGTCCACGCCCAGGAACGGGGACAGGGTGATGGAAATGTTGAGAAGCTTGACAAGTGGGAGGTCCCTGGTCAGTCTCTTGGTCATCCCCCTTTTCCTGCTTTTAAGGTAGTCGTGGTCCTGCGGGGAGACGGAGACACACTGTGATTTCTGCGTTATCAGCGTCACTTAACATTCAATCAATAATTGTTTACATTCCCACTAAACAATTATAATCTAATTTTGCCCACTAAATACGATAGTTGAACTGTTTTGGAGTTGGAAGGAGAAATATCTTTATATATAGAGCACACAATTTTGACCTATTGGTCTCCCCAAGCGGACACACTGTTTTGTAATCCGTATGACCTCTGTCATAGAACACTTTGACGTATATTTTGATCCGTTGTCAAACAGAGATGTGGAACATGAGCATGGCGCTAAACCTTTTAACAACACAAGGATTGACCCCGGGAGGATAACCAGCTGTGGGAAGAAAGGGTAGATTAGCACATATTATGTAACGTCTTGGGACTTTCTTCTTTCTGATGTTGAATTTTTCTTTTGGTTCTCTTCTGAATTAGAAACTGGGTTTGCAAAAAGCTGCATTATCTACTATCTTGGTAATAACTTATTAATAAACCCAATTTTCCACTGCATGGAATTTTGAACTAATATGGAAACTCTGCAAACATTTTTTTTTTCAGTCTGACTCATAATTTATGAACACTTGTAAAACTGGAGTGAAAGAGACGCCTATTTTATTTTTTACAGAGGATCATTGTTGCAGGTCACACCTCAAACTTCACCGACCGCTACAAGTCCCGTAAGTTCTGTGCAGCACTGTTCGTTTTGGTTGATTATATGTTACTTTAATGTGAGCAAACTGGGTGACAAAAAAAACAACAAAACCAATATCTTTGATGTGCCATAAAACGTGTGATTGTGCGTGAGGGAAACTCTTGTTCACCAAATGTCACCCATTACCTGGAATGTGTTATTCCTCCCAGTTCCACTTCGTTCTACGCCTCTCAGACCTTCTCAACGAGTAATGGGAACATACCCTAAGCGTAATAATCTCAGCCTCTTGGATGAATGTATTGTGAGAAAGTCCTCAACCTCCTCGTCTCCTCCATCTGGATCACGTACTCAAGTTAGTCTTGGCCGACGTCCTGTCGAATCTCAACACAGGCAACTCTTTGCCATCCCGCGGCTACCAAACTCGGTCCGGTCCGGAGAGTCTCTGTTTGTCCTCGCTCAGATATATTTTGTTTGTAATGGAACATCCCCGGCTATTGACTTAGATCCATTAGTGGTTCCTGGTCTTGTTTCCAGGCAGTTCCCAACAACCTTTAAGGATTGAATGAACCGACAACACCAACTATTTTATTATTCCAAGATATGGTCCGATCATGAGGTTTGCAATACCTGAAACTTATTACAAGGTGTATCACCTTTACATGGTCTTAAGGCATAATCCCAAAAAGTGGGCTGCAGATAGCGTGGTCTGCTGCACTCGCGGAAACACATTTCAAAGTGAAGGCATGAATCCTCTTTTCTACTTTGTGACATTTCTACGGAGCTGTCGGCCCTCGTTTGCTCGCTGCCTGTCTCCAAAGCTCTGGGAGCCCGTTTTCATAAAAACTCTTTCATCTTCACCTTTGACAGGTTTTGAGCCACTGAACGATAAACCCTCGTGAGCCTCGCGGGCCGGATGGTTGAGGAGAAGGATTACAGGAATCTGTTGCTGCACGAGGGGACGAGCAAAAGAACACCGCCACCAGCTTTTGTGTTGTACGTGCTGTTATAGACGATCCTGTGTACATCTACATTTAAAGGAGCAAAGCCAAGGAAATAGTGGTCTTTAAAGTGTCGGATAATTAGATAATTAAGACTCAGAAGAAGCCAATTTTTCGTTAAAACACACCATTGAAATTAGGCACAGCAAACAGGACATTGTTTTAGGGGGATTAGATTAATTTAGATTTGTCTCCAAATTGTTGCTTTTTAAAGATCACGCGCTAGGATGATCTTTGTGTTATCAGCTGTCATCTTCACTCTGCTCCTATTTAACATGAGACTATAAACTCTTGTCTTGCCTACAGAGCACGTTTGCCTTTTGATAAATTCCCCAGTCTGCTAAAGAGTTGGAGGCTGGCGTCACAGAGGCGGTACTGTGAGGCACAGTGATGAGCACGTACCATGTCGGAGAGGAGGGTGGTGGAATGTTCACTGAGGCTGATGACTCCCTCCCCGAGCTGGTGTCTCCTCAGACGATTAGAGAAGGTCCTCAGCTCCCTCTCTACCTTCGGCCCCGAATCCACGTACGCCAGCAGCTTCCAGAACGGCAGCCTGCGGCCCACATAGAGGGATCATACAAAACCTGCAGCCTCTCTCGGGATCCTGGATCAATTATAATTCATGACTACCAAAAATAAACACAGTTGGTCCCACGCCTGCACCGCTGTTTGACTTATTGCCATTAGGACAAAACAGACATTCCCCATTCTGACAAGGAAAATCTCGGCTAACGTGGATGTAAGTTGAACTGACCACAGCACGTCCAGGTTGGGCAGCTCCCTGCCGTGGTGGGAGAATTGTTGCGCTGCTTCCTGGTGAGCAGCTTTCACATTGCGGGCCACGCACACGGTGTACTGCAGGGGAAGACGCTCCAAGCTGGGCAGCGACTGCAGGCAGAACTGCTGTCTGCTGTCCATCCCCAGCTGCAGGGGGACATCAGGGGACACGAACACGGCAACGCCTGTGCGGTGGGAATGCAGACGAGGAGAGGGAACAGGATTTATGCCACAGGCGAATCGGATGCCTTAATGTGTCGCTTTGAACGCTTATCAAGGGAGCCTTGATGTAAAGCAATCAAAAAGCGGTGTAAGCCCGAGGCGGCCCGTTGCGGATTCCTCTCTTGTGTGGCACAGCGCTTGAGTAATAGTGAGGCCGTGGCGCGTGTGGACGGATGGAGTGTGTCCCGAGGTAGAGTGTGGGCCGTGTCAGCGGATATTGCTGCGTTCAGATGTGAGAAAAACACTCCGTAGAATGAGATGTGGCAGTATGGGGTTAGATGAGTTTACACCGGGACGGTCGGCAACTTTTAGGCGGGATACATATCCAAAGTCACATTGAAGACACAGGTTTTTCCCTCAGGGTTTCACTCGCGAGCGCATCTGTCATTCAACCTTTTAGTGTGGAAACCAGCATTTTCTCTCCCACGCTATACGCATATGCCGCCTTCCGTGTGAGATTATAAGATAATGCAAAGCAGATAATTGTGTCTGCAGATGTAGCTGCCCTGTAAGGAGTGCTCTGTCCCTCTCAGGTTACCCCTACGCACTGTCCTCACCATTTCTCACCCGCCGCGACTCCCCCCCCACCCCCCCGCCCCGGCCTCCCTATCAGCTTTAACCTCCTTCCTCTCCTCTCCGCCCTGCAGCGCTCTGGCTCCGTCCCGTCTTGGGTCAGCAGGGGCCGACCAGAGCCTCCGACCCAAACCCTGACCGCCCCCCCTCCTCCCCCCCGGGGGTCTACCTGGCTCTCTTCGCAATCCGCTCCAACGAGGCTGGGATTTGGGAGCCGATCAATGAACAGATTAGTGTGCAAGACCCTTTTTCCAAAAGCAGACAGGCCGTCTGACAACTGGGCCCAAGAGCCTTGGCTCACTTCAGCCCCCCTTCTCCAGTTTCAATGGGCTTACTGTTTTCCTGCAGGAAGGGGGACCAGGAACAGGCAGCCCCCCCACCCCAACCCCCCCACGTACCGGTCCATAATCAGATTAATAGTTTCAGAGATCAGTATTAAAGTGGTGCAAAAAGCCTGGGGAAGAGCCTTCAACCACAGGGTCTTATCACGTGTTTGCAACGGATAATGTCAAAGAGATACTGGTAACTCCTCAGCTGCCCCTCTCGAGGTATTAGGTCACCTCCCAACTGCTTGTTATAGATTCATAATGGCAGATAAATGTAGATTTTTTTTCTTCTGAAAACACTGTTACATATATTCAAACCGCAGGGGATAAAAACGGCTATTTTTAGTAAAGCAAAGGTGCCGTGAATCTGTGCATGTCAGTAATGCACTCATGGAGTGGAGTAGAAAATGGGCCAGTGGGGAAAATGTTATAGCTTTATGGAAGGATGGAAGTGGAATGCAGGCAGTGGAAATAGAGGCGATCAGAGTACACCAGACACCGCGCAGCCTCGTGGAGTGATGTGCAGATACAGCAGGCTGCAAACAGCGCGCTTCACCAAAGCCCACGCAGGGTGGAAAGCGTTAAAGTTGTCGTTTTGAATTTTTATGGGAAGTGACAGTGCAGGGTCTCAAGGAAATGGGACAACGTGGTTAAAACAGCTCTTAACTTTCATTCTCTTTGACTAAACATGCCGATTAGAATGGTAAATACACTAAATCACATGATGCATGAACCATAAAGAAGGAGGAATCAATAAGTGTTATTTAAAGAAAGCCACGCAGGTTTGAAGCCTAGAGTTACAGCCAAGGTGGGGTGTACCGGAGTTAAATGGGCAGCAAGAGGAAGGACCCTATTTTTAGAACAATTCCTTAAACACTCCAAGCTTTTTTCCACTCTCTCTCAAGCAAAATTATAAGCCTGTCCAACCGTAGCCAATCGCCTTCAAAGCAGCAGATACGCAAAGGTTAAAAAAAAGAAAAAAAGAGTGACCGTTTATAGAGCAGATTTGACACACACATGCCTTAGTTTTAGTCGAACAAACACACAAATCAAGCAACTTTGGGGCACCTCTTCAAACGTGTACGCGCATTCTCACACACACACACACACACACACACACACACACACACACACACACACACACACACACACACACACACAGACGTCTTTTAACGGGAAACTGTAGACTTCCAAGAAAAAACAGAGCAGGGCTTATTGGACCATAAAGGTTCGGCACTTCCTCTGGCTCGGGCTGAGCTGCCCGTTTGGAGGTGGCAGCTGCGGTGACCCCGTGCACCTTCTGATGGGTCGTGGGGGTTTTAATGTGGCGTCTACAGGCCCTCGGAGGGCGGCTTGTGCGGGTGGGAAACATTGCCTCCTCTCTCCCTGCTGCTGTTGTCCAGATGGGCTACACTCTTTTACCTGTCATATTTATACTGTTATTTATGACACCTGTGCACAGTACTAGACTGGGCTAATAAAAAGTATAGTCGTATATAAGTAATAGTAACTATGTGTGTGTGTGCAAGTGTGTGTGTGTTCGGGCATGCATTCCTTTAACAATGGAAACTTAGTTTCTGTGCCCAACCTCAAGAAATTGATGGCCACAAAACTGGGATCTTGCCGTCGTCGTAAATTTCCAATTCCACTTATTGAAAAAATAATGAAACACTAAAGAGACTTTCTCTATCATCAATCAGTTTGAGTGTGTGTTTCAAGTATGAGACGCTGTGCTCTGCACAAATATAGGAGATAGAAATGTAAATATGAATCCGAAAGAATATTTCACTGGTAAGTACTCTCATAAAATATCAAGGTCTGTCTTTTTCAGTTGGAGTACGCATACTGTTTGGGTTTTCAGATAACTTATAACATTACAATTACAATAATTTAGTCTTTATTTGAATTAAAGAAATGCTTATTGCAAGAGTATTTGTAAAATACAAAGGAAACGAAGCTGACTGATGGCTGTGAACGAGCGGATACATAATAACTAATTACCTCAGTTGACAGACGCTCCGTTTAAAAAGGCCTCTCTGCTGTCTCTTGCTTGTCCTCGATGGAAAGTATTCGGTATTAAGACTGTGGAAAACCTCGCGGAATGATTTTCATACATGCAACAGGTCTCTCTTACAGGAGATGACAGCTTGCTTTTAACAAAGCTTAAATTGGCTAAGTGAGTCATTGTTAAAGTGTTTCACCTCCTGCTCGTCCTGAAAGATTTAAGGTTTCGGGGCAGCTGCCGAGGGACCTTCTGGTGACCTGTTGTGTAACATGTGGGCAGCTTGTTTTTCTTCGACGTGCAAGCTCAAATGAGAAGGAAATACATGACCATAAAAAAAAACTACAGAAGGAGACAACAAACTTAGACTTTTCGGTTATTATTTGGTACTGAACCTTTCAGAAGTAATATAAGTCAATTATATTGCAGGAGAGAGTTGGTATTTAGTCCACCAGCCCCCATTGTTATGTATATAACAGAAATGCAAGGTCCACTTAACTTACCCCCAAAAATATAAAGTAACTGCCAAAATGATTGCTTTTTTATAATATTTTTCCTGGGGACATGTTGTACTCTGCTGCTTAACAGTGGCATTTTTCTGTGGTTATCCTGTTTCCTTCATGATTGCTCACCAGCGCGGACCAGTAGTGGAAAGTCGTTTTCACTTTTTGCTGATGATGAGAGGGAAGTTTAGAAAAAATTATGCTAAAATGATCGATGGGGAGAAAAGATTAATAAAGAGAGCCAGAGGTAATCCAGAGGTAATGTATATCCACAGCCGCATATGTACTTGGCGTGTGGGGACGAGGTGGTCTAATGTCTTACGGAGATGCTGTCAAGTATGGCAGAAATTGTATTTGGTTCTAAACTCACTTCATGAATCCCACGATGGAAAAAGCAGATATGAAGGGTCAGTGGATAAATGACTTAATTGAATCAACAGCCAAGTGATTCAATTAAGTCAGCCAACATCTCGTGCATTATAGCAGCCTGCTGTGAAAACAAATAGTAGCTCTCAAAGCCCGTATTGGTAAGGATGAGTTGGGGAACTTTATCTATATCTGCATGCGAAGGAGGCCAGTTGATTATGAATAACGCTCATATTGAAATCATTCTAAATGGATTCAAATATAAAAATATATTTAGGGTTAAAAAAAGCACAAAAAATAGTTATTTGCTAATATTTTAAAAGGATAATCAATAATTGATCATTTGTGTATTTGTGCGTTTGTAGGTGTGTGCATGACAGAATAGAAATAAAATGTATAAATTTATATTTATAAATTTTAAATTTCCATACTTCCATAGATGGACACATCAGTTACTCTAATGGAAATGTATCAGGTTAAGCTGATTACTGTTCTGATTTTTGACCAAGTGACCAGCACTGATTATTTTCCAAAGTACAACTACGTATGTACGTACCTTGAGAACACTGTATCCTTAACATCTAGTTGAGTACATGTAAGTTTAAGCCGCCAAATCTTTCGGACAATCTATTGCCCTGTAATATTTTTAATGCAGGAAGTAGCTTCACTGATATCTAATCTGTTCTCAGTATCCCAGTTGTTTTTGTATGGATAAAGACAGGTGGGGCTATGACAGATTCCTCCAGTTGGCAACACTCTCAAATGTCACTGTTCTGCACAGCTGCATGTATCGTCTCCCCTTGACGCTGCGCTTTACTTCACCACCCCTTCTTTAACGTGTTACTTTTTTTAAATGATGTTTTTATCACTATTAGAGTTCACTATGTATTCATTCTGTAGCTCTGTGGCTCTGTGTTTCAGTCCGTTTCTTTGGCTCTTTCTCCGCTCCCTTAAGTCTCCTTAAGTCAGCCTACAACATTCATAATGTGCTCCTATTCCTAACTAGTCAGTGGAGACAGGTCCCACGCACACACACACCCACACACAGTATTCAGCTGGGGTACGCGGCTGTTAATATTACATTAAAGCTGCAGTTTGTTACCCACACTGCAGTTTTCAGTAGAAAAGGGCGACGTCATTAAGACTTTTGGCTGAAACGCAGATTCGTCAGCCCGCTGATTCTATATACATTTCACCAAAATGAAGATATTTGGTGACTCTTTGAGTGCTGCATGCCTTTCAAAAATATGTTTTGAGCAAAACAAACATACCATAGTTATTTTTTCATCCATAGGAAAGCACACTCGCAACTAATTTAGAAATGGGTAGATACAATGTTAATAATTGTTTTGCATACAAACAGTATGGAAAGACCAGTTGCTGTATTTTCTGTAGAATTTTACTAAAAAGGACAACAATGCGATTACAATATGGTGATTAAAAAAAGATTTGCATTAGTTGTTATTGTTGTGTTTCTGTGCTGAAAGTGATATTTATGTTCTGCATTCAATTACATTTGGTTGTTTACAAAATATTCAGAATATTTCACCGCCAAAACCAGGAACAAATCAAGCTTTCACACTGTTGCACAGACCAACAGTTTCCCATAATGACCTCATTTACTATCCACAAATAGCGATGGATTGTTCGTCACCCCCAAAACGCTGCTGTAATTGTTTCCTGTCCCACAACAATAACAGTGATCGTTTGTCAAATATTGCAGTTCAAATAGAGACGCAGTAAGTAACAAGGAAAGAAGAGGATGGCGATTGCAGCTGGTGCAGTCAAATATACGTATGACTACGGGGAGGAAAGGTACGGGTGTCCTAACCAATCCAACATGCACAGCAGCAAAGATGCATGTGGCCATTTAGCAGAAGCGCTCGCTGCTTTTGAAGGATTTCATCCTGACGAGTTCTCTGCCTGCAACACAGTTCCCTCAGATTCTGATGGTTGAACCCTTTCTTAACGGGGACAAAATATTCTTGACACATTAAGCTAAATCTGAAGCGTAATCCACATTGTGCGGTCGCTTTGATGCTGCACGCATGAGAGAAGAAGTTCAAATTACTTTTTTTTTTATCAATAATAATTTCCACTTATCCCAGAAATAGCAAAGCAGCAATAAAACATCTCCAGTTGTGAAAAACAATCCTCATGAGGCACATTATGTAAATCTAGGAGGCAAAGAAAAAACATCCTTGAACTTTGAAGCAAGATATCATGTTAAATAAACCTTTGATGATCCAACGTGCATCGCGGTCATTGCTAAGCATCCGTTTTTGGCCCTGGGTTCAGTGTGTGTCTGTGAGTGGTTACTTGGCAACGTTCAAACAGTTGTTCTCATTGGGATCTGTGCTTTTTTTCTTCTCTTTGGGCAAAGCGAGAAAAAAATGGTACCAGGGTCCTGCTAATCACTGCCCTTCTCTCACAAGGAAGGGGATTTAAGTCATGTGACTCTTGTTTAAGCCTCCCACAGCGTTATGTAACATGGCAAAAAGTGTATGGGTGTATTGTGCATGTGTGCATTTGTTTCTCCCAGTATGTGAATGAATGCGTGCGCGAGACGCGCTGCAACAATCAGCGATTGGTGTCACCTCGTTGGCTGACGTCTCACCTCTTCGCCCTAATCTAGACGCTGTTTAGCAATTGTAGCTACACACTGCACACAGACTTCTCCTCCTCACTGCAGCGATAAGGAAGTACATTTTGCAACGTGCATGTATGTGAAACAAGATCTGAATCTTGTGACAAATGTAGCTATGCATTCATATGAGAAAAAGAAGAAGCTCAGTAAGCAAACTCTGCACAAACACAACTTAAGAGCAGTTGCAATAACCGTTCACGTTTGCGAGTGGCCTTCCCTCCCCCTTCACGCCCCATTTGCCACCAGGATAAAATAACTCCAAAATAGCCCGATGAGTTCCGAGAGTGAGCCGAGCCATCATCCAACCTGCCCTTTTAATAGAAACAAAAGGCAATTACCTCGGCATCCCTACAAGTTAATTTAAGACGCTGAAGGTGGTTTGCTTGGCTTTGTAGTCTAATCTCTAAATGAATCAACTGAAGATGCCACAGAGAGTGTTGTGTTACCTCCTATCTTTTCTAAGGGGGATGTTGGTTCTGGAGGCAGTCTAACCATTTATTTCTCAGCTCAAACACAAACAAACAAGTGCACGAGGTGGAGGTGGCAAGAAAACTCTACAGGGCTTCCCTGATGCCCTGGGATTCACGCCACTCATCGCATCGCCCCGCCACCCACGATGTGCGGTCGGATTTCCCTTGTGCCCTTGTGCTGACCCTGCACCGAGTGTGGAGCGACAGCTGACAATGGGCCGTTGGACGTGTTTGGAAAAAAAGGTCTTTCTGACTGGAACGAGACGAGGTGCTGCTAATGAGACAGCCTCCACTTAAGCGACGCAAGCGATTGCTCCATCGGCGACCTCTCACCCGAGGAGCCCAGGAAGTAGCGTTCCAGGGCAGAGCCGAAGCCGGAGGGGTTGTCCTTAAGGTCGCTCACGGTGAAGGGCTGCGTGGTGGCGTTTTGATCGTTGATCGGCCACGTCTGGCCCCGGACGCCGGCCCCGCCGTACCAAGACACGTTGGTCATGGAGAAGCAGTCCTGGAGGGATGCAGAAGAACAGAAGGGAAGAGAGCGTGAAGACACACAAGAGGCCGAGAGGAGATTTAAAATCACAGCAACCGAACAGATCAAAAGTTATTAATTATAGGCTAAGTATTAATTTGATATGAAATCATCTTAAATGCTTTAAGCAGACTGGATCGTTAGTGTAAATTCAGTCCCTATAGGACGATTCGTGTTACCAGGGTCTGCAATTTAGGATAAATAAATATGACAATTTTTGAAAGTTTTAGCTTTCGTGCAGAAATCAGTGAAGGGCACGCGAAATGCACGCAAGACCGTCTCAGAGGGCATCGCACGCAGAAGGGATTGGATGGCAGGAATGTTTATCGAAAGAAAAGCTTGTACTTCCTCACCGCGTCTTTACGCGTGTGGGGGGGGGGGGGGGAATGCACAAAGCGGCAGCTCATTTATTTCACAATCAGCGATTCTGGGCTCTGGTAAGGAGCTTCCAAACAGGTCACCTGAGAGGCACTGGGCGGGATTTGGGTAATTGGAAAAAAAAAATTGTAATTGTAATTGTAGTTTTCCTGTGAGCAGTCGCCCCACATGACAGGGAGTTATGGCGAGGAATGTTCCAGTGGGGACAGATTACCCCCCCCCCCCCAAACCACCCGATAGTTAACTTATATGGCGTTTGATAATTAAGCTGGAGGGGTACAGTAAGTACTGTGTATGAAAAAAGCATAACAACTGCGACGGAGCAGATTCAACACAAATGTCCGCCGTGTGCAGCTCAGAGGGGGAAAGGATGAGGGAATCACGGTCTACGGCTGCATGTCAGCTCAGATGAATCACTCAAGCGCCATGGGTGTCTATAGTTTCAGATCATTTAACGGGATGTGGTAGACGTGGTAGTTTCTTCAAATGCTATTTCGACAAATCCAGCAGAGTGGAACTAGCTTTATATAATTGCAGGCTATTTTGGTTATTTTAATCAAATGAGACAATATTTGCATTATATTGGAATAAACACAATCCGGTCTAGACAGTGGGGTTTGCAGAGGCATACTTACATGTCATATACGATCACATGACAATGGATACTGAGTAAACAGCAAATTGAGGCTTAAAGTTCAAAGTGCAAATTTTGCACTCAATGTTCTGCGTACAAGTGGCATTTAGTTAAGATGCCATTTTTCACGCAGATGTTAGGATTTCGTGCGTTTCGTGCGTCTGAGAGAGAAGCCCTACCTTCAGCTCCACATGGCAGTGCACCGGCGTCCAAGTCATACTGTAACACTCCGTCTCCGTCTCCTCATCCACCTCCAGCGAGATTTTCACCTCGGCCACCGAGTCCCACGTATAGCAGAACTCCGTTTTATTCAACCAGCACAGATTCCTCACGAAGGAAACCTCGATTTCGGGGTTCCCCACATTTCCGACGTCTATTTCCACAAAGGTCTTGTCCTCCGTCAGGGTCTGTATGACAAGCGAGCGGGTTCTTCTCTCCCAGATCAATCCGCTAAATGTCCCTCTGAGGATCCAGTTCTTGTTGGGCTGGTCCACCACCTGCCAATATATGATCCCGATGGTCATGACAAAGAAGATGGCCACCCCGAGACAGGCAATAGCTCCTTTCCAGGTCTCGTTCATCTCCTTCAGCCCCGTGTCCCATGTTACCTCTGGGATGGGGCTAGGGTTCCTATTTCGAGCGTGGGGCATGTTGTCTTTGAGATCAGCAAAGAATCAAATACAAAAAAATGCTGCAGAAATCTCTGTGCGTAAAAAATATCTGTTCCTTCATCATGTCATGGTCTTTTCTGGTGAGGGGTAAAACAGTCGTTACACTGCCGGCACTGTAGTTGTTGCTGCGCAATTGTGCCTGTAACGGTGACTTGTCATGTGAGGAGAGCTTTTAGAAGAAGGAAAAAAAAATCCAAGAGATGAAATAAAACAGTATGAATAAATAAGTGACTTACCACATACTTGTGCTGATTTAAAAGAGTTGCATTAGTGAATTGCATTGGCTGCAGTGAGCGCGTGAGCAGCCCGAAGCCGGGTTTGGCAGCAATGCCCTACGAATAGCTCCTAAGACGCGGTCTTGCTTGCCCAGCACTTTCTGACGTAATGCCGGGTGTTTTCTTCAGAGGAAAGGTAGAGAGAGGGAAATAGGGGATCGGGTGGGTTCGTCTGAGTCTCGGAACTGCCGGCCGGGGCGAGGAGGCCACGCACAGCCTGAAAGGGAGGGATCCCCATGCGTGCTTGCAAACTCTCCGTGCGCTCTCCGTGCGTAAAGACTGCGGGAACTTGGCATCCGGTGGTTTGGAAGACGGGCAGAGCGTCATTTGCCGTGCCCTATCTAAATTCGATCATATGGTTTTAATGGCAAGTTTGGCAGTGGGACGTTCTTGCCACGTGTGTTCTGATTCATTCGCTGAATCTCGGGGTTTATTAGTCGAGCTGGTCAAGACGTTTCCAGTGTTTAATAATTAGTTTTGGGTGGAAGGATTTGGCTTTCATAAGGGGACTTGGTTGCATGTCGAGGTTAAAATGGCTTTGAGACAGTTTGTGTTGACAGTTCTGCTCAGTTTACAAAGTGTGATGAACCACCTCTTCTAGCAATATTTTATGCTCTTTCTGTGCCCATAAGTATTATAGCTGTCATTTAAAATAGCTTTTATTCCAGTTGCCTCTTAAATTAAAAACAATGTACATTGTTTTAATCCAACAAAGAGTATGTCATTCAAAAAGATTTGTGAGAATAAATATGTAATGCAGCATTACCAAAATGTGTGATTTGGCAATGTGTATTTATGTACAGCATTAAATAGCATAAATTTGCATCTCATCATGTTGCAAATGACACAGTCAAAAATTTGAAGCACTAGTTAAGCTCTAAACTATTAAAGTATTAAAAACATGTACCAGCCGTGCAATGCATGTGTGGATTCAAGGAAGGACTCTACATCAATGTGTATATCAAAAGGCTGGTGAGTAAGGTCTAATGTGCAATAGACATTTGCGGGAAGGAATGTTGTATATGCGTGCCTCAGGGCCAGCAGGGGCATGTGTGATTGGTCGAAGGTGGAAGACATTTGCATTTGGATTGTCAACATCCATTGTGACACGAGTTATATCAACAGCATAATATGGACGTAACTGTGTGCACATTCTGTTGACTCATTTGAATCCAGTTTCTCTATCCGTTTATTTCCACATTGTTCTTACGGGAAAACATGTTCATGACTCTATTGGTATCCAACAACAAGTTTATCAGACCCCAAAAATAAGACAAGTGCAATCATGGCTTCAACAATGTTGTTATGTTTGTAGGTTAAGGTCTCTTCCGCGGAGCTGTGCACAAGATATCCCAGTGCAGAGTGTCGGCTGACATTCCTTGAAGATCAGTTGCCCCCATCCTCGTTTATGCATGTCAGCCCCCCCAATGCAAATGCATCACATAACTCTGGCAGTGGCAGGGACACTGGATAAGGCTGTGGGACCCTGTGAGCGCCCTCTACCTAATCGTCCCATTCCGAATGCACTCGATTTGAAAATCATTTAGGACTTTGAGGGTGATTTAGCAATAAACTTTCAGGAATGTATGAGACTAATTCTTGCACCCGCTCGCTCAGGGAGTATGAACATGGCACGTGAGAAAAAATGAGGAATCTGACTACCTCTGACCACTCATCTAGTGTCAATGTCAACGGGCACGGGTTTAATTGAGTTTAATTGGGTGTGGGTCAGAGCGGCTAATGGTTTATGTTTTGGTGTATCAGGTGGACTTCTTCATTTAGCCAAGGAAGGGCTCCAAATTGGCGCTCTGCACTGAGCATTGTTGTGGAAGTGCGTGCCCACCCTCCGGTACCCCCACCACCCCGAGGTAAAAACGGCTGAGCCGTCACCTTGATGAAAGCAGTTGAGAGGCAACAGCGGAATTTTTAATACCTAGCATCGTTATTGGAAAAGCAGACAGTGACAGCCGAAAGGACAAATTACAAAATTCAACAGATTAACTAGATTCATTCACACATATTTTTGTTTCCAAAATTCATGCCAATCCATCCAATTGTAATCGAACTATTCAGGTCCGGAACAAAGTGGTGGACCGATGGCTAACGTGTCATTATAGATCGAACCTATTCAGTGAACTTTGATAGATAACGCGCCTGAAGCCATGTGAATCTTTTATGAAACATCTGCTACAGATCATCATTGAGGGATGAATGGTTTCATGAAAAAACTCCAGCCAAATATGATAATTGGCTCCCCCGACACAGCTCTATTCCTCATCCCCGACTGCCGTTTATGACAATCACAACATTTTGTAGCCCAAACATCCTGCCTGAAACCCGCCTGTGACCAAATCACATGTCAACAGACTGCTGTTGATTTGTGATTTGGATTCTCACTAATGTTATAATATTCCTGTGTCTGCTCTTCTCATCCACTATACTTCGTAGGTCTATACAACAGGTGGAGGTCCTGCTGTTACTGTTGCACACTTTGGAATGGGTGTCTTTGTACATTTAAACTTAGTTATCACAATCTTGGCTAAGCAACTATTCAGGGAAATGATTCAGGGGTCAATACGGTCCGTTCCTAATAGAAGGATGAACTTTAATAGTCCCTTTATATGCAAAACTATTCACTTTAACTGGTAATCTCTTCTATCTTCATGTCTGGATCTTGACTGGATCAACTGACTGTTTCTTTCCTTTTTTTCTTCTCTCGGATATTCAATACTGACAACTTCTCCACCGGCTGCAGAGAGACGCTGGGAGAAAGTTTCCATGTGGCCCCAGCACCCACTCTTGGCGGGACAATTCTGCTGTAGACCAAACTGTTTCCGTCTATCAACCTCTGCTGTTCAAACCCTCCCTCCTCCTCCATTACTTTCTCCCTTTTTGTGATGTGACACAAACAGCCACTTTCCACTGCCCCAGACCTGAACCTTCCTTTCAGTTCACTCCCTCTCTCCCACACACACACCAGCGTGTGCTTTAAGCCACACTTAATTGGAAGAATAGTGTGGCCATTGATGGGTGTCTGATATTAAATTCATAATTGATTGCTGATGGAGCCACTAACTAATGCAACCAATTGGCACCTGGCATGGGCCACACCTTTAGCCCATCAGCCAGATCAGAAGGGGCATAAATGGAGAGGGTTAAGAAGGGCTTGAAAAACAATTTACAACCTCACTAATCAGGTCTGCATTATTTTGGAAACCAGTGAAATTAGATTTAGATATTTAGTTAACTATTATTTTTCCATCAAAGAGCCCAACCGTGGGCTTTAAAAAAACGGAAAACTGGAGTTTCGGCTGAAGGTTCCACTTTTTTGTGTTGCCACCTCCAGTCCACCGGGCCTGGGCTGCACCGGCTTGAATCTTGCACTGAGTGCAGCTGTCACGGTGTGGTTTATTTCCTGCCTTATTTTGTAGTTTCTGCTTCTTGTCTCCCTGGGTAACTTCACTTCCTGCCTTGTCCTGTCATCCCCTGTGATTGTCTGATTGTTTCCACCTGTGTCCAATCACCTGCACCTCCCTAGTGTATTTAAGCTGTGTGTGTCTCTTGTCACTTGTTGCGTCATTGTCTATTGTCCTGGATGTTCCAAGTTCCTGCCTGCCTTTTTGCCCGTTGGCCTTTTTGCTTTTGAACATTTGGACTATTAAGTCTTCTTTTGTTGCTTGAAGTCTGCGTGTGAGTCCTGCCTTCCCCGTACCCCCTGACAGCAGCTACTGATGCTGCACCCACAGCAGTTGCAAAGCCCATGGGAAAGAATAAAAAGGACATGGAATTCAAACATATCCCTAATTGATGTACCCATTTCTAAACAATCCATGTATAATGTAGGAATAAAAGTGTGTTTTGTCTTTTGCAAAGGCATTTACTAATGTATGGATGTTTTAAATCATGTCTTCACAACCAAGACACATTTATGTACATAGTCACAACGGGATTAACCAACTACATATAATAAATACGCTGTGGGCCCCTTTGGAACCGTAGGGTTTCCCAACTTTGTTTACATAAAGAAAAAAATTAGGTGAGAGTGTCGATGAAATGAAAAATTAAATAAGTGACTCTACTTAAATAAGTAGAGTCAAACAATATGACTTTGTTTTGCGACTGGAACAGTTGCCCTTTATTGTCCATTAAAAATTCATTTGAATGCACAGCTTCATCTTCCAGCCTCAATTTTTAAACTAAAATGTAACGTAATATTAAATTAGCATGGGCTGACATTTTTCCACACCTACTCAGGTGCATTATGCACTGTCAAAACTTTTTAGAGAAAGTGAAGGGATATTCCTGGCTTGTCCATGAAAGATGTACTACTCTTAAGTCATGCATACATGGCACTATTACTGGAACAGCTTGATCATTATGGGTGGTACTATATAACAAATCATTAATTTGAAAGTTAATTGAATTCAATAAAACAAAAACAACAAAAACAAAACAACATTTTTTTAATTTTTTACATAAGGTGCAGTGTCAATTACACCATTAGCTTTTGAAAACCACCTCTGCCTCAACATCAGGGAGCTGATGGCAGTGAACATTTATTTTCTGGCACTGTGATAAATAGCTGATCCAACTGGTAAACATGACAGCAACTGCATTATGATCAAACGACTGCCCTCCAGCACCGTCCAAGCACACTTACACACACACTCAATGGCATCTTAACTGATGGAAACTTCCCCTTCTGGCACAGTGTGGTCTGTCAGTGTGGTCCATTTCCTGCCAGGTCTGAACCAGCTGAGCCAGGGATTTATGTTCCACTCAGGGGGCCTTCACTAACTCCTTTCCTTTCCTATCACTGCATGCAAGTCATAGTGGCTGTGTGGTCAGATGGCGACGCAAAGGGAGTGAATGAGAGATGGGATTAGGTCTCCCTCTGCTGCTGCCTCATCATATGTGCCCTAAGAAAAGGGCAAAAAGAAATGACATTCCCAAATAGGAGTCCATTCTTAAAAAGGGTACAAACTCTGCTGTTATCCAATGAGGAGATTAAAGGAGTTGGTCAATATAGGAAACATTCCTTTTATTTTATTCTTGCATGTGATACAATGAAACATTCTTTGATATTGTCTGTGTTTGCACATGTAAAAACATGTTCTTGTGTATGTCAAATAACTTGTAACTAAATTGTGCGAAAAAGTGCGACAACATGTGAACAAATTAATAGATTTTGGGAAGCATTCAGCAAATTGACTTGTCAGCATTGACAGGTGTGTCTTTAATAACAAATCATCTTCTCCCATTATTGTAACTGTTTACTCTGTGTGGTATTAATACCCGCATGGCACTCTGAATTCGTAATACGAAGCCGCAGGCCATTCTGGCAGGCATCCGTTCTGCAGACTTGAAGTTTACTTCAAGGGCACGGTGCGCATCCATTGCGCATGCGCCATGCGAGTGTCCCCGGAAGTACATCACTGCACGCGTGAACGTTGACAACCTTACAACTACAAAACAACTAACCTGACAGCTGCCCCGTAACTCGCCTCCGCAGTGATGCCAGTAACACGCCTCCTGTAAGTGTTCCGTTTTTTCTCCTCATTTCTCGGCGTGAAAAATGCAAAAGGACGTCCCTGATAAAGATAAACCGTTGCCAGTGCGCCTCCATGTCGGATTGGTAAACTAGCAGACCCAGCTAACCGAAGTTAAGCATGTCCCAGGCTTCCAGCTGCCCGCCCATTACGACTAAAAGGCAGCTTTCCCCCCACGTATTATACACATTGTTGGCGTGCTTATATCAGTTCTCCATGTACTCACTACCTCTGTTAAAATGACGTTAAGCAACTATAACGAACCCAGCATTAGCTAGCCGTGCCACAAAAATGCTACCGTAAAGCCGCAGGTCCTGTCGTAGCGACGTTACGGTCACTGTGCGGGTTACCATGACATCCAGTTCGTTAAATCCTCTTTCAGTGTTTTTACTTAAAACTTATATTGATATATTTCTGCCATTGCAATGAATTCACTAACTTGATTTGATTCACAATACACATATTTAAATGTCTGGTTTGATAATATTGTATTACCTTTGTGTTTATGTCAACTTTTATGCCTCTGTGTCATTGACTGTCTTCTATTGCAATATCTTTAACCCATGTGGCTCGATGCAGGGTTGAAGCATACATTACTATTATTTCTATTTGTATAATAGCATTGTTCTCACCAAATTAATAATTTACTTGGAGGTTGGAGCAGTGCAGCTAGAGTCATGTATCGCCGGGCAAACAAACAAGCAGGTCACATGCAAACAGTCACATCTTATTAGGAGGGAAAAAAAAAAGTTGGCAATGCATATTTTAATGTTTCTAACTTCTGATTCTGGAAAACTGTGTGCAAGCGGGGAGCTAATGCATTTCTCCTCTGGCCATCATCTTTGTATTATGTTAAAAGTAACTCGAGGGGTATTGCGTTGACATTTTTCATTGTGGGAAAACATCAAGGGAAGACATTACATCTAGTTTTGTACCACTAACAAAAATGTAAACATGCTGTTTTGGTGAAAAGGTTCTGCACACCTCCTGCCAGCACCTAACAGCACATTTTTGACCAGCGGCTGAACACATTGGAGCGTTTACCGCCTGAGTTTTTCAGTATGACATCACATACATCACATCAAGGCACAGCACGTGGTCTGTATGATTAGAAAGGCCAACCACAAACAGCTCTCCTTTGACAAATCATTATTATACTTCTGCTTTTATCAACTTATAATAACAAAGAGCTAGCGAAGATTTTACCACACAAATCTAGATGTCTACTCCTCCAAGTTGTTAGTGGGATTGGATCAACTAGAGGATGTCTGACTGGGAATGATACTGGAGATGAAACAATTCTGCCCCTCCTCAGATACCCTCTCTACCAGTTGGGGAACCCTCAGCTGAGGATCTTCAGACCCAACTGGTTCCTGACTCTGGTGAGGCCCGGAAAAGAGCAGCCTCCGGACACGGTCCAGTTTCGCATCCCAATGGAGTAAGTCTTTTGTTGTAGATCTTTTCTCATATCGTTTGGAGACGCATTAGAGTAATACAATGATTCTGTTTTTAGTGATTTAGTGATTTCATTTGGCTTTAAAGTTATTTCCGGCTACTACAGGCTTTTTTTACTTCATAATTTAGGTTGCAGTGATTTGTTTTGAATGGTACTGTAGCTGTTGTGTTGGACCAGTGCTAAGTAACTGGAGTTCTCGGCGTCATGGCCACCAGGTGGCGGGACAGCCCCAAGAACAGAGATCGGAGGCCCTTAGCAAGCTCTTACCACCTTGTCTTGGCTGAGGTGAGGTCAAACAAGCTTTCATCTGGTGCTACAGTGGAGACTTGAGTGTTGTAAATGGAAAGCCGTCAAACTTTACAAACCAAGGTAAATAGGCCAATATGTATCCTTAACCATAAAATGAAGAGCAAAATGTTCCCGATGGTTTCCAAAGCTTGTGTTATAGGAGTTACTAAATCACACTTTATTGCCTCCTCATTTTGAGCGCACTTGTTTCTTCTAAATGAGTGTGTGTGTGTGATCTCTTATGATCACTTTATTAGGTCTCCCCCAGGTTTACAACTTCAGGAGGGGGCGGTAGTCACTCCGCTGGTGTTCTCCGTCCGCTGGCGCGAGCGCCACGTTCGCACATACATAGACTTATATGCGAACGCGTCGGTGCGGAACTGCCGTCCGAAAGAAAAAAACAAATAAAAAAAAGAAGGGAAAAAACTAATTAAATTTAATTAATAAAAGTAGTAGTAGTTTTTAGGGGGGGGGGGGGTGTTATAGGGGAAGGAGAAACACTGGGTACACCTGTTGAACAGCGTGTCAATGCTGTTAACGCAGATATCTAATCCGCTAATCACATGGCAGGAACAATGCATTTAGGTGTGTCCAGGACTATCTGCTCCAGTTCAAGCCAAGCATCAGAATGGGGCAAGAAAGATGTCTGCTCGGTATAGTTGGTTTGTGCCTGACGTGCCGGTTTGAGTATTTCAAAAGCAGCCGATCACCTGGGATTTTCAAGCACAACCGCCTCAAATGTTTACAAAGAATAGTCCAACATTTTCTTTGAAAAAGGTGTATGCAGTGAGCGGTTCTTCTCTGGGCAAAAACACCACGTTTATGGCAAATGTCAGAGGAGAATAGCCAGACTAGTTGGAGCATATAGAAAGGCAAGTAACTCAAACAACCACTTGTTAACATGAGGAAAACTTGGCGCTCCTAAGTTGAGCAATAAAAGATTGGAAAAACATTGGATGGCTGGGTCCGAAAATGTTGTAAACAACATGAAAGCATGGAACCATCATGCCTTGTGGGAACAGCTCAGGCTGCTGGGGGTATAATGCTGAAGGGGATACTTTTTCAGTCTACTTATTATCAATTGAGCATCGTTTAGATGCGATAGCCCACCTTGGTATTGAAGCCCATACTTTTATGATCAAGGTGACACATCTTGGTCTACTTCCAGCTGGAAGACTCCTCGTGTCTCAGAGCTTAAAGCTTTAAACAAACCTTTTCATTTTAGTATTATCCTAGTCAGAGAAAACCATGACAATATAAGTATAGCTTTAGTCAAGGAAAGTTGTTGACATTTTAATTCTTCTCTTTTTAGTCATCTTGATTATTTTGAACTTTTCAGTAAATCTAGGCCAGACCAAAGAACCACCATGTTCCTTTTCTCCCAAGCCCTGTTGTTTTAAGTAGGTAACTCATGACTGCTCACTGTGGAGGCTTGATTTTGAACGTGCTGCACAGGATACTCACATACACATTTTAGGTGTCTTTTTTTGGTTGACTTGATCAACAGGGAATATTGATAACAGGAAGTGTGTCACGTCTAAGCAGCCTGGTCGTGATCTGCTCTTTGTTAATAACAAACATATTTAATCATAGTTTTTTGTCAACAAAAAAGAGCCGATCACAAAGTTGGGACTACCTCCGCCAACCAAGGTCCCAGAGGTTAGCGCTGCTCCTCGGGTGACGAGAGCGCCAGAGCGCGCACTGGGATGAGAAATTGAAGTTTGAAGAAGATCATCTATGTGTCTCTGGTGGGGTTTAGACCATAATCTGTTCATCCAGGTGCCTGGCCTCCCACTCTGATTCTTGCCTCCTCTCTGCCAAACTCCTAGGGTGCTCATGTAATTGTGTGTGTGTCTGTGTGTCTTTGTTTGTGTGTGTGTGTGTGTGTGTGTGTGTGCGTACGCACAAAAGTGGGTAAGTGCAGGGTGCGTGTGTTTATAAGGGTGTGTAAGGGTTTTTTTCCTCGCCGTCTTTGATGCCTGGGAGAGGTACATGGCTGATTGATATGCTGCTGGGGCCTCGACGTGTGCTTGAAACACTGTTATTTTTGTTACTTTTCTCTCTCACACACACACACACACACACACACACACACACAACGAACTAAATGGACACCGACGGAGAGACAGCGACACAAACCAAACAGCCCTCCCACTCCCAGCTTATTGATGAGTCTGAGTCACAACGGCAGCGAAAGCTGTTCTGGTTATGACTCAGGCGGTGTTGGCGTGGAAAAGTTGTACTGCCGAGGAGCTGTTAAATGAGAGGTGGCAATGTCGGCGTTCTCAAGAGAACAACACATAGTGGCCTTTTCTCTCGTTGGCCCCTGGGAGCCAGATATAAATGGCCGCGGGTCTCTCTCTCTCTCGCTTTAGCGTTGACGTGCTTGTTAGCGATATGGCTCGCTTGATCTTCTGTGCATGTCTCTCGCCGTCCCACCCCGGGCTTCGCTGTTTATTGTGCTTTTCTTAAACACTTTGCAACGCATCCAAGGCCAATCCCTCTTTGGCACGCCGCTTCAGACACCTGGACTGTGTTCTCTTATACTCCTCTTTCTACCTGCTGGAAGGGCATATTTGTTTGTCTTTTTTTTTTATTGTTCTTGAACCTTTTGTGCGATGTTGGTATTTCCTCTCCGCTCTTCAAGGAACATCATCAAGTTTCTGGGTTTACACCCACTCACACACCCACACACACACACCTTGTGCTGACACACACACACACACGCACACACAAAGAAAAGAACCCGCTGAACACTGTGTTCGGTCTACTACTGAGTCCCGTTTCCTGCTGCTATGCTGTCTAATGACCGTGAAACCAGATGCTGCGTTTTCTCACTGTACTCAAACATGATCAGAAACGAGCCCGTGACACATTGTCACGACGTTGTGACAACGGCGTCACAATGTCCCTCCACTCAAATGTTGAGAGTTTGATCCAACGGGTCATAGGAAGTCAGTTAGCGAGACAGTGGAGGAGTGTAACCACCTGTCGAGTCTTCAGCGACCCGCCTCTCTGAAGGAGGCGAAGTGACTTCTGGTGAACTGTTTTTTGATCTATTTCTTTTCCATTGTCAGATCTAGTCCTTCACACGCTGCTCTCATGCTGCTCTCTCTACCGAAGTCTCAGGTTCCTTAATGGTTTTCCCTCTAAACAAAGTGTGCTATTATGATCTTGATACTTCGTATTGAGCCACTTCTGTGCACGTATTGTCTCGGGTAAAAGTAGTGAGTGTGCGTATCTCGACCCAAACCGGACAATGGGGCAGGGGAACAATAAGAAGCTGCTTTCTTTTGCCTTTCATCTGAAAACAACTCTCCTGTTTCATTCTCACCACTAAGCCACTCTGACACAATCTACTTTGATGTTGTGTGTGTGTGTGTGTGTGTGGACCGGTTGGTAAACCTTAGATGTTTTCTGCTCTGTGTGTTGATAAAGGTTTCCCATGAAATGAAGTCCGAGAGGCTTATTAGAACACACAGCGTTAACATATCAGAGGGATACTCAGCTGTTTGTTACTCAGGAATGCTCCTGCTCTCTTAAGACCGCTTTGCAGTTGTTTGGTTGCCTATGTGCGCCGGTTCCTACTAACTAATGCATCTCTCCTTTTTTGCCTTGTATGTGAGCGTGATTTTCACTTAAACCATTACATAATTTGCTGTATTAGCTGTCAGCACATTCTAGTCTGTATCAAGCCGGATGGCGGTTTGGCAGTCACCATTTAAAAAAAAGAAGAAAAAGGCCCCACAGTTGATGACGTGTCGGATCGGGCTCCTCCAAACGTCGGGGCCCTGTAGCTTGCAGCACTGCATCACCCCTGTGTGGCTGCATCCTCTTCTTTTCCGTTCCCTGGTGATACCCAACGTTGATCTGCCGACCATGAAAGGCCGAAAATGTAGACGCGGCCCAGTTTCTATCAAACAAGGACCACATTAAAAGCTTTTTAGTGGTTTGCCAAGTCCAGTTGCAAAAACAAGCAACCTTTCCAAGGAGATTCATGGAAGCCCCAAGAAGCACGATGGTCACTGACTCATCCCTTCACAAAGTAATGTGCAACTTGAAACAACGAGGACATGTCAACAGCATTCTTTAGATCAAATGTTGTTATAGCGTTGGCTAATTTACAGGGACTGTGGCACGGCATTCAGTTTATACAGCGGAGCGCACGCACCATCTTTGAAGCGTGACTCACCACGAGGACCAAGATGAAACTTATGTGAAAAACTATGTGCATCTGCTACATAACGTTTTACTCAGTTAGCCACTTTCCCACCGCTAAGCCAACTGGTTGTTGTTAAACCCGGCGTGTCCTTCCATACTAAATCATATGACGTTGTGGGTCATATATTGAGTACAGCAATAACGATAACTGATGAAATAACTTTTTTGATGAGTATTTTGCAGATACGTTTCCTTAAAACATCCCAATTGACTGACTTTTCTTCTATTGGGGATTTTATCAACATGTTTAGGTCATAACCATTCAGTTATCTGTTTTGTACCTTTTTAAAGTTTAGTCTCATGCACTTTTAAGTAGTAACAATGGTGAAATACAATGTTGATTCTTTGCTAAACTAATTTCCAATACTTTTTTTCAAAACAGACATTTTATGTATTTGCTGTCCATTCCACCGCCATTGAGTCTAACACTACATGTACATTAGCTATACATACGTATATTCGAGATCTTTTCATCCAGATAAACTTTGCTTAATTTGAATCTCTTTCTATAACCGAGGCTTTTTTCATCCCTCTTTTGTTTAATAGGTTTCCTTTTGAGACATCGAGCGAGAGAGCAAAGACGAGCCACAGAGGTACTCCCATCCCTGTCTTCAACCACAAGGACGTTACAAGCTCTCATTTCCTTTACCGTCGTTCATAAAGAGATTTCAGCCTTTACAAATATCTGTAGTGTTTCAGTCGATATTGTGTATTACATGTGAGTGGGTGGCTGTAAAGGGCGTCCTTTATGCACAAGAAAGACGCCGTGCATTCACTTGGCAGATGTTCTTTTAGCACCAGCGCATTAAAAGACAAGTGGCAGGCGGTAGTCTCTGAGCTTTCAGAATGGATTCACTATCCTTATTGTCAAACACAGAGAAAGCTGCCTCTGTCTTGTCTTGCACTTTTTCAGCCGTGCTCTTTCACCTACTTCTCCGATGTGCACAGGTGTAAATGGGCCTTAAACTGCTGGAACTGATACCCCAAATCCCCCCGGCTCAGCATGACATGGACAACAGGGAATCCAGGGACACGGAGATTCGTTTCAGAGGAAGGATTTCCTTTTGAGAGCAGCGGAGGTGTGCGGGTCAATCTGCAGATTCACAAATCTGCCTTGTTGTCACTCACAAACAACGATGCAACAGCAGGGGGGGGGCAAACAAATGCATCGGGTTTTCCCCTGCGGCTGCATCCCTCCGAAGACCACCTTCTTTGAGAATGCCAGATATCAGATTTAGGTCTTGCATAGCTCCTTGACACCTTTGCGGCACAATCACTTTTTGAGTAGTTTTCTAACAATGATGCCAGTGTTCCTGTTTCGTACAGGCTCGGCAACCACGCACCATAATGGAACCTGAAGCCCCGCCTGCGTCATCAGAAGCCCTTCTAGGTTTTTGCTTCTGGAGTTCTTTCATCATCTTGGCCGAGGAATCTTTGTGGCGTGTGTGTTTGTGTATAAATATACAACAGTTGCCGAGGAACGATGCCTTTTTAGCCCTGGCAGTTGCCAGAGGCAGGTTTCATTTCTCCTGTGAGGCAGAGGTGTGAAAGGTTAGCTTGTGGAGAAAGATGGATGTTTATACTGGGATGATGATCCAACGCTGCCTGAATCACCATCAGACACACCACGCCCGTTTGTCCAAGTTTAGCCTTGTTTATGTATCCAATTAACATGACATTTTCTCCTCAACTTTCACCCCATGCTTCATCTCACTGTATTCTAGTTTTAGCTGAACTGTGAGCTGTGTATTGACTCACCTCAGAGACAAACGTCCATCGAAAGCAGCCCCTCGCAATCTTGTTGTGAGTGTGTGCCATATTTATAGTGTTCATACACTACAGATATAGGATATAGAGATATATCCAAGTGTCACAGTGTGGCCAAAAATTCCCATCACAGTATTTTGTAAGATTCTGACCGTATCACGGTATTTATTTTCGCAGTTGTTCAGGTGACAGGCGCTGTGTAAAAAATAAATTTTGCCGCTTGCCGAGGAGAAACTTTAGCTGTTACGGCTACACACCGGTATGACCGTACATGGGAAAGCTCCTATTGTAAGGGAATCTTATACTGGTTGAATCGGTGTACCGCTCAGCCCTAACTCGACACACTGGGTCTCTCTTTTTGGGCCGACCACACTGCCTGTAAATCCCAGGAACGGATATGCCTCGTTCTAGTTTCTTTTTTGTGCTGTTGTTGTGCTGGTCAAATACATCGGATTTAGGCTTCACACATCTCTCTCCGTATTCATCTACTACTCTCTCTCTCTCTCTCTCTCTCTCTCTCTGTATGATATGGTGCCCTGTCTTATTTTTTTTTTCAATTGTTTGTTATCATTTCATATCATAGTGTCCGGTGTGTGTGAGTGAGTTGGTGATTAAGTTGCCCCCCCCGTGTATTTGCATGAACACCAGCCCATTAAGCGTGCGTGCACAGGCGTCTTGTGCAGAGTAACATGACCGTGCTTGTGCATATTTCATATGTCTCTGTGGTTGTGGTGACTGGATAATTTCAGCGTTGAAAGCCCTAGGATTTAGATTCTCCCCATTAATCAGGATCGGTGTTCACTCTGCTAATGATCCAGACGAGACTTTGCCGTCCCCGAACCACTTCCCTTTCATCCAGTTACCCGCCCGAGCTTTCTAGGAAAACCTGTCCAAAGCGCTATCACTCTCTCTCCCTCTCTCCCTCTCTCTCTCTCTCTCTTCTCTCAAGTGGCCCCCGTCAGGCTGCTCTGCTTCACTGCCTTCCAGCACACACACACACACACACACACACACACTGTGAGATGGGATGCGGGGGGCTGTGGGCTGAGGCGGGTGCAAATGGAGCAGAAAGGCGCATCTGCATGCGACATATAAAACCCATTTCTCTGTTCTCGACAGGGTAACGGGAGAGTTTTTCTTTCTCAAACTGGACCTTAACACGTTTGTGTACAGCTTTCATCTATATAATCATGCAACCTCCCCCCCGCCCCTCCGTAGCCCTAGACCACCACTGTGTCTGACATCGCCAACGTTTGGCGTATTATGGAGGACGTGTAGAATTGTTTATACTGCATAGAAACATATATTGCATCATCCTCGGGCACAAGGAGGTTTTCGTGTTCACAGATGTGATTTTCTCATGCAAATGTTTGCTTCAGCTAATAATGTTACAGCAGCTCTAGGTATTGTGCTATTTCCTCGGAGCAAAAATAGAAAGTATTACATTATCCTGTAAACAAATGAGGTGATAGAAGACGGCATATCCAAGGCACTCCTGTCAAACCACTGCGTCGCTATTAAGCACTTTATCGGACGCATTTGGGAAGTGCTCTCTACCAGGCTAACCCAATTGGTTGGATTGATTCGCAGTTAAAAGCCTTTCTTCCTCTGTTCGAAGCATCCATTCCAAATGCCGCCCAGCGGGTGAACTTTAGCTGGGCTGGCCCACCGGATCAGTTGGTGCCAGGTCCACTTCCTGTGTAGGGTTTCACTGATGCAATCAATACCTGCAGACAGCAAATTGGATGAACACGGACACTCACATTTCTCTTCTCTCTGCGTAATGGTCCGGAGGAATAAAAGCTGAATATAGGTTTGTACAGTAGGGGAGTGTCCTGTCCGTTACACTAGGTAAGATAACAGCCGGGCTTATGGGAACGTAGTGTGCAAATAGACTATCAATCTTATGTAGGTGTCAATTACGTGAACGTGGTATTAATTGATGGACAGTGATCCAGCATGCAACCTCACTGAAAGCATGTACTCTCACTCAAACCGCCAGCCGTGCGAATACAGATGCCGGATGGCTCGTTTAACCGCTTCTCTCCTTCTCCCCCCTTGGACAGAATGACCAAGTATGACGTAAAGAACTACCTGGAGAAGATCTACGACGTCCCCGTAGGAGCGATCCGCACCAGGATCCAGTTTGGTGAGTATATTGTACTTATATATGTACTTTTGTGTTTCGTCAAACCGTGAAGCCCAGTCTAAAATAAAAGGTGTCTTTGCAGTATATGAGAGTTGTCTGTCAGAGGTTATAAATATCTGTGCTTCATTTTGGTGGGTAGTCAACGGTGAAAACTTTTCCCATTAGAAAAGAAAAGCATCAATTCAAATATCTGAAACTAATCCAGCAGCATAATCCCTCTATCACTGTCCATCCACATGCTAAGTGATACTTACTGTCTAACAAAAGCATTGCTGGATACAATGGTCATCGCCTGGGTCTTCCCATTGACGCGCAGCAGCGGGAGGGTTTTCCAGGGGCCCCTCGCCGTAGTTGTTGGCGTGCCTGGTTCTCCTTTCCCCACCTAATGCACACAGCTGCTTATCTGACAACCTGATCAGTAGCATTCCAGCCTCCAGCTGTCCCAGGACACTACAGCTCGCTCCACACAAGCACCAAGTTATTCACTGCTAGTGCTGCATCCCCCCCCCCCCCCAAAGACCTATGACCCCTTGTCAAGGATGATCACAGAGCCACCAGTGTTATATCATTGACTTACTATGCCTCTTCAGTTAGCAATGACTGATGTTGAGGTCCTTCCTAGTCCAAGATGTTGCGAGTTGAAGAAGTAGTTGGGGACATATAGGTATAATTCATTTTGGAGAGGCCTTGATGGATGTGCAGAGAAGTGTACAAGCTCCTTCTGTGCTGCGCCTGAAGGGCCATGAGGAGCCCCCTCTACCTCTGGAGGAGATAGGGGGAAGGAAAGGGAGGGAGGGAGGGAGGAGAGAGGCACCTAGCTTAGCCTAGCCCACAGTTTGGAGGACCCATAAAGGCTGTTTATTACGGTTGTATCATTAAAAGCCAGGGGAAAGGGAAAGCCCCTTCAGTGGCTGTGTGGAAGGAAACCAGTGAACTGTGGGGGGACAGAGAGGCTCAGGGGCCCCCGCGGTTCTACAGGTGCGTCAGTGAAGGTATCCCTGCCTGCGTCAGGAGTTCCACTCCATTGGCAGCATAAAAACGGCAGCATGCAAAGGAGAGAGCGAAACGACCCTTCCTTCTCTCCATGGGCGGCGGGGGTATTTTGGAAGGAGTTTCCATGGTTACCCCTTCGGCCTGGGATTTGTAATGTGATAGCCAGCTGCCAAACCGCAATCTCAAAATGGGAGAAATTGTGCTTGCGTTTGCAAGTGTAGCATGAAAGCTCTGTCTGTGTGTCTGTGTGTGTTAGGAAAGGCCCATCATGTGAGTTTGGAGAAGACTTCTCGGTGTGTGTGTGTGACTGTGTTGTGTGCATATCTAGAGGCAGTTCAGGGTCTTACCTTGCTTTTTCAAAGGTCGTAACAGTTGCCTGTGGATTTCCTCAGATATCAGGAACACACACATACTCTTCATTACCTTTGTCTCCCACCCACACATGGGCCTCCTGTTAGCCAGGGGAGTGTGAAGGGGGGCCGTTTTACAACCCTGCTCAGGGCTTTCCCTAAGCATTGGGCTGCCTGGCTAGTGATTACTAGCTGCATATACAGCACAAAGACACACAACACACACAAATGACTCATTACAGAGGTATGTTTCCCTTGTTTTTCATATCATAAACTGTTCCTATGGTTACACAGCGGGCCTGTTGACTTGGGTCTCAAACGCAGAGATGATACGTTTGATGCCGTGTTGAGTGACCATCGCTGTAACGTGCTTCTTAAGTTTAGTAAAATTAGCTTTAGATTTATTTAAAGACAGACTCCCAGCCCGCCTACACTCATGCACACACGGCAGCTCCTTGAGTCCCCCGTCTTCCAGACATGGAGCGGTCTGACAGGAGAGAAGGTGATGTCATCATCATCTCCAGCTGGGGAAGAGGTTAACCTGCAGTCAACAAGATCAAGCTCTGCTTAATCTCATGCACGCACGCACGCACGCACACACAAAACATTCTCTGTTCTACAGGGAAATCAACACAAGTGAATCGTGAAGTGTCTGTTTTTCCCTACTCAGATGAAACATGATGTGATAATTGCACCGATAGAGATTATAGTCAGGATAGTGTGTTTAATAATATTGGAAAACAATGACAAAACTATTATCTGGAGACCTACATGACATCATCAAACGTTTTCATTCAACCAAAAGTTAAAACTCCATAACTCAAAATGTATTCTAAGGCCATTAATAGTAGCAAAGCTACATGTTCACACTGCTGCTGAACCATCATGGGTGCATTTCTGCTTGAAAAATGACATTGTTTTAAAGCATCTAATCAACTGATTGCAGCTCTGATTGTAATAATCATGACAACAGTTTAAGGGTGTAAGAAACATGAATGAATGAATGAACCTTTGGAATCAGCGTTCTCCACAGCATCAGGTAGCTTTCCATATATGGAAAAGCAACCTCAGTAACAGAAGCAGTTTAGAAAGCTCCATGTCATTGTCATATTGCCTGAGCCAACTCTCACCATATTCATAAATGTCAGCATCATCACTTTGTCCCACTCTCTGCTGCCTCACAACCGCGATTTACTCATGTTTAGTCATTCCTGTTTACCAACAAGTGTGACGCCTGCTGTTCTGTGCTTCTCAGGCTCCAACAAGAAGAGGAATCATCTCCACCAGAAGGTTAAGCAGCCGGACTATAAAGTAGCCTACGTTCAGCTGGTGAGCAGACACACACACACCCGTACTATCATCCTCCTACTTCCACGCTGTTGTGGTTGGCGTAGTGTTCGCGTAGCGTCATCTCAGTGACTCGTGTTGAACAGCGGTAAGTGGAGACACCCCCCTCCCCCCCCACCATCCCACAGCGGGTATGAACGGACGTACAACAAAAGTGAAGTGAACATCATACTCATTTTTACTTTCTAACAAGTACTATTCCTCCACATTCTCATCTGTCCCCTCTGTTTCAAGTGTGCTCTTATGGGAATCCTCTCATGCACCAGGATGAGTAGATGCACACAAATCACACAGCCCCACCAACCATCTCTCTCCTGTGTGCCTCACACACTCTGGCTGCCCCCTGAGTAAGCATCGGTCTGGCTTCTTGCAGGGCCTGAGGGGGAAACGTCGTCTTTGGTTACATGCCAGACTTAATACAGGAAATATTGATATATGTTTATCATCTGGTGTAGCTCTCCTTTCTGCGCTTGTGTGCCATAGAAGGAATGTGAGCAATTATGTGCGCTTAGTGTGTGTTTGCCTGTGTGTGTGTGTGTGTGGTTGTGTGTCAGCCCGGACTCCCGCACGGCATCACAGCTGTTGCCTTCACACCTGTGTTTAAGGTGAGCTTGGTTGGGTCAGGAAGGCCCATTCTCCGCTCGGCTCGCCAACGTTTGAAGTCTGTTGGTCTTTGAAATCAAACAAAAAAAGGGCTGTTTTATTGGGCCTTTGTTTTGTGTCATTTTGATCTTGCCCAGACAAATCCACAGCGGTGCAGACGCTGGTTTACGCTGCGCCGCCCACCCAGCCGTCAATCTTGAAACGGATGAATAATGAAAATTGTCTAAACACGACATTTGAAAGAGGATACATAATTGAAGCGGCCATGAATCTTTAAACGTGGAGACTTGTTATTTAGTGTGCGGCTGGAATTCCTAACGGAGTCGGCAGAGATGCTTCCGTCTCCGCAGACGCACACCACGATGATAGGTGTGAGGATGCAGAACCGCGTACACCCACACACACGCACACACACATCTGTGAAATGTGTGCATCATTCATGCATGCACTTCACCAGAGGACTTCTGTTTTTTGTACAAAAAACTGCGACTACTGAGCGAAGTTTCATTCGCTCAGTAGTCGCAACCACACCGCAGTTTTCTGAGCGTTGCGGCTTTCTGAGGTCATATCGTTTGAAGGAGAAACACTCTCTTTGTGCTTAAAAACGGCTCGATAAGAAGCCGAATACACGGCCTATTTCTCCGGCAGGTCTTTGGAAAAAAGATTCTCTCGCTCAACTCTTTCCTACCTCACTCTCTCTCGCTTGTGTACGCACTCACACAAACTCTCTCTCTCTCTCTCACACACACTCACACACACACACACACACACACACACACACACACACACACACACACACAGCCCCAGAAAAACCCTCCTTTCTTTTGCAGCAGTGGGTAGAAAACAAGATTGTTCCTAATTGACTCCACATGTGGGAGAGTGTTTTGTGGGTCGATGCTCACACCGCGGTCCCCCCATTCTACCCTCGCCTCTCTCCCCTCTCTCCCCTGCTCCCTCCATCGGCTAATATTGCAGCAGTAATGCTCTCCCTCTCTCTCTCTCTCTCGCTCTCTCATTCCGAGCTCTTTGTCTGTGGTTGAAGGGAGGCCTCCCGTTAGAGGGGTTCTGTGACAGCCACTTTCCTGCGGCTTACGGGGGACCCCGGTAACGGGGGGCAGAGATAGCGTCTGCTGGTGTGAAATGTGCACCGTGTGTGGGGAAAGTGTGTGTGTGTGTGTGTGTGTGTGTGTGTGAGTGTGAGAGTGAGAGAAGGATCACACGGGAGGGGTTGGGGGGGTGACTAAGGGTATGATGGAGTCTTGCCAGAGCAGGGAGGTCCAGAGACGGGACAAAGCGATCAGTGGGAAGGGGAAGAGGGGGGGGGGGGGGATGTTTGTGTTTCTGTGTGTGTGTGTGTGTGTGTGTGTGTGTGTGTGGCTGTGAGGGTGGCAAAAAGGGTGGTGGTGGTGCAGGTAGGGGGGTGACAGAAACAGCAGTACAAAATGAAAGTATCAGACTGCTTCCAGGTCTGGCTGCATCAATGGGGCCGGTGTGTCAGACTGCTTTCATGTCCCGCTAGGACGAGCTCTGTCTAAAGGGGATCGCTCTGACCGCGACGCTCAGGGTAACACTTGTTTCCGACTTTCGCAGTCAACTATTACTGTTCCATCTTTTCGACGCCGTAAAGGGCTGAAACACCCAAATCCTCATTGCACCTTTTTGACCTTGTGTACAGTAGGCGTAGTTAAGTTCCTCATCTGGTTTGCCTTTTTGTGTACGGTTTTCCTCACTTTTTAGAAATTTTCCTGGCATGTGCAAAGCCCTGATCCAGTCGTCATTTCAAAGTCGACTTCCACGGGCCTGCAAAAGAAAAAAGCCTTATTGCAACTGACCACAATGCAGGTCAGACCCCGTGGTTTACCCCCATTAGTAGCATTGGCCCTTCTCTGAGCCGAGGTGCAAGGGGGGGGGGGGTTGGTATTCATATTCAGTGAACTGCGAACAGGTGCGCGTACCAGAAAGGAGCGCGAGATTCAGTGAATTGCGAACAGGGTGAGTGATGGTTTCAATAATTTTAATATTTTGTGGTATATCTAAGTTAAGTTACCCAGGAGCTTTGTTGACATAGACTTAGCTAACGTTAGCGTTGATGAATAGAGTCATTTAACACAGCAGGAGAGAACCGTTGGGCAGCTAGCTAAAGCTCCGGTGGAAAGTTATTAGCTAACGCTACCGTTTTTGAGGAGGTAGATTTTGAGGCGAGGGGACTGACGAGGCAGGAGGTAAAGTGGTCCACCGTTCTATCAATAAGCAGACCTGCCAACCTGATACGCATTTTGACTTCAAAGTACGCTGGTACGATTTGTCACTCTAAACTACGCAAGAATTTGTCTAAAATTAATTTTAGACTAGTTGACCAGCACACATTATATGCAATGCAATATAATGCATGACGAGTATTTAATGACTTGTCCCCTATTAGTTGTTGTCAATTCCCATCCCCCCCCTCGTCGGTACGCAAAAAATGATCCCTGGGACAAAACCAGTTGAAAACCCCTACCCTAGAGGGGTAATATCCTTCTCACCTTTTTCACCCTTGACCCGTTTTCATGCCTGTGAAATGATAGTCATTCTTACATGTTTTCAGTCATTTCTCCGCAACGTTATCGTCAATCAAACATTCATGATGGAGTAATCTCTGAAAAAGGCTGTGGTGAGCTTTGGCCAGAGAAGCAGTTTTTGTGTGTCTGCGGTGCCAGCTCGTTTGCAAGCCAGCTTGTTTCTCCGGTGCCAGCTTGCAGAGCTTCGGCGGGCCGAGTGCTCGGAGTGCATGTTGAAAGCTCCCAGAGGGCGATGCTGTGAATGTATGAATGGGATGCCTACCGGTCTTTTCTCAATGATACAGATTAGTGCCACACTGTGCTGTAAACGCCAAGTTGGTCCTGGAAAAGACGTCCAATCAGCCGATTCAACAGCTGGTGAAATCTGACCAGGTTTGGTCGAATCGTGTGGATTTCATTTTTATCATTCTAATGTCCTTTGCAGTGGTCGTATTGGCCCTCGCATTAATTGAACTTATAATTTAACAGGTCTGTTAGACGGTAGGTGAAGCTTTCCCTGAAAGACCGCGAAGGTGCCGCGGGGGGGAGGAAAGGAATCTCAGACATCTTCCCCGAGTTGTTTTTCTGAAGAGGTCAGAGGGGAGGAGCGGTTTGTGTTCTGCGTGGCACGTCCAGGCACCTGCGTAATGCTAGCGACCATTTAGCATAAATATTCACGGCAGTCAACTGTTGTTTGACAGTTTTGTATACACCTCGCTGGGAGTGTGTAAGCATCCGATGAAAGTCCCGTCTTCTTTCTGGCGGTGTGGGGGGGGGGGGGGGGGGGGGCGCTCGTGCAAATCCTACTCGAGCTCCATTCCCGCGGTTCACTGTGACAACGTTTAGTTGTCACGAAGTGAGCGGCTAGTTCTGCTCACCCGTTAAACCAGAGATCACAATCTAGTTCTAGTGAGATTCCTCCTTGCCCCAGAAGCATCTTCCCGAGCTGACCGCCGCAGAACAAAACAAGATACGGGGTTGGACCCGTTGTACAATAAGTGGTCGCTTCATTCCAATTCAACCCCCGCTGGATCCACGAGGCAAGGCATCACCCTGTGTCAAAAAAGAGAGTGAGGAGGGCTGAGGGAGAGAAGAAAGCAAGCAAGCAAGCAAGCAAACACAAGAAGAGTCTGAGAGTGGCAAACATGGAGGATTTGTGACTGAAAGGAGAGAGGGAAAGAGAGACAGCTGAGTTGAGGGTGATTATCAGAGGGAACCTGTGGCCTGGTTTGACTGACACTAGATGGCAACGTTTGGCTGTACAGTCTCTCGCTGTCCTCCCCTCATCTCCTGTCTGTTATTGACTTATTGTTGCTTAACAATAGACCCTCTGGGGTTTTGTGTAATGTGTGTACTTGTGTGTGACTGTCTATCTGGCTGAGGGTTGGCGGTGGGGGTGGAGAGGGGTCCCGGATAGTGGTAAAACCCCCCAGGATCTCCCCCTCATTCTCCCGTTCATGTTCTGCACTCTATCTGTGTTTGTATTAGTTTTCAACTACATGGATCTTGGTGCCCCCCCCCCTCTTCCTCCTTTGCACCGGCTTTCCTCACAGCATTGTCTATCTCGTCTGCCGCTCTGCTTCCTTCCCCTTCCCTCTGCTGCCTCACCCTTGCTTATCACGCCAATTAACATTTTTAACTTCTGCCACAATTCCCCCAGGGCTTGTTGTTCTCCTCTGTGTCTGTCTCTCTTGTACATGGAGCTCCACAGTTAATTATGTGCAAAATCTATCTTTTGTTTTCAAAAAAAGACTAGCGTCCTATTCTTTTTATTTTATTTTTATTTTTTTTATCAAAGTACAAGCCGCTCTCTGCTGTTGGCGGAGGGACATTGTGATGCTCGCACAGCGCAGTGCAGAAAAAAATCATTGAATTGACAAATGTACCTAACCTCAGGTCTGGCAAAATTGTTCTCCTCCTTGATAAAAAGTCATGTTTTTTCTAACTTCCAATCATAGAATCTCAATGAGTCAAAGGCACACACTGCGCGTGGAATAGCAACGTTCTGCTCCCCAGTAAATCCCCACATATTTAAACGATCACCTGAAACATCATCACGGAGTGCAATGGGATGAAGCTGTAAACCTCGAACATCTCTCGAGCCTCTTTGTCCAGTGAGCTTCTAAAACGCAGTGACGGTTGCAACATTTTTATTTCATGTAGAATTGGCAGAGAGAATTGTAGTGTGAGTTCTATGTGGGGAAAATCCTGATCCTCGTGCTTCCCTACATTCGCCTAAATGTGTCTGTCAGCATTCTAGGCGTATAAATCTTGGGAAGGAAGAAATGGGCAGATACACTAATTAGTGTGTGTGTGTGTGTGTACATATGTGTGCGCACACGTACGCTGGTGGTGAGCCTAATAAAAGGGGAAGCTTTTCCTGGCAATCAAGCTTTGCTTATTTCCTCATGTGTGTCCTGATTTGGAAAAACTCACTCCCGAGTTAAGATCCTGTGTGAGGCTGTGTAAGAGGGTACGTGCACGTTTCATAAGAGCTCAGTGGAGAGAGGACATGAATTATAGAGAGCGAAGCAGGGTCTCAACCATCCGCTTCGGAATATCACACGCACAGCCTTTTTTTTTTTTTTTGAATGGCTCCAGTCGAAACCTCTGGTTCTATTTCCCCCCCCCCCCCCGCTCCCCTCCTCCCCTCCCCTCCTCCCGCCACACGCTTTCTGACTCTGCGCCTCGTTCGGTTCAGATGATACGAGCTGCCGTGCCGTCGGTTGATCAGAGACTTTCGTTCTTTCCCCATCAATTGCTACTTTATCGCTCTGTAGCATCTTTTCTCATCACTCCCTCGTCTCCTCCCGCATTTCTTTTTAGCCCCCCCTCCCCGCTCTGTATTTGGATAGCCATGGCAACACAGACGCATTCCAACACGCACTCTCACGTGCACGAGTGCATGCTCGTGACCTTTGTTGATTACCCCTGACCTCCTGTACTGACACAGCTGCCACTTTGATCAGCCAATCACCGTGCGGCGCCACCCAAGTTCTTCTGAGCGGAGCTGCCACTGGCCTGATAAAGCCCTCTGATAGCCCCCCCGCCCGCTGATGCATTTCCTGTTTTGGTATGCTTCTTCATTTTTCTATTTTCTCCACCAGCCGGCCCCAGCCTCCCTCAGCCGGGAAGGGGAATGCATGAATGTTTATGATGCACGTAGGGTCGAGCGTATGTGTTTTTGTCCAAGGGTCTAACTGTGTGTGTGTGTGTGTGTGTGTGTGTGTGTGTGTGTGGTAGCCTAAATAGTTGGGTCTGGGGGGCGGGGTAGGTGGAGGAGATGCTTTAAATTGGGAGTGGGGGGTGGGAGGGTACGTGAGGGTTGTTTACATGCGTTTGCGAGAAATGGGGTGCACGTGGGTGGGGGGGTGGGGGTGGGATGACATAGATGGAGGGGATAATGATAGTGAACAGCTGTGTGTGTGTGTGTGTGTGCGTGTAATAGGGGGTGGGTGGTTGAGACAGGCGAGATTTAGGTGTGATTTAAGGTAAGGAGGTTGCGTTGGCATCAAAGACAGAAGGTGTTATGATTCCCTGCTTGGTATTGTTGTGTTGTGTGGACAGATTAGGTGGTATTATTCTTGGCTTTTGCTGTTATCTTTTTCTGTTGTTGTTATCCTCATTGTCCAGTTCAAGACCAGATGGATGTAAACATTCTTTGTGGGTGGCTGGGTGCGTATTTAGATGCTGATGATCTTTTCCTGAGAGCTCTGTTGCAAAGGTCCAGCGTCTCCATTAACAGACTGGGAGCAGACATGCCCAGACATGAAAACTACTTTACGCACACACACACACACAGACACACACACTTACTCACTTCCAGCCTGTGTTTGTCTCTGGGCAGAAGTATGTATGTATCGCTGGATGACCTGCTAGTAGGTCAGAGGGTCCCTGCAAAATATGCAAAACTATTTCCAGTTGACACCAGAGCCGGTGTCGGCCCACCTGCTCAACTCTTGCTTTTTGTCCTAAAAAGCATGTACCACCCAGCGCTGGTTAGGTACCACACAAGTAGTTATGAGTATCTGCTTCTCGCGCATCCGAAGTTAGATATTTTTTCTCATTGTACAACCACAGTACCAAAAGCATAATTGTTCATATTTTTTCACAAAATCTGATAAGGTATTGGATAATACTTGATTCCAATCATTTTAAAGCTAATTTTATTCATGCTTACCTGCATTGAATTGTTCCTCTGTGTTTAACTACACATCCCTTATTTACAAAGAGAGTACACACTACACTGTTCATGCAGTTTATTGTTACTCAACAGTTTAGAAATGTGCGCTGGTCTGAGAGATGCTATTTAAAATCGTAATCCTCAAACTAATTAAATGAAACCGCAGTACTCATAGCATCCATTTACGTTTTGTAATTAACTTTCTCAATAATTATTGACAGTGGCAGTCAACTACCAAAAGCACAAGGGAGTCGCAGGAAAACAATGCGCCCCCCCCCCGTCGGCGCTCCATCACGCGGTAAGAGCCCCCGTGAAGCCCACACGGTCACTAACTGCACTCGCTGTTGGAAACGCGATAAAGGGATTTCAGAGAGAGAAGCACACAGAAAAGTCTACAACAAGCATTGGGAGAATGTCAATTGAATCAGCATTAAAAACCGGTTATGAAGATAAAGATGGAAGGTAAAGCATCATCAGTGTTAAACTGAACCACCACTACAGCAGCAGATCGAGACAAAAGACAACACTGTTCCCATTAAACCGGTTAATTTGTATTCTTTGACATAATCATTACTAACACTGACGTAGTCTGCAAATGTTTGCTCACTAGGCTTTCACATGGAAACCTAATATCTAACAAACGTTTACAGGTTAAATGTTTTTGGGTTAGGGTTAGTTACTGAGAACGCCAATGACGGTTTTATAATTTAATTGAAATGTTTTTGTAATCACTGAAGGCTGAAGTCTTTTCATTGGACATTTATAGCGAACAACAAAAAAACTGATTATTTTACCCAAGGTTGTAATTTATTTCCCCCATGTGCACATCCATGCACATTAAGAACATTGCCCAAAACGTGGACGAAAGGCCTTTAATGTGAAGGATATGGAGGCTTGATAAAAAAAAAATACACCGTGTAAGCCAAAGCTGACCAAGTCATTCGGCTGTTGCAGCGCTGTGGGGGAGATGTCATTGTAATTGGCGGGAGGACCGGGGTCATGACCCTGAACCAACCCACAGCAGGATGCCATTGGTTAGTGGTCGTCTCTCTCTGCCACTTATCTGTCTTTTACAGAGAGAACATTTGCTCTTCGCTCGGCTGTTATTTTGCTAAAATCCTCCAGCTCTCAACTGATCTCAACAATTTAACTTCTTCACCGGACCCCCTTTTTTAACTGATTTCTTTTCATTGTATCCTATTACATTTTCCTTGAATTAATCTTACATTTTCTTGTCTCCTGAGGGAATGACAGTCTAGTTTTATCTATTTTGATATTGACTTTCTTCAACCCTTCACTCTCTCCACTCCACAAAAGAGCAGAGGTGTGTGTGTGTGTGTGTGTGTGTGAATGAGATAGAGTGAATATGTGGCCCACCCAGGGGCCTGGCAGAGGGAGCTGTTTATAGTCATCAGACAAGTCATCCTCTCTTCTCCTCTGCCCTCTTCCATCGTTTCTTCCTGCCTCTCCCAGTTTGCTTAGACTATTTATTCTCTGTGATTGCAGATGGAAAAGCAGCCAGAGATTATGCAATATCGGGCTTAGAAACTAGGTACAAGGTAGAGAGCAACAATATGAGCACAGGACTGCCTGTAGGTGCAACTGTGTTGGAGTTAACTAATGTTTTTTTTGTTTTGCTTTGATTTGACCTGGATACTTGCGTGCAAATCTAAATCTTTGTCTTCCAGCCTTTCAGATATGTGGTTGTTACTGTGTGTTTGTTAATGTACTGACGCAGGACCACTTTATAGGACTGCATTGACTTTGAGCTATATATATATATATATATATATATATATATATATATATATATATATATATATATATGACATCAGTATAACTCAAAGCAAACCTTCCAATTGAACTGAGGTGCGGTTTGGTTATTGTGAATTAACCACAAGAAACCGCCCAAAAAACCTTCTCATGAACATGGTGTCCATTGTTTGGGCATTTTCTCATATGATTTTATGGGCTGAAGGAGACGGATGTTGATATTGGATAGCCAGCAGTTGATCATAATGGAAAAGGTGGCATAACAAAGTGAACCAAGGGCAAACCACAGCCTGTCTCATCACCGTAGTCAACTATTTACTGGGTATGAAGACCAGCGATGCTAATGCATGTCAAACGACACAGATAAGTTCCCAATGCCTTGTTAAACCTCAAGGAACTGGAATGACGACATGACAGGTTGCCAAAACTCTTTACCATAAACAAGCTGCTTGTGAGTCCATCTGACTTCTGTTTACAAGCCCCGGTTCACATGTAATTGGGCAGTGTGAACTTAAATGAACCAAAGACCAAAGAAGACGGACTCACAAAGGTGCGATTACACTTTTTCAAGAGCGCAGTAAACGCTCCACCCTCTGGCGGAATCGAGCTGGAGCAAAGGCGCGAGATGTCCTCCGACTGGTCAAGTGGAGCTGGTCACCGTCACACCAGTGGGAAAGTGGCCGCTCTTTCAATGAGCAACTCAAGGTTTTTGGTGTCGATGTTTACAATTGCGTGAGTTGCTGAAAAAAAAAAAAAGCATGATGCATGCTGCACTCAACATTTCCCTAGTAAATAGGGTTTACACACAGACACACACTCACTCACCCAGCAGGGGGTTGCCCTCACCTCTAATCCTGGCAACCTCATCGTGGGGTCTGTCCCTCCGTATCCTGCGAGGTTCGCCTACCGCGTTGCGGTCTTAATAGATTCTACCACAATGTGTACACCTCTCAGCCTCTCTTTCACCGCCGCCGCCGCACACACACGCAGACACACACTCTCCAGCTGCATGAGCCCGAGCCTCATGAGGTTTCTCACCTCTCCGTTTCGCTGTGCGGCCCAGATTTGGCCGTACCCCAAAAAACAACAGTTTTTTTCTTTCTTTTTTTTATTTTTATCGGCTGCTTTGTGAACAGCCCTATCTTCTGATGCCTTCTGGATTGTCCACCATGAATTCAGTGGATATGTGGTCCGTCTCTTAAGGCCTGTGCCGATGTCTCAGTTGCTTCTTATTGGACCACTTGAAGCTTTTAAACTCTCTGCGGCCGCATTGAGAGTTAATCGTTCAAGTGTCATAGAAGTCCAAGTTCTTCACCCTCAAGTCCATTCTTATTACGCTCCATAAGGTGCTCAAGGTCCAGGAGCACAACTGAAAGGTTATAAAAGGGTGGTTACAATTTCCTTTTCTGGTGAATTCAATTCTGGGCTTGACTTGATCATCTGAATTGAATTCACCATTTGACCTTGAGCATGTTCAAGGCTGTCAAGCAGCCTCTTAAGTAATAATGGGTTCAAACTTGTTCCATTCCAAAGGGATACAAATAAAATAAAATCTGATTCCAATGAGGCCGTCCTGTACATTGAGCAATTGGGGTCGAGTAATAATCTCTGAAAGCCTCCTTTGTTTTAGTTTTTCTTGTTGTGATTTGAAGCACAGTTCTTGCTCTGTGCTTACCGTGCAGCCCATTCAGAGGCATTTAAATGCTAATGTGTAACTCACCGGTCACACGGCGATGACTGGTCCCGTCCACTCATTTCTCCCGCATATTTTAACTCTCGGAGCAGGAGGTTGAATCAGACGTTTGTTGTCATCCGCTGCCGAATGCAATAATGATCTATTCAGCTCCAGGTCGGAAAAGCACCTTCCTGTTTTCATCAAAGGCATTTCAACGCATCAAGTCAGAACCACTATGACTTTCATATTTCTTACTCTAAGCTCATGAATAATAAAGTCACTCCCTTCACGTTTTCCCTCTATTGATTTCCCATGCATTCCAGGGGTGCTGGACACATGCGTCCATTCTTTCAACATTCTTCTGTTTTCTTTTCTTCCTATTTTAACAGAAAAAGTTCCCCACAGCTGTTTCTGACATGCAACTGTATGCTTGGTTTGTTACAGATCAGCAGCAAAGATCAATCGGATCCAATGCAGTTATCCTTTCCAGAGTTTCTTTCCACCTCCTGCCCTGCTCCTTCTCTCTTTTCACTCTCCTCTCTACCCCCGTCCCTCCGGGGCTGCAAACAGGATTACTTAGTGCCGGTGTACGACTCTTGTTGTATCCACACAAACACACACATACATTCAGGGATGTTGTAGCGAGTCACTTTTGCATCGAGGCCATCCACGGGCGAGCAGTACACACCAATTAAGGCTCCGAGCGGGTTTTTGTGAATGTAGCTGCTGTGAAAACAACACCTGGACAACGACCGTTGCCTCTGGTCTCGCAGATGTCCCCAATCAACTGGTTAAAAGTGCACCGGCGGTCCCTAATGACGCAGCCCAGACCGACACCCTAAATACACACTTCCTGGAACGGAGCAAGATATTAAATTAAACCTTAATAAGGAAACATACACATGCACACAGATGGGGAAAGTGAGACGGGTTGGTCCAGAGTCAATGACAACATTTGCCTTCCCCTCTTAACCCCCCCAGTGTTTCTCCTCATTTTCCCATTGAGAGGGAAACTGTGGGTGTAATGGGTTGTTCATGTGCGTAAGAGAAGTATGTTTACATCACTAGCAGTGTGGGGCCTCGTCTCAATATTCCTGGATGGCAGCTTGATTCAATTGAGGAGCATGGTGAGGATGATGGCCTTACTGTTTTTCTACAGTGTTGTCGTTTTTGGCCGGGACCTCGGTATTCTCCATAAATCACTCAATATGCACTCATACACAAACACACGCTCCCCCCCCTGCTCACACGCACACACATACAATCACACACACAAGTAAATACTGGAGTAGAGAGAGGCAGACAGACACACAGGAAAGAGCGCTTTGGCTTGGAGCCCACGGAGACCGAGGGGACATCGGCTTTGCCTCTGCTTTGGTGCAATGTATATATTTCAAACAAAAATAGGAACGCCCTCTGTCAGCACCTCCTCTCGCTGCGGAAATGTGTCCAGCAGACACACACAGAGGGCGCGGCCTGCTGCCAATAATAAGACTCGTTTAAAGAGTCTCGGTGCTTTGTTGACTTCAACCTCAGGGCTCTTTTGTCTTTGTTCACCGAGGCCGATATTAATCTTCGCCATGTGTATACACGAGGTGTCCAGCATAACGCCGTGTAACTGGGAATTGTCATGCAACAACGTTTGGTTCAAATTGGGTGAACCCTTTTTGGCTCACTGGTTCATTGTTCCAAACTCCCTCTCCCCCTCCCACACTCCTTCCCCGCCGCCCCCCGTTGCCAGGTCGGCTGCGGTAGATCCCTTCTCTCGTCTTCCTCGGCCCCGTGGTTGTGTCGTCTACACCCCCCCCCCCCCTCCTTTCTCCCCTCTCTTCCTCGCATCCCTGCGGCAACAGTCCGTTGGCCTCCACCGGTGTTTGTGTTCTGGATTATGTGTTCCTTGATGGCAGCGTGTGCAGAGAGACTCACGGGGGCCTTGGCATTCAGGTGCCCCTCTACCTGTGCCCTCCTCGCTGGGTCCGCAACCGCGCCGCCGCCCTGCATTACTGCGCTTGCTAGTAAGCCTCCTGTACTGTGTGACACAGGCGCCGCCGATTGAGCGTGTTTGGCTTCAGCTGATCCTCAAAGCTGCTGTCAGATGGACAAATGGTTCAATTCAAGTTTGTGTAAAGTTTCATACCAAAATACTGCCCTAACCCTAACCCTTCTCATAACAGTTGTGCTAAGGATGGTTGGGTGTAGTTCAATTTGCATTTAGACAAAAGAGATCATTTCTTGTATTTTGATCACATCATCACTATATATATATTTTTTAAATCATTCATTTAAATGGACAGGTGACAGCATAAGGGAAATTGGAAGTTAAAATGATAAACGTATCAAAAATACCGTTTGCAGGATGTATATTATGTTATTATTATTTAACACTTCACTTGAGGTTATCATAAGCACATTATAAACTACGCAAAGCTTCTGCTTTCATCAGTGTCATCTGACGAGGGAACTAGTTGGATGAATGGGAAAATACCTAAACCCCTTCGTTACAAATGCACGATAAAGACCCTTCCTGTAGGTTGTTTCCCTCGAGCATGTTTTGGAGAAGAAGAGCACGGCACCATTCTGTGTGTTTGAGTGAGCTTCATGTTGTGCCCCCACTCCCCTCTTTTGGGAATTGAACCATGCCAGGTGGTAATTATGTTTTTCTTTGTATTTTAGGGTTTGGAGAGAGACAAAGTAACATTCACATCAAACAAACAAAATATTTGACATATTCAACAGAACGGTGGATTGACAATTGTGTTCGTGGAAGCGATCGATTTCACGGGGGCCCTTTAGAAATCCATGAGCCTCATTATTACATCCGATCGCTTGACATTATGAAGCGGAAGCCAAACACGGTCTGATTAAATATTACACTCGCAAGTGCAGTTGAAAAGGACGAGTCATTTAAGGACAGCGATGCTCCAGTTGAGACTGATAACAGTGAATTCCTGCTGCCTGGTGTCCATGGGAGAGGCTGAGTGGGATGGGCTCACGCCTGCACCCACTGACTTGTTTGTGTTTTTGTGCGTGGGCGTGCAGCCGTGTGTGTGTGTGTGTGTGTGTGTGTGTACAGTACTGTACTCTACGGCGTCCGGATGCAGACTACGGGCGGGCTAGTGATGCATTAGCCACAGCCACAGATGGGTTGGTATGGAATAAATAATGGATACTGTCCTTTCCCCCTGAATAAATCAAGACCAGAGAAGTGGAGAGAGGTGAGAGAATAAATGTGGGGGAGAGTTGGAGGAATTGAATGCTAAAGAGAAAGGTAGCGTTTGTGTAACTGGGAATATAATTATTATTCAGTTCTCTTCTCCGACGACGAGGAAGAAAATGCATTTTGACGCTTTTTCATTTGTTGCACAAAAATTGGTTTGCAAAATGACTTTCAAAGATAAACCTTGTTTTATTAGGAAGCCAAATGTTGGTTCCTTTGCTCATTTTTGCTCTTTTCTTTTTTGCCTCCTCCTGTCCCAGGCCCAGGGCCAGACGTTCACCTTCCCAGACATCTTCCCAGAAAAGGAGCTTAAGCACGAGGAGGGTTCTATGGAGGAGATGCAGGAGAAGTTCATGGAGGACGAGAAGCAGAGGCAGAGGCTCGACCCCAGGAGAGGAGGGGTCACAGAGTGGTTCGGACTATGAGATGCCCCCCCACCCCGGACCGGGAACACTGGTCGCATTATTTGTCGTGGGTGTCTGATTGGGAGCTTCTATTTCTGTAAAGAAACCGTTCACAATGTGCATGTTTGGGGAGACGTGTGTGTGTGTGTGTGTGTGTGTGTGTGTGTGTGTGTGTGTGTGTGTGTGTGTGTGTGTGTGTGTGTGTGTGTGTGTGTGTGTGTGTGTGTGTGTGTGTGTGTGTGTGTGTGTGAGAGAGAGAGGCTTACTGGTCCAGTAACACGTGCCGCAGGAGGAGGAGAGTGGCCCGGCTCCATTAAACCAGCCCACTGCACAGGATCACCATCACCTCAGACGACCTCCTCTTCTTCCACCTCCCACCTTTCCTGTTCCACCACCTCCTCCTTTTACCCCTCTTCCCTGACAACAGCAAAGCTCTACTTCTACCTTTTCTTTCCTTGCCATATCTTTTGAGGGGGGGAGGGGGGAGAGTTTCCTTTCCTTCCCATCTGTCTCCTCTGCCGTCCCTGCTGTCCTCTTCCTAAGTTGTGGCATCCCTGGTAACCCTGACTCAGCCAGTTGGATGAGACTACCTGGACAACCCACATCCTTTCCTCTTTTTATGAGTTCGCCTCGGACTAATTGACCAATTTAGGTAAACAACAATTGAGTTGTTGTTTAAGCGAAGCAACGACGTGGAATTTGCCGGAGTGTTTTATTATTTTGCGGCGGCACCTCTGGCCATAAATCTTGAGAGACTGTACCCAGTGTTTGTGTGTGTTTGCCTAGCGTGCGGGACCTGCCTCTGAATCTGTCTGATTGTGAGTGCTGTTGGAATAAGAACCAATAAATGGTCACTTGTCCAAAAACTTCTTTTGTTTTCCTCGCCTCATCTCCAACGACTGCTGCGCTCAACAGCTGGCACTTTGAGACGCTGTTTGCCACACAAGCTGGCCTCGGCGGGGGGTTTGGGGGCGGGCAACGTGGTCTGGTAGCTGTTTTGACAAAGCAATGATCTGTGTTTCGGGCCACTGGAGGACCGAGCCCTCTTACGGTAATCGGGGGCCCACGAAGGGGAGGGACCTCTCTCTTGGACCCTCCATTATGCTGAAAGGCCAAGGTTACAGTAAGTGTCCCCCAGCCGTGACCACTAATGCTGCTTGGCTAATACAAAGGTCCAGTTCCCTGACCTCACCCAGCCAACTCAGCTATCGCTAAGGAGAATGTCAATATTGATCGCGTTGGCCCATTGTCTGCTGCCTGGAAAAACTCACCCGCCGTGTCGCTCTAAAGCAATCTGATTGAGAACTAAACAAGCCTCCTGCTACACCGCCACCCCATTTCTTTCTGTCTGCCTCACTCACTTTCTCTCTTTTATTCCATCTCTCTCTCTCTCTCTCACACTCTCTCGCTTACTCTCTGTTGCTCAGTCCGGACCGCCAGAGGAACAGCTGCTTAACCAACAGAGACCAAATTCCTGCTCTCACTCTCTCCCCCGGCCTGAACAGGCCTCACATTAAAGTTGAGAAATCAAGTTCTGTGGTGTGCGAAGCGATAATTTGTCCCCGTTCCGCTGCTCCTTGTCACAGGAACACTCTGTCTTCTAAAGTCGGATGCACACTCGTGTGCTAAACCTACCTAGTTTAATGTTTTGGACATTTGTGATTCTGCTAGAACAAACTAGGATAATCTAGGACATCTGTTGCTCATGCAGATAAATGTATCTCAGGCATGTATGCTCTTAAGAACAAAGAAAAAAGAACTGATTAAGTAATGTGTTTCTCAAAATCATTTATATCCTACAGAAAAAGGATCTTTTTACTCAGTGATCATTTTGGCTGACGAGATAATGAAGCAGATTATTTTAATCATTAACAACATAGCATTGGGATAGACTTCTTTTTTAAAGTGATGACATCTGTGGAGGATCGGCCAAAATTATGTTTGGACCTGAATAAAACGGATGATTTCTTTCTAGAAAAGAACACCGCTTTACTTCAAAACGCAACATTTACATCACAAACTTCTAAGGGCGAAATTAACGCCAATTCACAGTGCAATTTGGAACCGTGCAGTTTATATGTTAAGAATATACAGTCAGAAAGTGAGGCAGACCGGCTCGAGGAGGATGTAGCAGGACGTATCATCCAAAGTGTGTAGTTTCTAGTTGTTCTTGAAGAAGATCCAGAAGGCTGCATAACCGTGTAACAGGCAGAGCCGAATGATCCTCCATCTCGCTGCATGCACCAGCAGGAGGAGGTTGTCTCGCAGTACTTTGATTTTGAGATCTTTTACAAAATGTATGCGTTAACTGCCGACTGTACAGGACTCCACAGAGGTCAAACATTTAGAGATACTTAAACATAGTTATTTAACCACATTTGCATTGATTTGATATACTCTGCCTCCAAAATGCACTTTCATAAGAGCAACTATTCTTCGATACTAAAAGGAAATATGGTTTTTGTTTTATTTTTTTGAGTTTAGTGGTTAAGCACTCCTGAATAGAATACAAACTAAATGTGCAGCAATGTGATTTGAAGGCTGCATATGTGATACAATGTGCTAGCGGTCCTTGCTCCTGCAGAGGGCTTAAACAAAAAGTCACAAAGTCAGCGTAGGCCATCCTATCTTTGTCTGAAAATATCTTTACACCAAATGAATAAACACAACACAGAGGAAGTTATTTCACCTGAGCCATTCACTCCTTGTCTCAATGTTCTTCAAATACGCCTGGCTTCTGTTCATACCTACTAAAAAAACCCGCAGGCACATGTCAGAGACCCCCCACCTCCCCCATCCATCTGGTCTATGCAGCTGGCATATCATATTCCATCTGAATTTAGGATGACCGTAGATTGCTCCAGATTAACAGGAATCCAGGGGTTCTGAACATTGTAATGCAGCACACGAAGAGTAAGTGCAGAGAAGGTGGACGATGGAGAAGGGAGGGGTGGGGGGGGGGGTCCAATATGTGCGTGCGAGATGAAGAAAGCCTCGGAAGGATGGAGAGGGAGAGCAGATGGAGGTGAGGAAAAAAGTGAAGAGGGTGAAGTGAGAGTGAAAAAAGATGACGTCACTGAGAAAATGCTGAGCTGGATTTAAGGGCTGCAGGATGAAAGAGCTCTACTCCCATAGTGCACCATCTTCTACTCTCTCTCTCATGAGATGTACAGTGCAGGCCGTGTTCCCCATCCCTACACGCCTAGTTAATGGAAGGGAGGTTGAATATTTTAGACAGCCCTTCCTTTTCCCTCCTTACTCCTCTCCCCTTGCCTTTTATTTCATTCGTTCAGTTGTGCATTAGTCGAGTGCACACATGACCCTGTTTCTGCTACTGCAGTCAACGCTTGCATGACATCATGCTGTATTTTTGGGACTAGTGAGATGGGTGGCGCTATTGTTAACAGAGGACAGAAAGCCATATTTTCCGTATAGATCGTTTTGTTTGCTGTGAAGCGTTGTTGCTGTTATACTGAATTTTGCATTGTGTTTTAGTGTTACTTGCATGTTTTTCTAGCAGGCATACTATTTGGACCAATGCAGCCACCGATCGCCTGCACTCACAGAGGCTCATTTGATCTACAGGGACCAATCGGGAGTGCTGGCACTAGTGAACTGGCCAGCAGCGTTGCTGGAGGGCAGGATCCCTCCTGGCGGCTGGCTTTCTACCTGGCGTTGCACTTTCTTCTATTTTCTATATCAGTTTGTTGTAGATCCCTTTTTAGCTGTTTTACCGTTAGACTTTTAACAACTTAATTGCGGTGATTTTATTGGTTTAGATTATAAATAAAAGCATTTTTACCCACTTATGGTAATCCATGCTGATTTGCCTTTGATATAAAAAAGACCCTGTGATTTATTTTAAAATAGGTGTCATTGTCCGGCAACTTTTATCATCTATTTTGTCAAGTTGTAGTATATTTTAATTATTGGGTTTTATATTTCCTGCTTACGGGCCTGACGCTACAGTGAATGTCCATCCTCCCTTTATAAGCCTCCTTAGGGGGCTGAAGTCCTTCTCACTGGCTGTAGTAACTTCTCACTTGCAAGGCAACTCTTAGTACAGATGCATCGCTGCATCTCATGGCTGCGAACAAATTGAATTGAAGTATCTCACACTAACGCTGCTGATGAGGTGCTTGATCTGGGTTTTCTTACATTGATTTACGCAACTCTTCGCTTGACTGTAAAATCACACACTCCCGTAGTTTATCAACTACCACCCCTTCCTAAATGTTGTTACGGAGGCCCACACTCCCACTTGTGTTCACTAAGACAACCGGGGTTGCCTGCTGAGGATTCTGACGGCCTCTCTTGGATCAGCGCCATGCACATTCCTCCATCGCCGGGTTGCCATTGGTTCATCTGAGCTCAGCCAGTGCACTCTGTCACCCCATGAGTGTGTGTGTGTGTGCATATATGTGCGTCTCTTTCAGTATGAGTCCATGTACCGTGTGCACCTTTACATGAAAAAAAAGTTAGCATGATCTGTTTTTTCAAGAATTTACTACAAACGCACACAGAGACACACATGTGGTGCTGGTTGTGATTCGTTGCGAACGCACACATACACACACACACGTGTTAAGTGTACCCTTATGAGGCCCCTCAGTGTGTGTATACTCCATCATACTGTACTTACATCTATAGGCTCGTTGGCTCAGAGCCAGCAGCAACAACTGAAGGAGCACGTTGTAGAAAACATGTGGACCGACTGTCTTGTTGCTTAACTTGCAGAGAATCGGAATGGTTCACTATCAAACAAGGCTCTGCTAATTATAAGTCATGTCACTTAGCTGACGCTTTTATCCAAAGCGACTTACAATAAGTGCACTCAACCACAGGGGTACAAACTCAGAAGAACAAGAAACCAGAAAGTGCATTTTCCTCACATAAGCCAATTCACAATTTGCTATAGATGAGTGGCGTCTTTTAGTCGAGGTAGAGTCTGAAGAGGTGTGTCTTTAGTTTGCGGCGGAAGATGTGAAGGCTCTCTGCGGTCCTGGTGTCTTCAGAGAGCTCGTTCCACCATTTCGGAGCAAGAACAGCAAAGAGTCGTGATCTAGTCGAGTGTTTTGCTCTCAGTGAGGGACGAGCAGTTTGGCAGATGCAATAACATGATAATAATGAATTATTTCTTAAGGACACACTGATTTCTGTGCTTCATTTTTACATTTTACATATTTAGTTTTGTAAGATGATCATACATTTTGTATTTTGTAATTTAACTGCTACTTAAGTGCTAAAGTTAAATATGTGCCTCTGTAATGTTTAGTTGAATAACATTTTTTTTTAAAAACATTGCTTAGGTATTGCCTGATTTTATGAATTACTCCACCAATTTTAAGAGATAAATACTATAGATTTTACGCCTTTACATTTATTTCACAGCAACTTGTTGCTATTGAGATATACATTTTATTTAAAAAACATATAACATATAATTTGTTTGAATTTAAGCATCCATAGGGACAGACCTTAGATACAACTAGATCCATCTCCACCAACTGCAGCATTAACATTCACCTCACATGCAACACATAAATAATAACTCATTGTGTGATCAATTGACACCATTTATTATAATAATTCAACTCGAGTTGACTCCTCTACCGTTTGTAGGATTTGTCAATATCTTTTCCTCGTCTGGTTCGTGTGAAGACATCTTGTTGCTTCCATGCGCGTTGACACAAAGGATCAACCAGTTAAGCCGGCCTTGTCTCATTCTGGTTTCTTCCGCAGTGCTCGTGCTTAATGAAAGCTGAAGGCTGTTTTACAACTGTGCGCTCCTCCAGTGACTCTCGCCCTCCTTTCCAATCAAATAGGATCAATCAGAAGTGCTGACAATAGGAGACGGCACACGGCAACCTTCAGCAGCAAAACAGGGCGCGGCGGCATCTTTCATCTACGATTGTGCTTAAAGACGCGTTAGTGGCGACCAAGAGGGGGAGGATCCATTAGTCCATTTCTTTTGTGGCAGTGTTTTGTGAGGCTTATGCATGGACGTCTGTCTGAAGGAGGGGAATAATTTCTCCTGACACTCCACTCCAGCTTATCTGCTATCAACACAATGCTCCTCTGCTGGTTGGGGCGGCCCCTGTCAGTGGCAGCTGTTCAGCAACACATACAAAAGCATTTGAAAAAAACCCCGCAATAACAGTGAGACATAAGTAAAAAAAGAGCAAAGGAGGACAGGGGCGTTGGTTTGGGTGCTCTTAGGGTTACAATCTGGAGAAAGAAATTCAGATCCAGTGGTTCACATGAGTTCAATTGTCATAACAGAGGGAGAGACATCAACTGGGGCTTGGCCACCCATCTGGACTATACACATACACATATGTGCACTAGTGCAGTCAGCCAACCCCTCGCTGGTGGAATCGTACTGGCTGGAAGCTTTGCCAAGTCAATAACACACACTGATCCCTGATGCTCAACTTCCTGGAAGTCCCGGATGGTCTCAGCGCTTCGTGAACCTGCTTTGTGCTCCTGATGCCGCCTGGCTGCACGGTGGGCTGGCCGGGGATCACTGGTCTACGCCTGCCCGCAGGTCACCCTGACTTGAAACGCGCTTCAGAGGAAAGGAGAGACCATGAGGACAATGAGCCCTGGAGATTGGGGGAATTCATTTCCTCCTAGCAATGCGATCTTGTGTACTTTAAGTCTCCTCTCATCGCGCACAATCGAACCGGGGTCACTAATCTCTTATTATAATGCGGGTGGATGAAATCCAGCGTTCTGATTGGTTGAGAGTGAGTCACGGGGTGTGCATTATTTTGATCGATGAAAAAAAGACCGAAAATCCCACAAATGATGGGTTTCGCGCAATGCGAGCTTTCGCAGCTGGACGATTTAGGTGAACGTCATGAGCGATGAATGAATGAGATGGTGCGAGATCTTGCAAGGAGACCCTATGGTGTTTACATGCACGTACGGGGGGCTTGCACATGCACGTACGGGGACTTTTTTTCTCTAAATGAAACACAACGTTTGGTGGCTACAACTATTTTGTTTGATGTTGAAAAGAGGTAGAGAGAGAAGGGTGAGCGTCAGTAAGTATTAAGTAGATTGGAAATCCATTTGGGAAGGTGAACTGGTGAGAGACAGATGGACAGTGAGAATAATAGAGGGACATTTAAAGGCTATATGTTTGGTCTTGGGGATCAGGAGGAAGTGGGAGACGATGACGCAATGCAACCAGCCCAACTCATTTATGGTATAAAGCGTGTTCTCTTCTGTCTAGCTGGTTTAACTGCCAGCCGTCAGCTAAGCTGTGTTTACGTCAGAGACTCACACTGTTAGGCAACACTTAGCCATTATAACGACCAAACAGCTCCCCCAGCCAGAGACGGATCAGCCTGTTTCTGGCTTGACTTCAACCGGCACCCGCTGGTCTTTAGTGGCCCGGGTTCACCAGATGGGACTAGATTCCCTCGGCCTAGGTTTGACCATCAGGGTTTGATTAGAGTGGTCTGGGTTCAGTAGACACCGAGCTTGACGAGTATGTTCTCATTGGCTCTGTTTCAACAAAGGGTACTCAACTAGTGCGACCTGAATTTGACTGTCTGGCTGCCACTAATGTGGCCCCGGTTCAGCAGACAGAGCTTGACTTCTATGGCCTGAGTTCATCAGATTGAGTCCAACTGTGCTGGCCTCAGCTTGTCAGATGGGGCTCAACTAGTGTGGCCTTGGCGGATACAAGCCCTGAGTGATTAAGGATGTGTTTGTTTCCCAGGCAGCAAGCAGGCAAGGTGGTGGCATTGCTCCTGCACAGCCAAAGATTTGGTGTGGGGGTGAGGGATCCAAAACAAACTACTGTGATTGCCTTCCATAATTATGCCCTCCTGACCCCTGCGTTCCAATTGCCTGGCAAAATGAAGGAAACGGTTGAGGTTTCTAGATGGGGGGGGGCTCATGTGTTTGCATGTCCATGTGCATGGTTTACCATAGCAACATCCCTCTATCAAGCATCTATCTATCTATCATATAATCATTTGTGATGATGAAATGATAATTCTGCAGGCTCCGACACAGAGAGGGAAAAACAGGCAAAGCAAAAAGCAAAGGAAGGGAATAAAGGGGGAAATGGACAGGCAGTGAGAGAAAGGGAGTCTTGTCGTCTGAGAGGTAGTGTGCTTTGGGTTAGGTTGTGGTTGAAGCCTTGAGAGAGACGGGAGGGGAGAAAGTGGGAGGCGCAGGGGGGCGAGCAAGGCAAGCGCATACCCGCAGCATTCAAATGGAGCTCCCATTGGGAGGTTTTACGCTTCAAAATGGTTTCCTGTGACGTGGATTGTGTGTTTGATTTGAGCTTTGAGGGGTTTGTGTTATTCTCGGGAGGGGAGAATCTAGCACGCTCTCATTTCCGCACTACCAACAGCCAGCAGAAAGTTGGCAGGGCGGAACAGGGGGATTGTAAAGACAGATTTTTCTCTCCCTCCTTGAAAGAACCACATTTTTTTTTGCCATGTTTTTCTGCTGAGCCGGCTCCAGGACTTGCACTGCATATTGATGGATCGTTCTTAATAATTGGACCTTTTCCAAGGCTACCTTGTATTCTGCTGATCATAAAATGAGCAACAAAATAAAGGTTTTATGCTGAAATATGTGCACACATTTGCACCTTGACACAGACGTGCATGCATACAAAAATGTACAAGCAAGTTTGCAAACACATGCCCTGGAACTAATTGCAAACAATGGATGCCAGCTGGGCAGTAGGTGTAGCGGGCAACACAACCGGGCCCAGGTGGGTTCTATTTTCAGCTGTGTTCAAGGTGTGTGAAAGAGAAGAAATGGTTGACTTGTTAATGAGGGAAAGCGCGGAAGAGAAAGTGGGTGGAATTGAGGTTAGGGTCTCCACCGAGGGAGGAAAAGAGCATACGCTGAGGCTGCGGGAAGCCACCTCCAAGACCGTGACAGCCAGTCATACAAACCATCAGAGAGCTTACTGTTCTGCCAACTACTGTACTCAACATGGCCAAGAAAATGACAAAAACCAACACTGGATGTGTTTTTGTTGGGGGAATATCTGTGGAACCCCTCTCTCTTTCCTGATCAGCACTTTTCTATTTCTCTCTTTCTCTCTCTCTCTCTCTCTCTCTCTCTCTCTCTCACTTTCCCCCTCTCCCTTTTTCCTCTCTCCCTCTCCCCATCCCTCCTGCCTTTATTTTCTCACTCTATATACTGTACCGCGAATGCCCTCGGCTCGTGCAAGAGGACAATTATCGTAACAGCGCCTCTACTGTATGGCGCACATGGAAAAGCTGACTGCCGTGGGCCAATTTTCTCCATGGAGCTACGTAAATAGCTTTGATCGAATAAGTGGGGTTTCCTCAGTATGTGGGGACGCAGCCGGGTCCGAGGGGTTGCACTTCCGTCTTGATCCCCATCCACAACATCAGTAGCCCCTTTGTCAAGCGTGGTGGCGAAAAGCTGGTGCTTATTGTGGTAATGCCGGCAGTTACCTCTCTACACAATAACGTGTTATAATAACGTGTGCAGTTCAAGGCCACCAGTCTTAAAGAGCAGATTGATACCCGCTGCATGTATGTATACCAACTATGTCTAATGAAACCAACAAGTACAGCCTTTTTTGGGGTTGGCCAACTAGTGCTCAACACACACCAGTTGTGTAAGGTATTGTCTATTTTAATTTTTTCGATTTTTACGTTTATAATGGGACCTTTTCGGTGAAATATAGGAAATACTTTGGGTCGTATGTGAATTGAAGCCAGATGTGCTATACGCCAGAAGAAGTAGTAAAAGTATCATGTCCCAGCCTGGGGAACATGCTGTTCTTGAACAGTTGAGCAGTGTCAGTACTGCGTGATGTACTTATGAGCCAACAAACATCTTGCGCACACATTCAAGTGCACTCAAACACTCACATTATAGTGTTTGTAGTTTATCTGCTCTGAATTACCTTCATGCTAATCATTTTGGAGCCCGAGGCTGTCGTAAAGGGCCCAGGGAGAAACTGAACTTGCTCAAGGTCACATCGACATGTAGACAGGAGCCAGTTGGGTTTAAGGACAGCCAGCTCTGCCCACTGAGCTGAAGAATCCATAATAATCAGCATATGTAGCTGTCAAGACATATGTATCTATCTATATATATATATATATATATATAAACTCCAGAGCATAGTCAAACCCCAGAGGGTTTCCTCCGACTTCTCCGTTGTGTAATATTTCCAATTTTGCTGTCTTTTCTATTCTTTTCATCTAACAGCTGTTGCATGTTGGCTCGTCTATGAAGATGGATCCATACTCCGTTTGTCTCCCTGTGGTTCTTTCATTTCTTCATGTCTTCTTTGTTAAACGTTTTCATTGTCAAAGCAAAGTGTGCTGTATGATGTACATATTATAAAACCTTTTTTCACCTGTAGTTTTTATATGCTGAACAATGAATATATGAATATATCTTTGGTGTATGAACTACATCTCCATGTGTCTTATTGTGCCGGCCAGCTACACACAAGAGGAAGTGAGCAGGTACGGACGGCTTACAGCGACAGAGACTGAGAAAAAAACAGACGCTGGATGATCTCCCATTTGGCCCCTTAGCGAATTGGTTGTTGATTGTCCACAGACATCTGTGCTGGTGCTCCCCTGCACTAATAAAGCCCTGCGTAGAGAGCAGAGGCCCTCCAGGTCTTGTTATTGCAACAGGAGACCGTTTTGGCCGGGACTCCTGTTCTCTGCACGAAAAACAACAATAACAACATCAGCCCACAGCTATGGGAGCTGGACCCAAGTCAGAGAAAGTCAGAGGTAGAGGCGGGAGGGAGGGGTGGGGGGGGGGGGTGAATGCTCGTGAACGTTGCACGCCATGGTTCCAGTCCGACACTTCATCTGCGGTTCGGAAGTGACTCGCGTTGGCGCCTTACACGACGCACAAGTCAACTGTTGCAACACTCCGGACGGTCTTGCCACCCGGATGGGCAGAAATGGACAGCGATGAGGAAATCTGCCTTTCCCTTTCGTATTTTCTGGGGGGGGGTATCATCTGTTCCCGTTTGTACTTGTTTTTTCTTGGTGAGTGTTTATCTGTCCACATTTGTAAATGAATCATTTTACCTGCCGGCCATCTTGACCGGGACTTCCTGGCAGAAGAGATATTGTGGCTTTTTTTGTTTAACAAAAGGATAAATAAAAACATGTGCACGGATGAGGCCCGAGCACTGATTCCCCTTCCCTCTTCCTCTCAGTGGAGCTGGCGCTCTTCGCTGGGAGACTTTCTTGGGTCTCCCAAAGACAAACAAACGGAAAGGAATCCACACGAGTTTCAAAACAAAATTTTGAGGGAGGCCACTCAACAACATGAGAGTGGAGAGTGGTCTAATCTACTTGTAATTAAAAAGTTTGCTCAGCGATGTCCTCAGGGGGACAACGGTAAATCCATCTTTCCTTGTTATGACGGTGGCCGCCCCCCCCCTCCCCCCCCCCTCGTTTCCCCCTTCTGTTCTCGGTTGTTGTTCCTGTAACATAATATCTGTTTGTGTGTGTGTAAATGATCCGTCTGTTGTGTTGATGACATCTTGAGAAGGCTCACCACTGGTCTAAATGACTCATAAAAGACGGCCCATTTGTATTTCTTACCCCCTTCATTTGTCACTCCTCACGATCTTAAACCACACAACAAATAGCAGCACAATTCGGCAAAATTACAAACGACCCTGGCTGTATTTGAATATACTTATACATATATACACCTATATACATCGCCTGCCCATTTAAAGAGTATTCTCCCGTGGGTTACGTTGTGGATGGGTTACAGTTTGTGCATTCGGCTCAGCTTTTCTGTATTCTGCGGTTGCCTCCAAAGGCAAAGGAGAAGAGATTGGGAAAGAAAGAAAGAAGACCAAAAGAAAGATGGAGAGATGGATGGAGCCGGAGGGCCGAGGCTGGCTCAGGTGACTCAGCTTTCCCCCTGGAAGCAGATCGAGGGGAGGTGTGGGTTTGAGCCCCCCAAAGTTTTACTAGAACACAGGCTTTTTAAGAGGAGGGAAAAACAATGTTATAGCTGCTTCCTGCACCGCTGAGTGTTCCCCACTAGTAAATGTAACATGGATTGGGTCATAATGTTATGGTCTGGCATCAGGTGAATACAGCAACTCACCCCCTCTTCTGCTCTTTTTTTTTTCCATGCGGAGGAATAGGCTCCAGTGTTAAAGAGGTATCAGTCATCGTCGTTGTTATTGCACACTCACTTGCTCCATCCACAACACTGGTGCTCAAGCACGCTCTTTGTGCGAGCGAACATGGTGGCTGCTCTCCAGCTCTCTCCATTTCATTTTGTTAAATGCATCTTATTATTTCTGAATGAGGCGGACTGGAGGAAAGTCTGATGTAAATAAAACCAACATAGCTTCTTACTTTGAAGAGTGTGTGTGTGTTTGAAGATTTGTCTTTATTAGCTGTCATTAATGCATGAGTATGTACGTTTCCATTAGTTCAGGTGAAGGTGCGTATCCATGGGCGTGTGTGTGTGTGTGTACTGCGCACAGTTTGTGCGCCAGTTTTATGATACAAAGGAGCTCTGTCAGGGTCGGCAGTGTGAATCGGGTTGCAGAGCAGCTGAATGTTTGACAGTAGCAGTAAAAACAAACAGAAGTTCTCCACTCTGGAAAAATCTAACGCTATGAAAATGGCAACTATGGCAATCATGGGAACCGATCCATGTTGAGTTTCCAAACTGTGTTGCATTTGGCCGGGTAGGAAAATGGCAAAGGGGTAAAATAACATGGGTATATCTGCAATGGGACACTTACATACGGTTTACACAGTTTGTGCGGGATTGAGCAACACATGTGCTTGTGTGCATTCTCACATTGAATACTGTAGCCAGGACTTGCAAGGCACCGTCAGGCCTGATGTGGGCATTCTATCTTTGTGTGCGCGGCGGCCCGAGCCGCGAGGACCCATCTGAGGTACTATTGGTCAATTTCAATCTATTTCTAGGATCTTCGCGGCAGCTCTCTACTGTTCAGCATTCCAAGACGTCTTAACATGAAAGCAGGATTCTAGAGCACTAGAATACTGTGTTGTTGCCTGCAGATATATAACTTGTTTTGCAGGCGCTGATTAATCATCGACAAACAGCCAAAGAAAGGAATGGATTCATCTTGACCATGTGCAACGGATCACTTGCACCCCTCATGTGATTATGCCAAGGATTTGGGGGCTGTTTGTGTCGGTCACATGTGACAAAGTGTGTAATGTGCCACGGAGAAGGAAACAGGACTCGTCCCAGGGGGTCGTTTTCCTTTGGTCAGACACACAGTCATCATTGGATCCCCGTTATCTCATGTCTGGAGCTTCCAGATGAGAGTTGAGCAGCCTGCAAACACATTCTGCTGGCTTGAGTCATACAGTGTCTGTGTGTGTGTAGGTGTGTGTGAGTGTGTGTGTGCGTGAGAGAGAGTGAGAGTGAGCGGGGTCGTCTGTGTGTACTTTCCACGGAAATACACAGCAAATGCTGTATATTTCCGTGGAAAGTATGTGTGTCTTTGTGTGCGTGCGCGTTGGTTTCAGTTACTAAAATACCAGCACATCCCTTGCCTTAAACACGTTAACCTCATCCACAGAGGGATCTAATAAATTCCCTGCAGGTGATGAGAGCAGGACTGCACTCTAAAACAGTAACTCTGAAAAACAACTAATTTGTTATCGTTGCGTATTTATGTTGTCGGCAGGTATTTTATTGGCCGGATTTTTAAAAAATATCTCCCTTTGGGGAACCACGTATGGGAAGACCTTAATTGTTTTAGTAGAAAACAGTGCATTTTGGGACAATATGGTATATGTGCGATGCTGTTAGAGCTATGTCAGCAAAAAAAAAAAAGTGTCCCTCTTTTGACCTGGACAAATTTCAGGGAACAGCAGGCTCCTGTTACGATAGTCCAATTCCAGAGAAGAACACAAGCTTCCCACAGCCCGCTCAGCAAGTGACCTCATCTCACTCTATCTCTGTTTTTAAGAGCAGGTTTCCTTATCCATGGTGACGTGGCCAGCACATCTACTACTCCACAACACGACCAGTGCAACAGTGGATAAGAGGGAGCTCCGTTAAAGGAACTTGTTCCTTTCTATACTTCACCTCGGAGTACTTGTGGCCCGTTGTGGGGAGGTGAGAGGATTTGGCTGGCACGGCCTCCACTGGCCAGTCCAACATCTCACAGCTCGTGTATTCCCTGAGGTCGTGTGTTCCTGAAAAATCAATCGTGAAGAATGAAAAAAGATGCTCAGTTATCTTGTTTGGCGCTTGTCTTTGATTCCCAGTTCCCCATCTATTGCACTTCTCAAAGCCTCAAAGAGAGTTAGTCCAATCAACAACAAAAAACAGGAAAACTATTGACATATTTCTGGTTAGGACTGTAATTTTCTTCAGGCCACTGAGTGTTTCTTCAGGCCAAAGGGTTTAAGAGCCCACTGTGGTCATTGAGTGCAAGCAAGGCAATATGCTTATTTTTACTCTCAAATGAGATAGAAAACAAATGAAATCTCGAAGTATTTTGCTTTCAATTGTGTCAATGTTTATTTTTAAACAGGAATAACACCAACATTTAATAACTTATGCATGTTTGCAAAATATCTAATCCGCCGCCGCGGCATCCACGTCTACAAAAGCATTGCGTCCACTGTGACTATTGTAATAGATCTGCCCCAAGCTCTCACAGGTCTCCTTCAGCATTCTTCAGCGCGTGGACAGCAGTTCTGAGTCGGGTCAAACCGGGCTGAGTTTACGGAAAGGCCCGTGCAGCGATCGCAGATGGCGACTGTAAGCCCCGAGGGGGGGCGGTCGGCCCCCTCTGGAGCTAAAGACAGTCACACAGTACTGACTGAGTTTGTAACACTCTTATCTACATGGTTGGCAGTTAGTTTGGAATAAAAAGCTTAACATAAAGGCCTACTGGTGGGGGCCGAGCAAGGAGCTTTTCTCAGTATGGAATCGTTTCACTGTTTCCTGGAAGGAAGTAGACGTATACGCACTGGTACGGACTCGGTGAACTAGCAAAAGTACAGCATTGCACTAGAGGGTAGACACGCTTCAAAAGCCAGCTCGTACACACATGCAGTGGTGTAACCCTCTAAAATGGTTCCGCTTAACACGTTAGCAAACAGATGTATGACTCAACTTTAATGTACCAGTCATGTTTCTAGTCTCTCCGACAAATCATATTCACTGAATTTCTACCAGATGTTTCAGTTTCGGTAAAACTAATCCCACTTTGTTTGCAATTTCCCGTGTATGTAGTAGATTATAATAGGTTATTAATATTGTTTGAATAATTCATAACACGTAATATCAACCACAGTAAACTATGGTTACATATATTGAGGCTTGGAAGTGATTATTGTATTTACCCGTGATACTTAAACAGTCCTTTCTGGGTAATATTTTTGACTGTATAATCATAAAAGTTAAAAAAACAGTCCCGATTAAGTGTCCGACAAAGAAGCAGCAAAAACGAGAAGAGTCAGCAGCTTCATTAGAGAAGAAACTGCAGTCGGGACGTCCGCCACAGGAAGGCGAAGCGCTCTACGCTGCGGTTAAAAACCTTGCCGTTTCTCCGTACTTTTGCATCAAAGCAAATTTTGTGTTGAAGGAATGAAGGAGCTCTCATTGAGGAACGTGAAAGTGCACACTAGGTTGCGAGGACGGGTGGGGCTGTTTAACTGAAAACATGAACGCACAACAGCACTGAAAAACGCACTTAATTATTTTGATTCCATATGGATGCAAGAACAATACAGCTATGGAGGAAAAAACTGAATTTGAAATAGTCTAAGCTAGTAGAAGGAATAATGACAACCGGTAGATAAAGTAGAGTTTAAATAACTCGCTCTGGGCACCGCACAATCAGACCAACTACTATTTATAGACTGATGTCTGGCCTCCTACACTATGGTAGCCCGGTTGTATTCTGTTTTTGTGTGTGTGTGTGTGTGTGTGTGCGTTGTGGGAAGCCCTGGCAGAAAGGACTTGAGTGTTTGGGAAGTTGCCATTAAGACACAAAGCAGAGACGTCCGAGGTGGGCTAATGACCTTACATGGATCTGTGTTTGGCAGAACTTTCCAAAATGCTGGGTGGAACACACAAATATACACACACAACTCCTCAAACAGATCTTCGACAGAGTTTATAGTGGAGTTGGGGGACTATTTGGGGTTGCTGTGGTTGTTTTTTAGGCCTTGGTCTTTGTCCCCATCTTACCTCGGCTTAGCATGCCCAGTGGGCTCCAGTTTGTCATGTAAAATACTGACAGATTTACGGATTCAATTTTTAGTGTAACAAATGTAACCATTTCAGCTGCAAAGTTGAATTGAGGAACATTTGACACATGCTTCATCTGTTAAATACAGCCCATATCTGAAGTTGATTTCCTCCTCCCGTGTCTTCTCTGAGAATGGACCTTGCATCCCGTCCAACAGTGGAAATAGGGCATATAAAACACTGCAGAGGATGGTCATCAGCGTTAGATCATTTTGGGGCGAAACAGAACCTCTTGTTGAGGCCATTATCGAAACTTTTATACTAAGGTACTAAAATATTAGTCATTATGGTGCAACAACAGCACCGTAGCAACACAAGGCAAGTGGCTTGCTGTGCTGCAACAGGGTGTGGTAAATAATATCAAACATGCAAACGCATAGCCCATAGACCTGCTATCTCTCTTTCTGCAGCAGCACCACAGCTATGCAAATAAAGTGGTCTCATTGGGATAAACGAGGAAGCCTGTATGTTTTTTTTTTTCTTGTATGTCGCCGTGCCATTGTCAGTGTGAAAGGGTTCATCTCGCATGCAGGCTCGGGCTATTTTCTTTTCCCTCAGACAGTCTGCGTTCCCGTGGCTATTAAAGAGGATTTCCGCCTTGCAGACATCTCTTTGGTTAAGTGTGGCCCAGAGGTTAGAGGCCCACCTTTGGGCCCAGCTGCGTCCGTTCACTGCCTCTCGCTCCCTCAGCACACTCTGCAGGATGCCAACCCTGACACCAACGTGCCTGTTATTCGAGATGTACTTTCAACAGCTGCTCAGTCAGTGAGGTTTAAATATGAGACAGGATGTGTTTTGTCCATTTTTTAAGTCTGAGATTTTTTTTTTTGTTGATCGGCTTTCCAAGGATGTATTTTTTTTCCAATATGGAACCATTGTGAGGAGAAGAGTTGGGTTTTCTAAAAGTAAGTTTTCACTGGCCGGTCACGGAATTACAGAAGTTGCAGCTCTGCTCTTATTTTTTGACTCTGGCAGGGTCACAGGTTGAAATGAAAATTTGCTGAGTTCACGTTCCTAGTATTGACGGCTTAGCTTCCACTTCCTTGTCGTGTCACCTATCCCCCGACCCTGACAAATTCTCCCCCCTGACTCCCATGACCTCTAAATATATTTAATAAGAGGCAAAAAAAAATGGAGCAAACAAACCACTGCAAGCGGGACAGTTTATCTAAATGATCTGGAGAAAGGATGCATTGAACATGAGTGCGCTCTTGCACAGTGTTACGTAGTTGTGTGTAACAGACATTGTGTTTTTTTAGTGCGCTCCGTTGCACAGTTTCAGCTGCTGCTGGAGGATTGAGTTTAAATCGTTAGTTCTGAATACCATTATATTGCCATGTCTAAACATATGGTTTCTGAAAAATAAAAAAAACAGGTGATCCTCGTTCCGAAGGTATTTCCAGCAATCCTCAAACACTCCCATCATCCGCAGGAACTGTTTCCAAGTTGCTACTTCCTGCACGATATACCTTTCAGTATGTCCACGCCGTCTGGCGTCCATTTGCAGGTTGACGTCATTTGTTTTTTGCCTTGCGGGACCATTACACAAGCGCTATTAAAAAGAATAAAATCTGTTAGATCTGTGAGACAATGATGCAAATAAAGCAAGGAGTGCTACTTTGTTGAGATTACAGGATCTCTGCCGTCGTTTGCGAGGTTATTGAGCAATTGAAAACAACTTTGATTTTCAGTTTAAAAGAGGAGACTACCATCTGTTCCCGTGTTTCACAGATGTTTTGTTGACCCGTTCATCCACTCCTCCTCCTGATTCACTCCGCCGCTCTACAGCGACGTCGCTTGACTTCCCACTTTGCCTGCATCGTAATGGATACGGCGGCTGCAGGGCTGTGTCACTTGAAAGTAAACATACGTTGTTACAGAACTTGCTGAGCCAACTGATTGTTTCGATTTAGTAAGGAAGGCCAGTCATTTATTTTGTGCCCCAAAAAACATATCAGGGAGATAAGTCGTCTTCGGATAGGAAATAGTCTTAACTTTTCGAGGCAAACAGTAAGGCGATAGTGGAGCAATCTCCACCAGAGCAGAGAACACAGAGCATCAGCTAAAATACACGAAGGAAAATGTTTGTTCACTAATCATCCTGGTAGGTTTGTTGGCTCACGCAGGACCCGTGTAACATGCTATCCCCCTCATTTCCAGTCAGCCCCGTCTTTCCATCAAGGATCAAAAACAAACGGAAGAATCAAAACCGTAATGTAAATGTTTGGACTTTTCAGTCTAATTGCTACGTTGGACAAGTGTGGTTTGAAACCTTGTCCGAGAAACGATACCCCTCACTGGCTAAATGTAATCTAAATCAATAGCAGCACTGTTGTGGTCTGGACCTTGACACCAAAAATAATGAACAAGCCGCTGTCTTTTTTTTTCGTGCACACACTGGAACGCGCAGGCTCACTCACACATACATCATACCCATGGGGGACACCCTCAGGAAAAAACATCTTTTGCTCCTTGACGACTGGGCTTTGTGGTAGGGGTTTGGATGGATGTGGGGGCGGGGGATGGGGAGGGGGAGGGGGGGGGGGTTGTTTTTACAGGAACCACATGTCTTGGGGATGGCCGGGGACTGCTGAGTATCTGTTAACATAGCTCCCTTCTGACAGCAGCCTCCAGTTGCCACATCAGGACTCAGTGACTTTTTCACACTTTTTCTTTTTTTTTTACTTTCCCTGATAAAGTCCCGATTGTTTTTCAGGGGAAGCTCATGGAAAAACCACCGCCACCCCCCACCCTGCCCCCCACCCTGGCCCCCACCTCCTTGAGCTGTGAGAGCCAAGCATTACCCCTCTCTCTCTCTCCTTCATATATATTTCAAATAACGCATGAATACTTTCATGGGACTCCATAAGCCATGCATTACCAGGAGATCATGCACAAAAATGTAAGCATGTGTATGAACCTTGTGGAGCCCACGGTTTCTCTCCTTTTGGATTTTTTAAATGTTTATTATGGCTTTAATTTAAAAATAAGAGAAATGATGGCTTTTGTTTATCTGTTGTGTAATAAACAATAAATAAACTTTATTTAAAACAACAGATTCACCAGCTCAATTCACATTCATTTGATTATAATTATAATGCAGAGTCTTACGAAGCTTGTTAAAAAAATGCAAATACAGCTTATATATTGTCTTTTTGATGGCAGATAAACACATGGAATTCTTGTTGCTATACAATCTGTTAAAGTCTTTCTATTCATTCTTATCTTAAAAGTTGCTACACTAACCTAGTTTATTATTACTATACTTACCATCAACCAAATACTTTAAATTCTACAACTCATGACCCCTTTTGACTCCATTTCCATTGTTGTACTGGACACGGGCCAGCGTGTTTCTCCTGATATAAACGCTGCAGTTATCAGGTAGGAGGGCTTGTGACCTCCCCTCACCCGTATCACCCTGTACCCGGCAGGCCTTCCCCGGTGGCCCTCCCCCAGCTCTCCTCCTTCCCCAGGGGCTCTCCGCTAGGCACTGGCGGGCTACTGTTGGTGGATACGGTATCTATGGATGGCAAGCTTTGGAAAACATGTCTCAGTGAGACAGATGGGGAGAGCATGATGAGAGCAAGAAAAATGAAAAAATGAGGAAAATAGACGGTGGAAGATTTAGGACATAAGTCAAACAGAGAGGGAGGGAAAATAGAGGGAAAGATCACAGGATGGAGGATGAAAAGACAGAGGCTCATTCAGGGCAAGACAAAATTCTCCCCTTTCCCCTCGTGTTTTTGACGGGGCAGTCGATTTTTTTTCTTTCCCTTTTCCTCTTGTTTCCCCCCGAGTGAAACCAGCTGGTGTGTCGCCCTCTCTTCCTGCCCGCTTTTCCTCCTGTAAATGCACTCAGTGACCATCTCCATCCCTGGCTGAATGCCAGGTCACCTTGGCAACCCCGCCCAATTAGAACGTGAGAGGAAATATATTGCCCATTTTTATTGTCTCTTTATTTGCACACACAATGCATGTTTGCGTATGTGTGTTTGTATTTCTCTAAACTTCTCTTTTATCCCTTTTTCGAGGCAGGAGCATTGTTTTACTGTGTATTCCCCTTCTCAGCAGAGCGCGGGAGAACACAGAGAATGTGCAGCTTGCTTTAAGTGGAACTTTAAGAGTCACACAACATGCAGCTGGTCTTTATTACTTCCCCTTTGGTTCATTGAAGCATAATTACATTCTGACTTCATCCCAACCTTAGCATGACCTGTGCTCTCCTGTCAGACACACTGGCAGCCCCACGCACACGCGCTCACATATGCCCATGCAAACATGGGGATCACGCATGCACTTTTTGCATGCATGCGTGCACACATGCATATGAATGCAGGCACATTCACTCACGCACACACAGAAACCCCAAATCCCACCTACAAACAGACAGACATTTTGCCTCATTTCTGAGCTGAGCTCATGCTGGACCAATATAATAGTGTAAGTGAGCCCAAACACAAATTGGGCTCCTGCTGGAAAACTGCTCCATGTAAGTTTTTTTTTAGCGTAGACTTGCCTGATAGAAATGAACCCAAATGGCCCCGTCCCTCCCTTCTTCTGGTTTTCCTGTCCTCTGCTGTTCCAATGCGAAACGCTTGCTAATCAGTCTCAAATTATAACTCATAACTGTCATTTTTCCATCCTTCAATTCTTTGAATTGGCTGTTTCTCAAATATGTGTTCACTTTCTCCTTTTCTCACTTTGTTATGGGTCTCACAGTCAGTTTGGCTTTTCTGTTGCAGTCATCAAACAGGGTTTCCCCACATTCAAACAGCAGAGCTGTGTGCTCCAGGACTGCGCCACCTGAAGCCGGGTTAAAGGACTCAAAAATAAGGTTACAAAAGTTTGCGCAGGCTGAAGCGCCTGTTTTTGTTACCTCGAAAGCAACATGGAGTACGGCCAGGTTAGGTGGGAGTATGGTCCTATTTTACTCCAAGGTACTAAGAGTACATAAGGGTTGTTTATGGGGTGATGCTGGACTGGGTGGGCTTGTTAAACATCATTTAGGCCCCCTGACGTCATCCGCCTGATGTTTGGGAAACACAAAATGTCCCTGTGATGTGCCGATGCCATGCTACTCAACTCGCAGCAAATATTTACCAACACAAAAGCCACACCGCAGGCAAGGTCCAAGACACTATAGAGCCAAGTAACCGACTGGACTACCCTCGATTTATTCCAAGGAAAGCCATTAAAGAGACGTTCCTCCCTTCGTCATATAGTTAAAGCAGCCATGTTGCCTCCGTACTGCAATGACCAGTATGGGTGCACATACACATGCATTCCCATGGGAGCCCTGCGTTGAAATCCTTGCTTAGATCCGCCGATGCCTCGTGATTAGGGGCAATAGCTGGCACCAGCAAAAGGCGCCGTGCAGTCATACGCTGACAGCTTGTGGCATCCCCTTTGCCAAGTCTCTGGAAAATCATATCAGTCAATGTTATGAGGTTGTTATCACGCATTACGGAGAAGTCGGGTGCCCTGCCAGTGGGTTGTATTTCAAAGTATCCATCAGGGTTTCCCTCAATTTAGACATGAGATCATTTTCATATGGCAACATGAGTCTAACTTTAAACCAGGTTCGGTCCGCTGTTTCCCACTCCACCCTTTCAACCGCACCAGGAATATCACTCACTCTCCCCGTCTGAGAGCACTTACTACGTGTGAGTGCAGGCAAGTGCGCGCGTGTTTGCGTGAGTACGCATTACGGCATAAAAGAGTGACCGCGTGGGAGTAAAATAGAGTGCGAGACTATCGCACTCCGAATGGAAAAAGCCTCGGTTAGTGATGTCAGACGGATTTTACGCAGGATTTGGCTGTAAGGTCACCACCGAGCGGAGCTCTACACACGTGACGCCGTCTCAGCGGCTCTTCCGCCCTTCTCGCGCTTTTTCCGCCGCGTTAGAAACGGCCGAGCGATGACCACGTGTCAACATTCCCACCAGTTTTTCGACACTTTGACCGCGAGTGTTTTTCTGTGAGGTCTGTAACGGCATTACAAGGATTAATATTCATGATGTTCACTGCCTTTCGCAACTGGATGTCTTTGTGAGGAGGGTTCTCGATGTCTCGGCGTCCACCGCACGCATGTCCAAATTTAGCTACCCGCTACGGTTGGTTGATAATTTTTGATGGCGCTTCGGTTCCGATCGCGGGTTCCATGAGAGCGAAGCGCCGCTACCGTAGCTGGTAAATGCATCCGTAACTGCGTGTCGGCCCTCCTTGTCTTACTCCTCGTCTCTCCTCGTTTCTTTTCTTTGCTTGTTCTATTTCGAGCCTCCCACCGCGGCTTGGGCCCGCCACACGGGAGAGAAACTGGCGAACGAGCGTGAAGCCGGATGTGTGCGTCTCGGTCGGGGCGTTGCAGAAGCTTTTGTGTGGAGTGCTGCTGGAGCTGATCTGCTACACCTCTGAAAAAATGCACCTGCACGTACCTACGCGTAGCAGCAACGATGCCACAAATTGGTGTGATTGGTCATGTAATGCAGTTCTCTCAGCCCAGTTGGTAGACATCGTTCATAGTTATGACATGGACAAAGGCAATAACTTGATCCTTTTGTTGAAAAAACATTGGATCACTGAACTAAATAAAGAATTCATGGCTCATACTCTTTTTAAGTGGCTACACACATGTGTATGTTGTGATTCAGTGGAATTTCCAGAGACAAGCCACTGTTCCCCGTGTTGCTCTTCATCACAGGGCACAGTGGGTGTGTGGTTTCCTCACCGAATCCCACTCACGACCGCCCCAATCGATCGGCTCTGTGCGGCATTTAAACGAACTTCCATGAGTAGCAACGGCTCTCTTAAACAATGGAAACACGACTGCGTTTGGTGTTTATAAAATGCACATCGTGACCTGGTATTGTCTAACATGAAAAACGATCCGTGAGGCAAAAAAAAGATTTGGGACCCCGGATCTAAACTTTACCGTTGTCCGATATTTTCCTTGCTGCAGTAGTCGCCACGTCTAAATGACAGATACAGGTTTTCTGCATCATTCTATAAAGTACATTTTAAGCATTCCCTTGTTAATACGTGACAAACTACCTAAGCGCATGAACGCGAGGGAGCGTGTTGTCTGCGAGTTAGTATGCTGGTCGAGGGGCCTTGAAGGGAACTGTAGTTCAATCCAAATGAATGGGGGTATTATGTTAGAGCTTACAACATCGAGGAATTATGTAAATGGCTCAGTTGCTATACAACAATGCTCCTGCTGTCAAAACATAAACAACACTTTACAAATGGCCAAATGTTGGAATATGATGAAATCGGCCCCAGGGATGTTTTTCATGATTGTACACAAGGGAAGATTGGCCGAGTTTACAAAAAGGCTCCTCTTTGAAAATGTATGAATCATGGTCTGTTCCCATGAGCACTGAACTTCATTGAAATTAACTTTTTGGCCGGCACCCACAGACTTCCACGGAGCACGTTAAGAATGATGTGTTGTGGAGATTTAAAAAGGACTCAAGAGGTTCTCGTGTTTGAAAAAGAGCTTGATATAGGATTATGAGTAGCGGGTCTGCTCAGTTCATCTCTAGTGCTGCGTGTGACGCGGGGAGGTCCAGCTGTGAGCCATCGCCGAACACAGCGCTCTCACCTCGTGCACCCGCGATGCGTCACTAGCTGTTTGAACTTCCCTGGCTGTTTTTATTTGGTTATGCATCTAAATCATCAGGGGTCAAGTAAACAGCTCTGGTGGAGGTAAACAGCTTGAGGGATAGGCCTTCCTCTGGGGCCTTCAGTCGCTGAACTTCACACACACACATATGCACATATATATATACGCCCTCGAATCAGATCACACTGCCCCCACTCCTATTTTGCACTCATCAGCGCGGGTTCAGCTCTCTGCTTTTCCTCGACGGCGAGAGATCCAGAGGTGCCCACCGGGCCGCCACTGGCGATTGCAGTCGGCATTGATGGTGTTTCCAAGGATTCACAGTGAACTTTGCTTCCCATTGCACACTCACAGGCGCACACAACCACCTCCTCACCAGCTCAGGGTAAGCAAGAGAGAAAAAGGGGCAGAGAGGATCAAAGCCAATGAGTGGGATGGATTCTCTGAAATGAATAGTGCTCGGGGATATTGCTTTAACCTTTGTCCAAAGCGCTGTGTTCAGGGACCTCCCTGTTTGTTTTAACAGCTCCGAGTTAGCAAGGGGCTCTCTAGCCGCAGAAGGAATCCAGGCCAACAAGACGAATTCACTACTTTTTCAGCCGGCGTTTCCTCTCACGACGTGTTGTTCATTTACAGACTGTCCTGTCCGCTTTGTCCACCACGGATAACACGAGATCCTAAAACTGATGAGCCGGTTTTTTTGTAGTTAGCATGATGTGCTTGGCATTCAGTCAACATCGAGGGGCTTGATCATTTGCTGAGGCAGATTTCATTGGTGGACAAAAAGCCTGCTCATGCGGTGTCTAACCACATCCAACCACATTATTGGATTATGGTAGGATTTATTAGTTTTGGGCTTATCCGCCTCAGAGTGAGACCCGGCCATCAACAAATCTTTCCCGCCACTCCCAGTTTTTAATCAAACTCCAACAAGACTGTAGATGAATGCGAATGGACGTCAAACTGCTCACATGCACTTATCACCGTGGGAGCAGCTCCGCTCTCGTTTCGGCGCTGAAAGGTCCCTGCATGGATCGGATCGGAGCAGGCCGCTGGATGATGTTGGGTAGTTGTGGCGGAAACCTTCCTCTCCTCTCATCACCGTCTGTGCGAACGACCTCGCGGCTAAAGGGACGAGTAGAAGGACGTTTTCACACACATACGTTGCATGGGGCTATTATCATCTCTCAACTGTGTGTGGGTGGTACCAGCATGTTGAGTGTTTGCATGCTTTGAATGAGACGTCAAGTGAGAGTTTGCGATATGATACCTTTGGCCTTGAGGGATTGTCTGCTTGCATGCTATAGGATCATTACAAAAAAAGGAAGGTCTTATTAAATATTTCCCCTCATGTATGGTTTCCTCTGTGGGTAAATCACTGTACTGACCTTCCTGTGGTGAAATAATTGAGGCGAGGGACGAGGGAGCGTGAGGAGGGTCCGAGGATGCTAGTGAGAGTTGGTGGTTGGAATAACAAAATGTGAACGCAGCAGGCGCAAACGCTCTCTCCTCAAGTGGACTAAATTTTTTCCTACTCACCCTGTCCCACTTGAAATGCTACGGGACATATTGAAGCCCTTAGTTCTCTCAGTCTCACTAATAACCAGCCAGTTCCCTGCCCCTCTCTACTGGGCCTCCCTCCGCAACGGCTCACGCACAGCTGCACTGCAGCACACAGGATGGGGAAGAGGCGCAGGGGGCGAGGAAGAAACCATCTATAGATGCACTGACAGATATGTAGCCTGACAAGGGAGATCCTGGGCTTGAGAGAAAGGAGGAGAACGTCTAAGGCAAGCGTTCACATGCAGCGCCTTCTCCCATCCTGCACCGCCGCCCTCAGAAGATGCTGCTCATGCCTGCGGTCACGACTTCGGTGGTTTCTGAATGCTAGACAGCTCATTGACTTGCCCCTGTGTGGATCTGCCTGGCCGGGGAACGGTTTGTGGCTGGTGACATGTCCCTTGCATTCATTTGTACACGTTTGGCACACACACACACACACACACACACACACACACACACACACAGCTGTTAGATTTACATATCAACCTTTTTTTCAGCTCATCCCTGCCAATTAACACCTCACTCTATTACTAACCCATTTAAACCCAGCGGAGAATGCAGGACTTCATTGTTTGACATGAGATGACCTTGGTCTCAGAGGTCAGGCGGGTAATAACTCGCCTCGGCCTCACGTTTCTGAAAACCACACAACGTGCTCCACATCAGGGGAGCCCCGGAGAAGGAAATGAGCAAAGAAAGAAAAGCACATAGCAGGAGCCATAGGAGCCACATTTCCAAATTATTAATAATGTTTTTCAAAGTAATCCAAACACTCTCGGGGGATTGGGGGAGAAGGAGAGGGAGCGAGGGAAGCAGGTAGATTATCTGTCCCTGCGCAATTTTTTGGTTCAACTGAACTGCCAACAAGTGAGAGAAAGAGAAAGAGAGAGAGAGAGAGAGAGAGAGAGAGAGAGAAAAAGTCAGTTGTGGCCATGGTTATATAAAGACTGAAAGCTAAATGAAACACTATCTTTATGGCGGAGTTACAGCAAGAACTGGAACTGGTGCTTTGGCCGTAGCTAAAAAAACATCCTCAGCTCTGAGCTTGTCGTTTTCATTCAGACTCTTGTTTTCTTTCAGCTAAAAGCAAGCTCCCCTGCCCAGAGAGCTGGCTAGCACCGGACACAGAGTCACACAAAGTGTTCCTCGTTCTCCCATTGCCAAGCTACACTCGGCCCGGGCTTCAAATAGCCGGATGCGTGCCGCCAGGGCGCTGCACCGTAGTGTTAGCCGAAGAAGGGAAGAAGCGTCGCTGTGATGCGACGCATATAATTTAGGTCGATGTGGTAGCAAATAGCCGTCTGGAGTTGTATCAACAATAACAGCCCTCTGAAATCAGAGGGATATTAACAACCCCCCCCACCCTCCCCCTAGATTTCCCTCACTGAGGGGATGTTTTTCTCCCCGGTCCATTGGGAAACGCTGTTGTAGTGATGGGATAAGTTGTCACATTAAGCCAGCTGTGTACGACTTGGAGGTCCATCTTGCTTCAATTAAAAGCTCCAACGCGTGTGGTTTAGATTAGGGGTCCTGGCAAAACCAAGGTGATTTCTTTTTTTATTAAAACCACCAAAGAGGCTGAGCGGTGCTAAAAACTGGTTGACAAAGAATTAATAGCTGAACAGGGAAGGTATTTCTCTCTCTCTCTCTCTCTCTCTCTCTCTCTCTCTCATCCTCTTTCCCTATGATGTTTCCTTCCTTTTGACCTAGATAGTCCACATGCCAGATGGACGGATCTGACCTTGGGAGGGTTGCACTTGGAGTTGGGTTGCTTCATGAAATCATTCCCTCTCCCCTAACACGTATCTATCCATTTCAGACCTTCATTTTTCTTTCTAGTTCCCCCCGCTTGTTTTTTTTTCTCACCTCACTCTCATTTCCCGGTCTTGTTTCTGGCCTGTCTTGGCAAAAGTAGACAAATCTCTCAACTCGGAGGGGCTGAAAGGTCTACACCACGGCTAAGGCTTGTTTGCTGGGATCTGACGTGGAACCCTTCCCCACCCTCCCATCCCTCCCCTCCTTGGCCGCAGTCACCAGTCACCTCATCCCTCATCTTGAGACCAATGGGGTTTTTCTTTTTGTTATTCACAAGCGCACACTACATCTTATCTCGCGACCTTGTCACTTTGGAAGTTCAAATTCCAGGCGGATTGTGATCACAGATGCCGACTTCAAACAATTAGCGTTGCTGACGTTGAACGGGACTGAGGCCGGTGTGAAGCTCGGGGAAAAAGTGCGATGGTCGCCGTGAAGTGAGAGGGGCCGAATGGGGCGAGACGCACAAAGCGCGGGCGTTCGCGCGGCCGCTGGGCGTTTTCTGAAAACGCCATCTGATCTGATGAGCGATTCAGCCGGTGACGCAGGGAATACCTCCTTTCATCCTTTCATCTCTTTTTCATTTTCTTATCTCGTGATTGTCTCCTGTCCCTTCCTCTCTGGGATCGGGTCCTCTATGGGACAGTGTATCTACGTGTCTCATCCCTCCGACCCCCCACCGCCTCAAAGGAGAGGAAGCCTGGAGGAGACAAGTGCGGTGTAATATAACGATGACAAACACACTGGCTCCATCTGAGAGAGGATCATTGGAAAGATGTATCATACAATTAAATAGTTTTATTACCACACAGAAGGGAAACAACATGGGAGCAATGGGATAGTCAATGGCAGAGATAAAGAGAGACTTTAAACGGCAGATTTTTTAAACAGCGGTAATGTTGTTGATGGGCCTTTGAAGTACAATATTTTATTCAGAGGGAACAGTTATAGCCTGAGAATAAACGGCAATATATAGAAGGATTTAAAAAAATGATTAGATACAAATATGCTGCACGTGCAGGATATGAGCAGTGAGAACAGTATGAATACATGAATACACAGAGATTATGGGGAAAGAAGATTTTGTAATCAGGTCATTTTGAGTTTTTAATTCTAAAGACAAGTTTAGAGATTACTATTGCTGGTCCTTATTGCTGTCTGGTGCAGTTGCAATGGAAAGCGACTCAGAGTCCTCTAATTTCCCGGATAGGTTTACCTGTTATTTCTGATTGACTGACCTGGAATTGTATGAAGCGCATGAGGCTCTTAGTGAAGCTTTCATTGTTGGGAGGCCAAACATGAATCCTGTCTAGTTTATCTAATTCCCAAGGGTGGCACAACGCGCAACGCTGCGAAAAGCCCGGAGGAAATGAATAATCAGGACAAATGGTTCATAAAAGTATACAAAAGGCATCATGGAACTTCTTTTGTTTCCTGCCAGTAGCCGAGTGATAGCTGTCTGCGGTGGAGGAATAAAGAAGTGAAGCCGAATGCAGGGGAAGGCCGCTGGGCTCCAGGGGACGGGAGAAAGGTTCCTTATGAAATATTGAAGGAGATTGGAGATGCAGCCAGAGCACATCCGCCCCTCCTCCTCAGCTCCACCAGCCAACAATGTGCTCGCTCTGGATAGAATCTCACAGTCCTGCCAGCTAAGGTGAATGGGTTCCCGTGTATGTACGACTGGTTGAACATATGTATATACAGTATGGATGTATTCATATATTATATATACAGATCTGAGTGTGCGTGTGGGATTGCGTGTGTGGCCCAGAGTGAGTTGCTTCACTTGCATTTTTAAAATTTCGAGCAGCTTTGGAAGGTTGGAAGATCCTGTGATTGGAAAACTTGACTTTATTTCAAACAAGAAAAGATATAAGGAAAGAAAGACAGCGAGTGGTAAATTCTGAGAGACAGAGCCCAGCTGACACATTGCATAACAGCCCGTGAACGGTACGAGCTCAACAGTTCTCATTAAGTTTTAATGTATTTTTTGCTAACCGAGATGTGACTGTATGGTTTGACAGCAAATATGTTACGATAAAGGCCATCCATCAAATCAAAATGCTATTCGTCGGTCGTGAATCCGTTATACATGGTAATACAAAAAAATAATGGAATTGGTGTTGAATTGATGCTTTCTATCCCATGTATGCATTTGTTTGTATCGTTTTGTAAATGTAGTGATTTACTGATGTTGATGCTGGTTAATTATGAGGGTTTACATCAAGGGCCACAATGTAAATACTTATTCCGTGTGTCTACAGCAGAGAAAAGCGACGGCGACACTCACGCCCGAAATACCTTTCCTGTCACTCAGTAAAGCAACAAACGTCACTTGATTAATAGATCCCATTCTCGCTCGCACCTTGGGCCGGTCAGAGTCAGATGCACTTAATATCGTCTGGCCGTCTCATGCTTGGACGCCAGCGGCGACCCGCGACTCGAAAAACGCGACACAACATCTCGTTCGAATGGAGCGAGCTTGACAACCGCAATTATCGCTAATTGCTCATAAACATCCCACGTCAACACTGGCACTTGCAATGTCATAAACGGGGGAGAAAAGAATCAATAGCAGACAACGGCAGGCAGATGAAGCACACCGGGATAGAGGATGGATTTGTTTGGGTCATTAGGAGCTCGTGGTGACCCAGTGAGCCGCAACATTACCGCAGCGTCAAGGCCAAGGCTTTTCCTTGCTGTGCGTGTGTGTGTGTGTCTGCGCAGGGCCAATTGGCCTGCACTGATACCCCGCTCTTCCTAGAATCACAATAATTTGAATGCTCCAAAACACTAAGCAGGAGGCAGATCGAGGGCGCTGGGACACTGATGGACATAATTGGTGTATGTGGGTGCTTGTTGCAAGTGTTTTTTGTTAAATAACCTAAACAATGTGTGCACTTTAAAAACTGTCACCATCACACCTTGTGGAGGCCAAAATTAGAGGTTGCGATTATGTTTTTTGTAGTTCTTGTTTGTTTACATGATCACGGGTGCAGCTCGGTGTGAATAATAATGTTTTTGTCTTTCCCAGCAAACAGACCTTGCGAGGCCATTATCCACGGTGTCAATTAGGACAAACAAAATCATGCAGCGCCGGACTTTTTTGTTTCCTATTCCCGAAAATGCACTATTTTGACTCGCCATTATTTCCTATTTGAATCCAAATAAGTCACAGGGAATACCCACTGTTCTCTCTGAAGTGTGTATATATTAATGGGGTGTGTTCTAGCGAGCTCTGATTCTGAATAAACACAGCGAGGGGAAAACGTAAATAATTTAAGCACCAGGGAGTTCAAGAGAGGAGATGCGTATGCAGCGGAGCACTTTATCTCGCTGCGCTGCAGAGGATCGAAAGCCTGCGGGAGCTCATCAGTCGAGGGTCATTGGAGCTTTCAAGGTTAGACTGGAAGGCACGACGGCCCTGTTGACAAATCCTCGAAAGTGCAGGAATTAAACAGACAGAAGGAGTAGGCGGACGGAGAGTAAACACGGCGTTTTGCAACCCAGTTGCACGTAGTTGGGTGGATACACGTTTGCCTTGCAGCTGCATTGCCTTGTAAACATGCTACCATCCTGCTTGACTGGGAAAGTGGCCTCCGTTAACCATCGGGGCATTATACCACAGTACGAGGACGTGATTACAATATGAGGCATAGAGCCTGGCTGACAGAAACCCTAAACCTCCAAACACTTTGACATGAGAGCTCGGTGCCGAGTCAAATGAAGCATATTTATGTTTTAAAAAAATGTTTTTCTATTACTCCCTTTCATCAATGTCCACGGCGCAGCAGATAGCGTCCCTACTATGTTTATTTACTCAGAGGGCCCTACCTCTGGACAGCTCTCATTCAGCACTTAATGTCCATAACGCCTTGGGTAATTGTTGTTTTCCTTTGCCCCTGAAATCTCACCGCTTCACATGACTAAGCTCCTCTGTTCCCTTGTTTATTTTCAAAGGCCTCCACCAGGACAAATACCCTCAGGTCAACTTCAGCGGGGCCAGCGGCCCTCCAAAAAGTGCCCCGAAAAATCTGTTGAGCCGACATAAATTTGTTCCAGTCGGATGAAGAAACAGGAAGAATGTAGACGGGGTCGAGGGAGAGGAAAGAGTCCCGGTAGCGGGACTGACTCAGGTCTTACGCAGACTGGGGGCTTACAGCAGGGATCACTCAGCTTTGGTCCGTTCTTCACCGCTTCAAAGGCTGGGAGGGGAGGTTCTGTGAAATCATACAATAACAGAGGAATATAACCACCCTTTCAAAACACAAGTGGACTAAACTGGATAGGTGGGAACGAGACAGGAGGAAGGGATGGAGTTTCGCTGCTGATACAAGGGAAGATAGAAACACATGGCCTCTGCGCTGTGGCAACACATGCAGCGGGTGCACAAATATTTCCCGCTTGCTGATTAAAGACGACATTAATGAACTGTATTTTTCAAAGGACCAGGTTTGGCTGATCGTGCATAACACTTTGTCAACAACGTGGCTCACGTTTACACATATTGTCACATGGGACCTGCCAGTTGAATTTCCCCTCTCTTACTGTCGGCCGCTGAGCTTCTCCAAGTGTAGGCTGAGGTAACTCCTGAAGGGTACCGCAGTAGTAGCTTTTACACGAAAAGTCTGATGATATTCTATGTTTCTCCACCTACAAATTTATCCGACCATCAACTACTGTCCGTGTGTCCGAAGCATGATATATTATTCTCATTCTGTGCCTACTCTGTGCTACATTGTCATCCCAAAACAATTAAAAACCTGTCAGTAGTAGTCAATCTCACACGCGGCGCCGTCCACCAAAATTGTGTGTGGCTGAATTTGGTCGTCAGAATGCTTTTATCCTGTCGGCGTTTGCTAAAAACATGACCCTTTCTTTCCTTCTTTCTTTCTTTTACTAAATATTAAAGACTTGTTTGGTGAGTTTTAACACAATTTTGGGGGGGTTTGTTGACAGCAAGATATTACCAGGCTTATTGTTCATTGGAGGTAACATTATCAGAAAGTGTTCAAAAACGACAACCCAAGAGAAAGAGAGGGACTGTTTTGATTAACGCTGTGTTGAGTGACATTACAGAGGCGCAGACAGACTCCGCAGCAGCACTGTGTTTCGCACCGGGATAACCCATACAGAACAAAACGCACGACCTCGTCCCACCCAATGGTTTACCGTTTCTTTTTCTATGGCGGCTTTTATGCAGGAAACATTTTGGGGGGATGACACTGTGTCGCGTTGCCCTTCTCCTTCCATGGAAAAGGTAATTCTCACCGCCGACACACAACACATGGAAGCCATCAGCAAAGGGCCTGGAAGCTTGTGGTGTGCAGACTCATGCACGCAAAAAATATATGAATAAAACAAACTTTTAGCACAGGATACATGGTCCACAAATAACAATGTGTGTTTGTGTGAGTGGGCGTGAACGTCTGCGTCACAGTTTGATGTGTGTAAGATGTGCTCCTGTTATTCTCTCTTCGACAGCTAAACCCCCCCCCAATCCTCCTCTCCCTCTACGCAACCTAAGATGAAGATGATTAGTTCATATTTCTCCCCAATTGCATGGACTCGTCCCTGGTGGCGGTTCTGTGACGTGTTTTATAGATTTGCTACAAGTCACCCCATAAATAGGTCAGCTGTGTGAAGTGTCATGTGTCATTCGGTCCTTGCCAGATCTGAAATGTCTTCTCTAATGAGCCCCAGTGATTTTGGAGAGGAAAACACCACAGCCCTTTTTTCAAAAAAGCCTCTCTCTGCCTCTGCGAGCCTCGCATGACAGAAACAAAAGCTGTTTGTCCTTTTGGGGATTTATGTGTGTGTGTGTGTAAGTGTGAGTGTTTGTGTGCACTGTATGTGCCATTCTTTCAATTTGTACGCCTCTGTCTCTGCTCTCCTTAATCTTTTATCTCTGTGTTTGCTCATATTAAATCCTTACTCATGACATGGTACGTTTTGCACTGGAGGGGGAACCTGTTCCATTCAGGGTCACATTGTTGTCACAGTAATAGATTCCTTCTAAGAAATATTCAAAATCCTCACCAATAATAAGTCATATGAGCAAATGTGTAGGTGATTTGTAGCCTCTGTATTACTGTTCTTTTATCCCGGGACATTCTGTGGTAGGTTGTCCTTGTTTAGACAGATTGAGAGGACGTCAGCCTCAGAAATACAAAGATGGCAATGCAGGACGATAAAGCGAGCAGATTTCCTAACATGCAGCAACTGACCGAACTGTGAGGATTTCAGTAATCAAAGTTCTTCCAAGTGATGAGTAACATTTTCGCCCCCCCCCCCCCCCTCCCTCCCCCCCCCGACCCCCCTACTGTGCCTGCCTTCCCCTTCCGCCAGGGGATTCTCAGGACCTCATTCCCTATATCTGCTCCCGACACAGCCAGAGGGTGGGAGGGGGGGGGGCACAAAGGGGGCGCAGTATCACTCTAGCACATCACTATATCAGAGGAAACACATTTCCCTCAATTTCTGTGACACTGCACGCTGGTATTTCTAACAGCTGGACATCAAAATAACAGCTCACTCTAACTCGTAGCCTGCATGTGACTGTCCCAGTCCACTGGTGGTCCTGTACCGAGCCACTGAATCATGACTACCGGCTTCGCTTGCAGGACCGATTTCCCAGAACTCTTGCCATTGGCGTGTGATAGAGAGGATGATGATGGGAAATCTTTGTTTTCCTTTTGATAATCTGTGTTTTCGTTTTTTTCCCTTTGGCTTACTATTTTTTTTGGAAAGCCTGCCGTATTAATCAGTGAAACACATGTGAGCGGCGCTCCCTGGAGCCTTAGGTTCAATAGACTTGACACAAATATTCCAGATTTAGTTAGGATTTGACTTGGAAATGTAGATGAAAACAATCTTCCTCGATTAGTCAAACTGTGCAGTCTTCATTTTGAACGCAACACTTTTAAATGCTTTAGTGGCCCTTTGGGGTCTCTCCTCTTTTTACGTAAAACTCATTATCCGATAAAGAAAACAACGTGGCTCAAAACTGCCTAATAACAAGATTTTGCTCGTTGAAATAACAGAGTTTTTAAGGAATTGTCATTAGTCAGCACTCTATCTGTTGCTTATTTTTCCCAAAGTTTGAAAGACATGTCAAAAACAATGGAGCTCAAGGAATGGATCTGAATGGGGCTCGGTTCTGCATGATCGAGTCAGTGGAATCAGTTTGAAGTTCATGTCGGGTCATTGTGGTGTGGAAGATAATAAAGACCTTGCCTGCGTCATAATCACCTACTAGATGTATGGGACACAAAGCACTGCTACAATAAGAGGTGGGTGCCGAGCCGGTCGAGCAGCATTCCTCGACCACACAAAAAATCTAAATTATTGGTGCATAAGTTGTGTTTTCATCTCAGTTCAACACTCCACACCATTCAAGGCGCACGGCCATGTTTTTCGGAGGTGAGGCACGCCGGTGTCCGGGGGTTCTCACCTCATGGCACTACGGAACTATGCACATTCATTTAATTCACTGACACATTAACCTCTAAATGAGCTCTGCCGTGGAGCCCTTAATCTGCCTTTGGCCACACAGACGCTTTAATTCCCCCACACGCGCTCACAAGCCAACGCGCACACACCCAAACCCACACACACCGACTCAATGAAAGGCAGCGCAGAGGTCAAAGGGCAGGGTTTGACCGTTAGTGCTGCCGACACTGAACTCATTTAACTCCCCGCTGAAGGATGTGTGCATTGTGTGTTTGTCTCTATGCATCTATGTGTGTGTGTGTGTGTTTGTGATTGCATGTGTGCTCGAGAAGGGAGGAGAGGAGAGAGGGCACTTTTATATGGGTGGGGTATTCACTTGTATAAGATGCTGGCAGCTCCCATAGTGTTGCAGTCAATGGAATTTTTGGTTAATCCTCATTGAAACTGGGAGCTCCTTTCATGTTAGGACGCCAAAGTGACCCACCGTGACCTTTTGTCCTCTCTCTTTGAGGCCTCGCTTTAACAATTAGCCCACGCTCACAATGCCGACGCATGGAGAGCAGGGGACCGGTGTTCCTACGGCCCCAATACCCCTCCAGGGTCTGCGGAGCTCCATCATCACCACCCAAACTGGCACATCCTGAATCAAAAAAGGGTGCAAGAAGAAGAAAGAACGAGAACAAGCAAGAGGGAAAGCAGAGAAAAGAGGGGAGGCGGGGAGTGAATAATAGAGGAAATCCTTGAGACTGGTGATGGAGGGAAAAGAGGAAGGAGGAAGGGAAGGGAAAGAAAAAAAATGAGAAACAGAAAAATACCACAGCGGCAGTCAGCATGGCGGATAAAAGCCACTCTTAAGATAAGGTTTGCCCGAATATGTTTTTGATGGTGTCTCGGAGTCCGCGGCGAACTTTGGAGAGGTTGCCAACTCACAACCGCAGGCGTCCGCAGATGTTCGAGATATTAATGTGCACAAATACACACATCTCGGGTGGGTGAATTACCCTACATGGTCGTGCGTCTGGCAGAAGTCTGCAGCCATGTGGGCTAATAAAGCCGACACACACATCACACAAATGAGGCAGAGGATATCGGCGCTCTGATCAACCTATCCAGAAATCTTTGACCTTCTTATTCCGAGATTACAGTGGCGTGCTGAAAAATCAAGACAAATTGCCCTAAGTGTTTGTGTTTGCTTGGCGAAGTCAGTGTGCGCTTAGGTACGTGCGAAGCGCGCGGACGGAGAGGGAATGTGTGTGTGAAAGTGAGAGTGTGTCATTGTGCAAACGCTAACACATAGGCATTCATTATGTGCCAAAAACATATCGTTTCAGACAAAGGCCATTTCTCTAGTGTGCCGGTGTCTGTGTGTGTGTGTGTGTGTGTGTGTGTATACTTCAAAAACACACACTCACTGAACTCCCGTCATACCCTTCCAACATATGCTATGAGTTTGGCCCGTGTCCCAAGGAGCACTGCCAGCCCAGACAGCCCCGACCAATCAAACAATCCAAACGTTGAATTGCTCTCAAGCACTGGAGTCATTTGAAATGCGATACGGGAAGTATAGAATTCAGCCATATAGACGCAGATTTTTAGATTTATAAAAAGCTCCCTGGATAACGTTTCGTCCTTTAACTACGAATGCAGGCTGCATTTTTTTAGCCCTTTTACACCCTCTCGGTATCAATCGCGTTTTCTCTGAGTACTAAATCTCTCCAAGAGGCCCCCAGGAAGATGCCAAGTAGAAGTGCACAGGCTTATATTGTTTTACCCGTTTTAGGCAAATAAACCGTCTTCAAACACTGTTTTCTCTTCTGGCCGGTGATGAATCCGTGTTGAAAGACTGATGCATGCGCTCGCACGCAGCAATCAATTGATCCTAACAGGACATTTTTTACTTGGAAAGGTGAGATCATTATTTCGAGTTTTCCTTCAATTCAAGTAATTTTAACAAGAAACAAGAGAAACCGCTCGAGAGATTCAACTCATGTCAAGAAAATTAGTTTTCTTTGCAGAAACTGGCTATTATTAGCCCTTAGTATTGTCATAACTATTATCTCCGCCAGTAGCAGATTGTTCAAATGTCAAGACTAAAGCTGTGAGTTGATGAGCAATTGTCTCCCTGGAGTTTGTGTTGTTTTTTGTTGTTTTTTTAATGCACTGAGAACACATTGGATTGAGTCAATGAGGCCGGTCTAAGAACAGTGTTTCTTTGCTCTCCCGGTCACGATACTTGATACTTGTTTTTGCCAGAAGAAACAATGAAAGTATTTTATCAGATGTCACGCAGAGTGAGTTTGTCTCTTTCGCAATTTAAACCTTTGTTCATCACAATTTACTCGCTTGACGAATTTCAAACGCACACACACACACACACACACACACACACACACACACAGAGGCGAGCGCACACGCTGCACCTTCCCTTGGTAACTGGGCTCCCTGAGTCAGTGCTCTCTAAGGTGTTTTCAATTACACGCCCTCTGAACGCCCTCTCCTGCGCCGCAGATCTCCGTCTGCGTCCTTGCTAACGGATGTGCGGCCATATTATACGTGCAGAGAGGAAGGGAAGGATTAGAAGAGGGGCCGTATGGTAAAATAAAATAAAAAAAGCTCGCTCTCTCCCTCTCTTTCTTTACCTTGCATCAGCGCACAAAGGAGCAGTGTTGGGTAGCACGTTGCAATAACAATACAGCCACATGCACGTAACATTTTTCTGACCTAATACAAAGCAGACACAAGAATGCGTGCACATGTGGAATGAGGTGAATGGGAATGCACCTCCACGCGATTCCCCTCCTATTCTCTTTTTACCATTCACACCTTTCTGTCTCTCTCGTTTTCTTGATAACTTGTGAACCGGTGGGTATGCGGCGGATAATGTTTCACTGTTTGTGTATCTCGTCTGAGACTTCAAAGATCCCGGCGCACCAAAGCTCCTGTAATCATGGCTGAGGAGCCATATTGTCCGTGATGTGGTTATGACATTTACCATAATTCTCATCAACGCCAAAGACATTTAGAACTAATCCAATGAGCACACGTGCTCGCCAGCATCACTTACCTCCCTCGACAGCTTAACAAAGCAAGTCTCTGTCTCACTTTGCCTGTTTTTTTCCAGCCTTAATGAAGGGTTACTGGTGAAGCAAGGAGGCATCAAGCAGGTGTGTGTTTGTTTGTGCACACACACGCACGCACGCAAGGAGAGGCAGGCATGCGCACAAGTTCAGATCTGCATTTCTGTGAATGAATCTGATGAATGCGCTTTGTTCAGTTCCTGGATGTTAGTCAACAGCTATTATCTGAGTCGGTACCGTTTGTCTGAAAAAGGGGGGGAAAAAAAAGATCTAAATGTTGACTGAGCCACTTAAAGAAATCTTCTTAGCCGAGTTAAATATCTCTGTGCACGTATTCAGAAATGATATTGAGCTTCGCTTTGGAGAGGCTCTCTAGAAACACACGGGCAGGAGAACATGTTGTTCTGCGCGGCACCAACTCCAGCTGACTCCGTTGTACTATGTTGAACTCCCGCTAATCCTCAAAAAACCAAGTCGAGGAGTTGTAAACTGGAGGAACACCTCATTCTGCCTCATTCACGTGCCCATGTAAGAAACCCCCCCTTTTCAGGAATAAGTCTATAAGAAATCTCTATTTATGGTAAGTTATTCAGAAGGAGCTCTGGGGTTGAAGGGATGACTTGTTCTTAAAAGCACACACTGTACTGGGTGTTTAATAGCCAGGCCCCCCCACCATTTTCCCTGTTACCCAACCCCCACCCATATGCTGTTGTGTCCTCATCTTCCCTCCTCCATCATTTTTTTTTATGAACCCTCTTCTCACTGTCTTCATGACCTCCCTCAGCCTGTCTCTTTCCTCTCCCGGTTTGTCCTCCTCTTATCTAACTCTCGCCGCGGTAACATTTCTAAGTGAGAGCACCAGAAAACTGATTTATGGAGAGGCCATCACCAGACGGCAACCATTCCTGACTGCGGCCAGAGACAGATAAAACCACACCCAGAAGGCAGCATTGTTCCCACTCCAGAAAACACCCACAAGTGGGATAAATAGTGTTGCCTTTTTTCATGGCGGCGCTTTTTGTTTGCCTGCAGATCGTGCTTTGATCAAAATAGAGCAGATCTATGAATAGAATAAACCATAACACTGTCTGCCTCGCTGTTTGTCCACTGAATTCATATGTCACCAATATTTCTAAACATATTGTTTTAAATGGAGGATTTCCACCTAATAGCTGTTATGTGCATTGCAACAGCCATTCTGATTGAATAAATAAAAGCCCAAAAAATAATAGAAGGACAAAAGGGGGAAAACTGGTCTTGAATATTGGGACTACATTTAGCACAATCCGTATTTCCACAGTATAAAATCCATCACTGCAACAACATAACCATATATGACATTTTGTCTCTTTTTAAAACAGTTGTTTTTACAAAGTTTCATTCATGCAGACATTGCCTTGCCTTCCGTATTTTATAATAAATTCACCCTGAGAATGGGACTGTGGGCGGTTCTTGGGGCGGCCCAAGAGATGCCTCGATGGGGTCAGTCTTTAATGAATGGCCATGAAACTGCATCCCTGACCTCTTTGTCTCTTCGTCTTAGCGTGTGTTTGTGGTCCTAACGCGATAAGTTGTACAGTAGATGTTGTTTATAATTATCATCTAACAATTTCTACTACCAGAATGGATTTCAGACACTGTTCAGCTGTGGAACAAGCCTCCATTTTCAATGTAATGAGGTATTATGGGACATGGGATTAAGAAATGATTTAGTTGTCTCTACCTATTTAAATTCCTGGAAACTGACATCGGCAATGAAACTGACATACCAACCTTGTACTGTAAGATTAGTAAGATTACTAAGATTACTAAACAGAAAATTGAACCGGAAATATATATTGTTTAAGCTTACTAACAACACCGTACAAAGCCTTCTTAAATGCCTGGTGTCTTGATTGAGAGGAGTGTGATGACTTCCTGAGTGCTGCCTGTGTCTCTCCTCATCTGTTGATTGAGGTTCAGATTGATGAGGCCTCAGAGATCAGGCATGAATGTAAATAAACCGGAGGGCACTCTGGTTAGATTAGTAATATGATTATTTACAGAAATCCCCAACAAAACATGGTTTGGCTTTTGTGCTGATGTTTTATTTGTAGCAGGGATGATTGTTTTCCGCTGTCTTGGTTACATCCTGTTGTCCCTGGTCTATTCCTGGAGGTGTGGTCAGATCCGGTCAGTTCCGGCTTGGTCAGTTTTGTGGCTGTTTAATCAGACCTCTCGTAGGCTGCAGAGGTAGACAACAGATGCCGGTGGGAGTGAATCATTCCGCATTGAATCCTACCACATGTCTGGAATACAATGCCCACTGAGGCCAGACACAATACCCACACATAAACATGGCAACCAAGCCAACTCGCTGGCGACACTGGCAAGAAACACAGTGGTGGCCGGGCGACCCCCCCCCCCCCCCCCCACCCCCTTGTGTACACACAAACAAACGAAAAATAAGGGAAAATAGTGGTTTCCCCTTTATCTTTGCGACATTTCCAACATGTGTTGGTTTATCGGAATCCTCTTACACAACGCCTGCCATTTCAGTTCTTTCCGTCCTTTTCTATCCCTCAGTCCGTTGTGTTCCTGGAAGCTTATTTGGAATCACAGCCAGTCACAAGTGAATCAGCGAGGCGGAGAGCCATAAGGTAAATTCCAACCCATAGTGGGGTTTTTGTTGTTCAAATGTTGCTCCTGCCGGAACGGGTGGGGGTGTTAGGTGGTTTGGGGGTGTTGTCACATTGACGTCTGCCAGCACGGAAAAGACTGTTACACCGAGGGGCTCTACGCCATCTCCAGCCCCACTAGGAACATATCACACATTGGTTTAAAAGGGCAAAGTCACTCGCACACTAATGGAGACACACAAACACAATTGCTAACATCTTGCGTCTCACTCGCCCCCAACCCCCTCCCCCTTGCACACACATACAGACTTGCATGCGTACACACCAGCAGACACATGTGCATACGCTCACAGACATCGGCCTAATTATACACAGAAGTTGCTACGGCCATTTCCATGAGGCTATTTACACTTGTATTTATTTGTCTTTTTTCAAAATTCGATTTATGTCTCAGACTTACTGGAAGCGCACGTTGGCAAGTGCCAGGGAAAGCATTTGGGTCCACTTTAAAAATGATATGAGGCCAGACAGACTGGAAGATGAAAGGAATTGCAGGAAACAAACAAAACACAATGAATTGCCATAATACAGATCAGATTGGGGAGGGAATACACAGAAGAAGAGACGAAGAAAAAAAGAGGAGAGGAAGGAACAATCTGCTGTAAACTTCTTTGATAGTAAATTACAACCAAATGGCTCGAGAACGAGTGGCGCAACGGTGGAAGTGCTGAGAGATCCTTTGCTGTGCACGGATGGATGAGCTGGAGCTGTGTGAGATAATAAACCGTAAAAAAAAAAAAAAGTTTGCCCCTCGCCTTCCAGGATTTAGAGCGTTTAGCAGTCGGCACAGTTTACGTAGCCGCGGGCGGCTGGCTTAGAAAGGACAGTCGTTTCATCGGCTTGAATTTTTGCTCAACGTGTTGAAAGTGAGTAAATGTACGTGTGTCCATTTGTCACATCACGCGTCCACTGACTCTGTGTGCCGTGTGCACCGTGTGTGCTGTGCGTCAGTGATTTGCGTGAGTCCCGTGGCGCGGTCTCTCCCCCTGAGCTTGGCAGCGTACACACACACACACACACACACACACACACACACACACACACACACACACACACACACACACACACACACACACACACACACGCACTCACAGTGGAGGTTCAACAGTGGCTAGATGAGGGCAACATGCAGCAGCATTTTCTTATTTATGGCCTATAAAATCCTGTGTAATTTGGTGGTTAACTCTAATGGGTAATAGGTGAAATCCCTCTTTGTCTTCCTCTTTAATCGTTTCCACATTAAATGGGGGGCAACTGTCAAAATAAGATGATGTCATCGTTAGGTCGCCACTTGCTGCCACCGTCCAACACTTGACTTTAAGTGTTTACACATCAAACACGTTTCATTTGAGGTTCCAACATGGCTGTGGCTGAAGTGTCTGTCTTTCTACCGTGAAGGAATAAAGTCAGACATTTACACTTTAGCCTCTCTGCTAAAACTGCTTCCTTAAACGCTGTCTCGCCAAATGAATGCCGCTCGACTGTTTGTGGGTTACGCCACTCGGCTCTGCCCTAATAAATCTGTCGGGCCTCATGAAGGCAGAGTGTGTTCACATTATCATTGAGGTCGTCCGGCTCCATGTAACCTAAACTTGACCTTTGCGGCGGACGTAAGGAGGCGTGCGGGACCAATCCTGCGGGTGTTTGTGCCGCCTGTTCTGTCCTGGCACGTCAGCGGAGCACTTATTTTCCGTTAAGGCTGTCATAGGTCTGAAGGAGAGAAAGCTCTGCCCTTAAAAGTATTTTAGGAAAATTTGACCGTATACGGTCTGAATTCATTTCATCCATTGATCGCACAGGCAGAGTTCACTGTAAATCATTAAGCCTTCCAAACTACGGACACTTGACGTGGCCTCCGGACAATTTGGCTGGTTCAGCATTCAACATTAACGCTAGTGGAAGGTCACTTCTCATTAGCTTCTGTGGTCCATATCCACAGTCAAAACCTACCTAGAAGACAATGCAAGCGGTTTTATCTAACGGAATTCTTCTTCATTCCATATGTTTGACCTTTAGGACTTCTTGACGGTCTAGCTCAATCTTACAGCCCAATCAATTCTGTTCATGTAACCACAATAACACAATTATCTTATCTTATCTCATTCGGGTGATAGCATCACAGAACATGAAGTCAGACATTCAAAAACCTCAACCAAAGCGACAGATGATGAAAACAAGACTTCAGCTGCCGGACTGGCTGCTCTCGCGTGTCACACGTATTTGACTTTCACTAAGCATACATTGGAGGGGGAGAGAGAGAGGGGGAGAGAGGGAGGGAGAGGGGAAGAGAGCTCTGTCCCGTGCAGACAACTGTAGATGGCAGCATTACAATGTGGCCTTTGAAATCAAGAAGGCCTTTCACCAACGGCCTTCGAGCGCGCATCAGCAGGAAAGCCGTTAACGTATTCCTCGTATTCCACTCTGGAACACCGAATTGTACTTTTAGTGTGTGTGAATGTTGTACTTTCGCCGCCACTGCTCATGCCCGTGCAACTCACACAGCACTTCAGGTCACAACGACCCAGACGAAAATCCCCAGAGGCGGCCAAAGACGACACAGCCTGCATGGAAATCCTCTGGCACTTGCAACAGTGTTGAAACGCCAGCTTTCGGAGGGAATTCTGTCACATTTCATAGTAAGGTGGAATCCGCTCTCACGCGTTTAAAACAAAACCTTGTTTTGTAGCGTTCTCACGTTATCACGATGACATGAATGATTATCACTCCCTCAACGCCAACCGACCTCAGGAATGTCCGGGCACCGCGCACGTGGTAGCAATTACGTCACCCGAGCCGCATGAGGTCATATCCTCTGTGACATCATGATATTGTGATCCTCTGGCTGAGCAAATATCTTCGAGCATTACTGGGGGAAAGGGTGACTTCATCTTTAAATATTGTTGTAGTACACTCTGTAAAAGAATGAGGGCATCAATGGCCTGCGAATGCCACGAAACCGCAGGCGACTGCACGGCCTTTGCTGTCTTCATGCAGCTGAGGTGTGTTCACGATTATTTTTATTTGAAAAATGCGACTTCTTGTTTAAAAAAACGCTAATCTGATTTGAAATATAACATTTCCAAAAGGAACTGTGTACCCATTTTACGGCTTTGAAGTCTTTGAGATTCCTTTTAGTTGCTGCAGGAATCTCCAGCAATAATCTTGACGATTGAACAACTTCTTTATTTCTTTTCTGTTTTTCATCAGAGCACAGCGAGTAAAGTGACATCATGATGAGAAAGTCTGTTGCTCTAGGAAGATTTCTTTCCCAGCCCATCGCTGAACCCAGGGTCCAAAACGTAGCTCATCAAACAGAGTTATCTGCTGAAGGGCAACCTGTGCTAAGCAAAGTTTTTTGCTCCCTGCCTGGAATTTAAATTCACATTTAGTGTCTGTTTGCAGTAGAAAAGTGTGCGTGCGCAAACGGGGAACCACGTGAAGCTATTCTAGGGACTTTGCCTGCCTTCAGATTGAGAACACAGGGGTGGGGGGGGGGTCCGGTTGAGGTAGAGAAAGTTAAGAACAGACACCAGACTGAATCGGTTTCCCTTTTTCAGTGTCCCATGGGTTAGTCCCCCCCGCCCGCCCCATTCGCAGACCTGAATTGATTAACTCAAATGAGAGAAGGGAATGCAAACCGAGATTATGAGATTTGGTAAAACGTATTCTCACAACGATGGAGCCAAACGCACTCGTTGATTGCACTTGTCATTCCCAACTCCTGAGAGCGCGCTCACGTTCACATTCAGTAGTTTCAAACAGGCCACTGAAAGCACGTTCAATTATCCTGCTCTTTGAGTCTGTCCACCGCCACTCTTTGTTACTAAAGCTCACGGTCAAATCAGCTCTGCTATTGACTCTTATATCAATAGTAATTATCAATCCAGCAGAAAAGTAAGTGTCAGTGTACAGCTGCATGCTTTTGTTTTTCTATTGAAAGGGAAATCTGGTTTTAATTAGAACATCTTACTCGATAAGATTTTGCTGCCTGTTCTTTTTTTTTCAATGAACTTCTACCGAATTTATGAATGAAGGCTCTGGAAGATCTGATGAAACACCTAAGTCCGTCCCCATTGGGAGGGAAGGTCTGACCGAGTATGAAGCTCATGGAGTCTACGCTCTGCAGCCATCGTGATCAGGGTGGAGTTTGGCTTCTCCCTCTTCTGGTTGGTTCTCTGTTATCGTCAGCCCCGCCGACAGCCCCTCTTGTGTTTGAGTTCCCTCTGCAGCTCTGCCCCGTGTCCTGTTCCACCACACGTCCTGTTCCCAGGAATAACAGTCAGGTGTCGACCTCAGAGGCGTGGACACTCAACTTTAGCACCGGGCCAACAAACGTTGCTGAGCGGCGAATATGGAAAGAAGGGGTGCAACATTTATCAAGTCTATTCATGTTAGATGTGCTTGACACTTTCTATAAAATCCTGAATCGGTCTCACAAAGGCGTAGCTTGGTTTTTCTTTTTTTTTCTTTGGTTGGCTACAGAAAACGAGAAGTATTTAGTGGTAGTGTAGCTCCTTATTCTTAACATTTCTGTCCTGTCTGTCCTAAATCAACTAGCAACATGCTCACAGTTATTGCCCCTGAGGTTGCAATCATAGAGGCCTCAATTTGGCAAGAATGGACAGAAAAAAAAAGTAGCGGCAAAAATAACTCTCTCTCTTTCAGGGTACATTGGGTACATTGAGACAGACCTGAGGAAAATATAACCCTGTCATTTTAGCTTTTCTTTACAAAGCTCTCCCCACAAAAAGTGTGGTGCTACATTAGTTTAAAAAAGTATTACTATGTCAATGTGTGTTGATATAAAAACATTATACAGTACTCTGGGAACCACATGGATACCACGTCAAGTACGATGGACATACGTAGTATCTAGATATGCATATGTAATAGCTCTAGATAATCCCAAACATTTTTGGGAGTTGTTGTTCCTACAGTCAACTATCTTTGTATCATCTATGCGTCCCATCCGTCCAAGCATGTTCAATTATGTCAAACGCCTACACTTGATTCGTTAACAGCTCTTTCGTCCATTAAACACAGAACAGGTTCGTTAGCACATCTCACATAGAGAGAAGGTGAGTCAATCACCCTTCCACTTCTACGAAAAGGAAGGTTGCTGCGGAAGCGTTGGACTTTCAGAATGCTGTGCGATTGTCAATGATCTCCCCTTGTGTTTGACACAAGAGGCCTTATCTGCTCAGCCAACAAATCTTATCAAGACTGGTTAATCATTGATCCGTCACGGCAAGTTGGAGGTTGTGATATCGTAAAGGGGTCATTTCTGAACCCTTTTAATCCGCTTAACAGGGTCCTCAAAGAACCCCGCAAATCAGCCAAATTCAGAGAGTGCTCTGAATAGTTACGATTTAAACGAGGTGTTTAGTTCCCCCCCCCGGTACAGTATGTTCCTCCATCTGAGCTGAGATTACCATGAGCTAATTAATCCTAAACACAAACTGAGCTTCGGCTGACTCCGTGTCCCATGTTGTGTAAATTGTACGGCCGTGCATTTTTGAATGCTTTAAGGAACAAGGGCGACGGTAGAGACGTGTTAAGACAACAATGGAGGATGGTGGCGATTAATACTTACAGTATTAACGCAGTAGACTTTAGCTTTGTAACATTACATAGCATACGGCCTACAATAATTTGACCTCAGAAGTCGACCTCTCACACACAGAGGTTTTGTAAAAAGATTAGACCTCTGTGAAGGATTCAGGATACTCTTTTAGTGCATGCGGACGTCCTTTAAGTATCCTGCATATCGTTTTGGGTGCCCAATTGTTCCGCTCGTGGTTGCGGTGCCCAGATTTTATTCATGTCCCGCTTCCAACTCCAATCAGCTGACAGAAGGTGTTAGTACTTTTCATGTCGGAAAATCTGATATTTTCACAGCCTCTGTGCGCCAATTATCTACATACCTTTAAGATCGTTTTTTTTTTTACTGTTTTACTGTTTGCACCACCAATAGGAAAGCTGAAGCGCCGTAAAATGTCCGGTGACATACACACATCAACAGCATGCTTGCTGTGTTCCACAAGCTCTCATATTTTGTTTTGCGATAGAAAAATAATAATAATACATACATACAATAATATTACATAAAGAACAATAGCGGTCACAGAAGTACCTTTTGCAGTATTAGTTTTGGCTACCGTTTTTTCAGGCTCAGTGGACGTGCTTTGTGCTGCAACACAAACAAGCTCAACAAGTTAATTTCAGAATAGTAGTTTTTCTTTTCTTCTAGAAGCTTATCCAACATTACTTAGTATAATAGAGAAGAAAAAAAAGTAAAGCAAAGCTCATTGAGTATGTGTTAGACATGAGGAGTGAATTTGGGTGAGGTGGACCTCAATAGGGGACTTAAGGTCAGGAGCTCACAGCAGGATCTTTCTGGGTTTATGGTCTGTGGCTTGAAGTGAGTAAGACACGTACGCACATCCGCAGCAAGTCCCTGGCTCGCTTTCAACATCAGCACTCTGTTAAAATGGTGAGAAATGTGTCTAATTAACGGATCCAGTTCAACCTCTTGGTATTTAGCAGCATAGACTGTTCCCCCGTCTGCTCATATTTGTATTAGTCACAGCGGCTGTCACGATCACTTATTTAAAGCGTACCATTTATCCTTCAGAAAGCAGGATGTTTCATAGATTCAGACCCTTCCTGTTGTGGTGTTTACTCAGGACGTCTCCTCATGCATTATGTGAGTGAACGCAATTTGAGGTGAGTGCTCTGTTCTTCCCGGCACACTTACTTCTTTCACATCTCAGGAGAGCTCAAGAGACAGTAAAAACAAAGAAGGCGGGGATGCTCAGGCAGGGGGAAGAAAAGGACAGAAGACACTGGGAAGCCGCAGCGGATGGTAATGCTAAAAGATTGCTCTCTTCACATTTCACTTTTAACTTTAAATAGTTTACTTACAAAGTGATTGTTCACATGTCTGGCCTCAGACACAAATAAAAGCAGCAATCGCTTACAGCAGTGTCATTTTGTGTTGAGACATCGGCAACATCTGCAAGACGAGCAAATGTGGCCGTTTAGCCGTTTTTTTGGGTGCATCCAAATAGATATTTTTCAGATGGCGAACTGCTTCTGTTTTTTGGACCGAGCCTGTGTTCGGGCTGATCTACTTGCTCTACTTCTATGGGTGTAGATGAGTGTTTCAGGACCATGGACAGAGGCTCAGACAAGTGCACAGTGTAATTGAACGTTCTGCTGCTGGAGCCTCCCTCTTCCTCTTAACCTCATCATCACTATGGTCACAGCAGGCAACTAGATTCAACAACAACAGACTGAATCTGTTGGGGGAATTAATGTTGGTTGTATTGAATCTGACCAGAGTCCAGTTCTGTATGTGTGGCCTTCACAGTTGGTGTGTGTCATTGCGTCAGAGAGAGTAATGTTCACGTAATGTTCCCAGAATTCTAGAACAGACCTAGATAAGTGTTTATTTCTGAACCCTGGTCTTTTCTTTCCATAAGCAGCACACCGAGCAACGGTTTGTGCCCCAAACGTTTTGTTATTTGCTTTCATTCAGACGCTTTGCTGGTTACCCTGTTTTTCTAGACTTGGGACAATCACAATTTCACAGATTCTGTCACAATAGAAAAGAATTGCACCAAAGCACAATTTGGGTTGCTGCGCAACAAGCAGGACAAATGCTAAACCTGAATCAGCTGCTGAATTTCTCCCTCCCACATGACGAATCACTGGATGACACACACTATCTTTAGCTTGATCACTCACCCCAGTGCCGAAATGAGTTTGGGGAAGCGAAAAACACTTTCAAATGGCCCCCCGTAGTTACTCAATAGTTCTCCTTCGTGAGGAAATACTGCAAGAATTATGCTGAATTCACAGTTAAAAAGTGCAGATGGAAAGTTAAAAAGAGGATATATTTACTTGGAAAAAACAACTCATGTCTAACTTCGAGTCGAGTAAACTATAATAATTGCCCCTGCTTTGATCTTATATATCGTAACTATTTTTAAATGCATCATAGTTTGAGAAAATTGGCAGACGTACAAAAGGTACATTTCCTCAGAAGTGATCTTTGAACCGTAGCGCTTGATACCGGCTGATTGGGTACGACAAGGCTCCAACAGCCATTGACCATTGTTCACTCAATCCGATGCGGACTGCATCAGTCCATAGGGGAAGACTATATAGTCACAGCGAGTTCCCGTCACTCCTGCTATTGCCTCTCTCGCGCGTCCGTGGGCTAACACTGATACCTAATCCTTCCCCTGCTCTAACAAGGGAAATGAAATGATAGTTAAGGGCTCCAGCATTACGCTAAAGTTCTACACACATTCAGTACATAATAGAAAATAGTCCGTGAATGCAAAAAAAAGGCAACTAGACTCTGACAACTAGACAACTCTGGACGCACTTGCATGTGACAGACATCTTTTTTTCTATTTGCTGCTCTGGTATCCAAGAAGAGGAGAGTCAATTACCTACTTTACCTTGTGTTTTGAATGAACGAAAGAGGCATTGAATGTTATTTGTCCAATGGGAGTAAATCCTCTCACACAATCACTATACATACTCCTAACTATTTTTTCCGTTTTGATAATAAATAAATAACTGCTGCTTTAAAATACATTTTAGTGACAACAGCAGGTGAAAAATAATTAGGTGATGATTTTAGAAGTTCTCAAAATGTAATTATGAAGGTTTTCAAGGGTTTGGAGTGTCAATCAAGGGGTCTTAGACCCCCCTGAGGCCCCCCATCTTTGCACAATGCATAAGACCATTCCGGTTTGTCTAACCACATACCCACCAACGTCGTTACACAGCTCCACCGAGAGCTCACAGGTGACTGTCAACATCATGTTATGCACCTGCAAAAAGACCCTTCGATTCCTCACCCCCCCCCAGTCCATGGACAAAAGACATCTCATTCAGTTCATTCGTTTCACTCTTCGTTCCTCTCTTCTTCCAGGTTCTGGGCACAGCAAAGCCTTCTGTTCATCACTGGTTGGTCCGTGCCAGAGCCACTGCTCATTACAGCCCCACATCTGCACTCAATAACAGGCCACACTCTGCATGAATAACGGCAGTGTTGCAAACATGAGCGAATGTCAGTGGAAGGCTTTATTACTGGTGGGCAGAGAAGTGTGTGTGTGTGTGTGTGTGTGTGCGCATGTATAGGTGTGTTTGTGTGTTTGATAGGCCTCTCCAACTCCTCGCTGCTCCAGTGCAACGGCTGGAGGTAACCTAGCTTAACCTCTGACCCTGCTCTTCCCTCTGTGTGACCCTGCCCCTTGCCCCCGCCCGAACCCCCATTTACCCCCATGTGCCCCCTCAGCTTCTGGCAGAGATGGATGAGAAGGGGGGCCAACAAGAGATCACACACATTCTGCACCCCGCCTCTGTGAAAACAAAGCCTGTGGCATTTAAGGAAGACTGGGAGACCGAAGCTTTAATCTGACAGGCCACAGTGCACCCCAGACAGACCCGGGGAACAGCTGAAGAACGCGGCGGTGCCACACACAGACGGGGGAAAGAGGATGGTGCGAGGTGAGTAACCTCCGATCGAGACGTTCCTCTGCATTCCTCCAAGGGAGCTGTAAATATTTGCTAACGGCCCACAGCAAGCCCATACCTTTCTCCTGGGTTTGCATTTCCCCGCTGTGCCTTTAGGATGAGCCATATACCAGAGTTGCTTGTCTAAGCGTTATGACCTGCGGTGTCTCAGGTGTTAGTTTCCTTTTTTCGCAGTGTTTGGTTTCCCCCAAAAGCACCTCCGGGCTGCTTGTTTTTCCTTGAAAGAAAAAGAAGTAAAACATGGCCTTTCACTTTTACAACATGAAATTGTGGGAATAATGGAACAGAGGCGGAGGAGGATGTGGAATAGTGACCCGCCTGTCAGGACGTCTAAACAAAGAGGGAGTGGAGGGTCAATCAGACAGACGCGACCTGATAAGCTGGGCTCAGGGCTCCGTTGGCCCCTGTTTACTTTGCAGACATACCACTGGCCCACAGTCACTTCCTTCCAAGTCGGTCGTAGAGATGGAGAGGGATGAAAGGGAGAAGTGGATCTGAAAGGGAAGAAGGTGCTGGATACAGATTGCACTGGAGAAAACTGTGAATCTCAAGAATATAACAAAGCAGGAAATGTTTTGGGTGTTGCAGCGTCAAAAAACAATAAAATGTTATACTTTCAATCAAAGACAGCTATAAAGAAAAAGGAGATGGAGAGAGAAGTACAAAAAAAAAAAAACATTCAGCAGCAGCTGGGCATCAATTTCACTGCTGGGATCAGGATAGGTGATGTAGTTTAGAGAGAATGGCTGTGGTTGGCAGGACAGAGGGAGGTTTACTGGGAAATATGAAATATGAACACGTCACCCTCTACACTTAATCAACTTGCTTGGTAACTGTTGGAAGTCATCTCCCTTCCTTTAGATAACGACACCACCGATTGAGTATCCTCATTCTGTTTTAGTTATTACCGCCGTGCACATGAACCAGGAACCATTTTTCACCGAGGGAGACGTCTCACTTAAGAGGTATTTCCTCAGATGTATTTTCTTCTCTCCCCGCGGCGTGGGGTGGACGCTGCTCTCGTCCCGATAACATATCATCTATTGGCTTAAGACGTTGACAGGAAACAAATTCCCAGGGATGACAAAAGCCTGGAATGCGCTACAAGGAGGTGGTCTCCCACACTCCCTCAGAGAACCCTCCCCCCAAGCAGTCCCCCGTTCCCGGCCCTCTGAAGGATGTTTTTATGTGGTAATTGATGCAAAGGTGCTATTGATAAGAAAGAATGAAACATCAAACCACCTCACAGAGCAGCAGACAGGTTGGGGGAGGGGAGGGAGGTCCCGCGGTTCAATCAAACGTTTTAAGAACACCACCAAAGGGAGGATTAATCAGTCTTTCTTTCCCGTTTCTGTTCTCACGTTTTCTGTTTTCTTTCCCTCTGGCCCCTCCTCTTAGGCATCTTTTTCATTGCGGCCTATGTGTGTGTGTGTGTGTGTGTGTGTGTGTGTGTGTGTGTGACCATTGGTGCACCATTAAGACCTCGGAATTTCTTTTTTAAATGAGCCCAAAATCCATTAGATGACGTGCTGCAGACTTTTTATTTGTCTAACACAAATTAGTATTATATGTGACAAAAGTGCAGATTTGACATCTTGTGTTTTTTACATGTGTGGTCGCCTAGTTAACTTTAATGCGAGGTGTAGGCAGTTAAAGGCTTGGTTTAGGAGATTAAGAAACTGAAACTATACCCTGTGTCGTTCAGAGTTGTGATCGTGTCTTTGGTTTGAAAGCCTTTGGTCATGGTTAAATAAAAAAAACTTTTTCTTTTTGCGTGCACCTTTTGTCTCATATTCACGCCTCTGTTATGGCGTCTTTTGACGGTTTCTCCCAGCTGTTGTCCTCATTTAACCGCTTATCAGGAAGTGCTTTTCATTTGTTTGTTACGTTAGCGAGTAAGCCAAAGAAAGAGAGACAAGCTCAAAAACAGACAAACCATCGAAATGTTTCCACCTGAACCCGCGACGGAAAGGCTCCGGCCCCTTTTGCAGCCGACTGATGTCATGGGTCGAATTCCTGCGCAGAAGTAGGCCAGGGCCTTGTACGATAGCGGATTGCTGACTAATCATAGAGAACAAGCTGGGTAGGAGACAATGCTCAAGCTCAAAGGAGCTTTGTGTCAAGCGACTCGCCGAGCGCCTCGATGCTGCCGGGGCCTCAGCAACAAACGGCCCCTGTGCCGAGAGGCTGGTGCTGTTTCGAGCCGGCCTTCCAGTCGCTGTACCTGCATTGGACGGAAAAGGGGAAAAGTTTGAGTGGGTTTCGCTATTCACAATGAAGTTGGCATGGCCGCGTCTTATCTGATGCTTGTATCTGCGAACCATTAGCGGACCAAAGTCCACGGGAGACGCAGAGTGTTGCCTGTGTGGATTCCGTTTATTGTATTGCAAACGAGCCGATCTCTCACTGCGGCCCCCTCAGAGAGCGGAGATGCCTTTCCATTGTGAGAGGGTCAGAAGAGAAAACAACAACAACAAAGGAAAGGGGGTAGGGGACAGTCTGCTTATTGTGTGTGTGTGTGTGTGTGTGTGTGTGTGTGCATCTATTGTGTTGTGTGTTGCAGACAACTTGTGTAAGGTTGAAGTTGCCCGCGGGGGGATCTGGGCTCGTCTTCGCTTCGGGCCGGGCATGTTCCTCGAATCCCGACCCCAGGAATTCCACGGCCCGAGGTCAGAACTTTTATTTCTAGTCCTACCTTGCGCCATTTGCCAAAACACACAATTCACTGATCCCCTGCCGGCCAGAGGAGGGAAATAGCTTCTAACGCTCAGGTATTTGCTCTCATGCAAAGTCCGGTTAGAAAGAATTTGCTGCCGGCAACTACTTCTCCACCAATCATACATACTGATAAAGCAGAATCAGATAAAGAAGCTCAGGGTCTCTCATGGAAACGATGGTGCCAAGAGTAATTTTGAACTATTTGAAAAATGTTGTTTTTAAATCCATTGATTTACTATATATAAAGCGTCAGCTTCAGGGCGGCTACCGCTGTCTGTGTCAGAAGCTTTTGGGGAACAGCTTTGGAAGTGAAACTCTCAGTAAACTGTGCCGGGGGTCAGTGCAGCCACACGAGGACAGCTGAGGGTACATAAGGAAACGCACCGCCTCATATGGATAACAACTTTAACATTGTTGACACAATTGATTGTCTAGCAAGAACCGTGTATTTAATGATGCTGGGACGACCGGGCCTTGAGGCTGTAAAAATGGTGTTTATTTTATGATCTGGCGCAAAAGAGAGAGTGTCTCAGTGTATAAGTATGTCTTGCACATGTAACACGACGTGCCAAATGTGTCACAGCACATTAGGATCTTATTTATTATATGTCCACAAAACCTTTGGGGTAATATCATATTTTTTAATATATTTTATGCATTCCTCTGCCTCAATGTGTCCCTGATTTGTTGCAAACGGACGATAAACGGTAACTCAATTACCTCAGTGACCCGGGAAAATACGATCACTTAATGATTATGTGGGAAAGAATAGGTAGTCGGATGGGAGTGAAGTGATATATGAGAGGGTAGACAATAAAGCTATTTGGATCAAAAGAGCGGTGGGGTGGCTTCTCACGTTACTTGGTTAAACTTAGGCAGCGGCTAACCGCAAAAACGTACAGGGCCCGAAATATATGTCACAACTCACATAAGCGGTGAGATCTCCGATCTTTCGGCCCTTCAAGGCGAACGAATGGGTCGTAAGCGGCAGTCTCATGTGTTACCGTCAGTGATGTTGTCCTCATGATGTTGACTACTGAACCTCAAAAGCTGTCCTGTACCTCCTACTGTGTCCCTGGAATTTGTGTCTAAGCAAAGCAAACATGCTGCGGCACACACACACACACACACACACACACACACACACACACACACAGACAGGTTCATATGCGTTCAGCCTAATGAACATAGCAGAGGAGCCATTCCACATACCTCATTAATTTACTCGTACTGTTTTTGCTCATTGCACACGTACTGGAGGGGGTCTTTAAGATAGGAATGCAAGCCCTTCAACACACACTAACACACACACACACACACACACACACACACATAGACATGTGTATCTTCTCAGGCACACTGTCAGATGCACAGTGAATGAAATCACGCATAGTCACCAAATTGCACCATCCCCTTTTTTTGTTTGTGACACGGTGTCAGTGGGAAGCCCGGCTGTGAGCTAACCCCACCATATTTTTCTCATCTTCTCTGTTATGTTTGGCACTTATCGTGCGCTCGCAATGCACGCACACACACACACACATCGCACTCACACACAGCCCCACGCACTTCTTCTTGGCCATGTGCTATTAATACATTTAAGAAATCTAAATTCATTCATCTAAATCCATTCCTATCTTAAAGACCACCTCCAGTTTATGGACATGAGTTCTTTGTCGTTTATGTCCATTCCTTAGGTCACGTTTCAGCACACTATTTTTACGATTTTTGTCAGCTCCCACTGCCAGTATAAAGTACTTAAACTTTGGGAAAACCCCAATAGTGAAGAAGCCACACAAAGCAGGGAAATATTACATGTATTTTGATGTTCTCCAAGTGAACTTCCTGTTAATAGGACGACAAGGGAACAAAGGGGTGTTTTTTCCTACCGAGTGTTGTTTTTGTGGTGGTCTTGCTGGCTCATTTTTCACACGTACAATGGACATAGTAAATGATGAAAAAAAGTGTTGTTGTGCACTTTAATCTGCCTGTTTTTCTGCTCTTGTCCCCCTCATCCTTCCCCCTCCCCTTCGACAAACCCGTTGCAGATGACACATGGGAGCTGAGCTGGCAGACACATCATCCCTTATTATCACACAGACCCTCCGGACCCTCCATGCAGGGGACACAGATGAGCAGGTCATGCTGCTGGAATGTGGACTGGGACAGGTGGAAAGGGACATATAGAGGGGAGGGGAGGCCCTGTTGCATCATCCCTGTCCACTCTGCTGCAGTTTCCTTCATAATTGTCTGCTGGCAAACCTCCGACAAGAACTCTGGATCCTGCGCCTTGTTGTGTTTGGCCGCAGTGATTATTTTCTTAGAAAGAACATCTTTATTGATAAAACTTCATCTTTTGTCCAGGGCTGTTTTGCTTGCTGTTTTGTTTGGTTTGCCAGTCTGCGACGAGAACTCTGTCTCCCTCCTGACTTGTGAAAGATACATAATATTAATGATGATATTTTTGTTTTTGAAGAAAATAATGTTTGTTTTCATAGAAGCAATTACTGGAACTAAGATACAAAAGCAAAAAAAATGAAATACAGTGGTATGTTTCCGTTTCCGTTTTATATATAAATATATATATTTTTTCATATTTTGACATATGTCATTTCCATTCTATAGTTTTGGTCATAAAAATAAATCATGTGTTTTCTGCTTTTTGAAATGACCTACAAAAGCATTTCAAATGGATGCATTTCATATATACAGTATTTGGCAGCATTCAATTGATTGAGCTTTTTCATGGCACACTAGCCTTATTTTACTGTTACAAGTTTTAGTACCGTTTGTATGTTGGATGTCTGCTTTTCTATTGTTTTATCTGCAACATTTCATGCGGCCATCTAAGCCAGTTCTCATTTAAAATTTAAATCTGTTAAAAAAAACTTGGAATAACCCACGGACATTGTTAAAAACACACAGCACAGTGCTGCAAGAGAGAGAGGTCTGACGCTATGAGCACAACCTTGTATTTTCTAACAAAAAAAAAAAAAAAAAAAGTTTCAGCATGGAGGTCAAATAAAGACAAATTGTTATTTGCAGTTATGGCAGTAATTACTACTGGGCAGTATTTGATTGACTGGACGCACGGGGGTTTGTCTGGAGGAACGGCTCCCTGTTTGACCTGGCCTTAGACGGCCAGCTAACTCTCGCTTTAATGATAATAATAAGGCCAACATGGTATAACCTCTCTTGCTACGAGCCCTCAATTACTAGCCTGGCACATTGCGTACGCACTCAGTCTGTCTGGGGAGCAAGCCACTGGATAATTCCCGGTTACCTGTTTTGCGGGCCCTTCTCACAAACACACTTTAAATGCACAAACCAGGGGGGGGAAATATGTTATGAACACTTATGCAGAGAGACAGATGCAGGAACGTGACCATAGGAATTATCCCGTCATGTAAAGGTTCAGCTAATGTTCCTGTCAAGAAATGTCTGATTAAGTTAAAACAACTGCTGCTGCTGCCTCATCGCAACCTCAGGCGGCATCTGCATTGAGTGAGTAACAGGAAATTACTTTTGATGTTCTGTGCTAATTGACAATAGAATTAAGGCCATTATTGGGTGTTTCTGTGTTTTCAGCATTGCAACTCGTTATATTTAACAGAGGCCGCTGACTGTGACCACCAAAGCCCTTACTTCCCCACATCCAGAGCTAAGTGGGCAAGTTGAACCGTTTTCATTTCTGCTGAAAGTTTACTTTTTCTAAATAATGCGGTTTTCACAGGACGCGACGCATGAATACGAGTACGACGCTTGACGTGCTGTTTCATGGAAACATTCTGCATGCACGTGCACTGCGCACAGGTCGCTTTGAAGTGTCTGTGTCAATACACCCCAACTTATCTGGTAATCAAGTGAGCTTTTGTCCCCAGTTCCGCCAAAGGGCTGTAAATCCACATCATTATCTCACTTTCTGTCACTTTTATTGCCCCGTCATATCCGCTAATTTAGCATTTTCCGGACAATCATCACTCAGGCCAATCCTCATTGCACACTTGCCCCAGTCAGATAAGCTCACACTAAAGGCTGTGGAAGTGGTGGCATTTGTAATATTGGGCTGATATTACAAAGGTTACAAACTGATCCAAGTTTCCATGTGCTGTGGGAGATTAATTCACCATGGTAACACCACCTCCAACCATGCACACGCACATGCACAGACACACACATACAAACTCAGTGTCTCATCGTTGTAGGTGCTAGGAGGCTTTGAACTTGCACACGGGCCAAGACAATCAAAAGTGTGACTCGTCATACTGGATGTCAGCTAAACCTCTTTAATCCCTTCGGCAGTAAAAATCTGAATGATAGCGCGGGCCGGTCGTAATATCATATATTCTTTCGCCGTGCCGTCTTGCATCGTTGTGCATATGTTCTCCACTGTGGCACCGTTTACTGGTCTCCCATAGGCAGACCATTAATTGCTTGGCGCCTCGCAAGAAAAAAAAAAGGGAAAAAGCAAACAAAGAAACAGTTTTGTTAATAGCCCGCTGCTGTTGGCTGCTGATTTTGCCCAAGTAGTAATGCCAATTCTTTTGGAACACACACAAACATCATACTGCCACCATCATTAGCAGGGCTCTGTGAACACAAATGTGAGTGTGTGCGTGCGTGCGTGCGTGCGTGTGTGTGTGTGTGTGTGTGTGTGTGTGTGTGTGTGTGTGTGTGTGTGTGTGCGTATGTGGGTGCATGTTTTAGTATTTTGAACGTTTGTGTGAATGTGTGTGTGTGTGTGTGTGTGTGCGCTTTCATTTATATTTGTGGATACATGACTGTTTGTTTATGTTTGTGTACATGTGAGTGTTCGTCTTGGTTTTTTCGCAGACAAAACCTTTGTCATCACTGGTGTGCCAGACCGGTGGCACTGCCATTTTATTTAAATGCACACACAAACACGAACACAGATAGTCTTTTAGTTTTGGCATTCCCTGGATTAGTTCCCGTCCGCGTTGCTGAAGCATGAGAACGAAATGGACAGTCTTGGTCTGAAGGATGGCACAGCAGACACAGAGACGTGCTGCCAGCTTCATTGGCAAGTCTCAACTGACGATGGTTTGTGGCGCATTTGCAACGCCCATCTCGTGTAATATTCTCACAAATGTTTCCTATTTGTATGTGTGTGTTGACAGCGTTGGGAATGACTCATTCTTTAAAAAGGTCGTATTTTTCACACTGCAAATGAAAGTGTCTCTGAAAGTGTCCCAGGAGTTTGAATCCTGGATGATAGTTTTATCGTGAGCACTCTGCCATCTACCAAAATCACAGAAAAGCAGAAGGACCGGAAAAAAGAGGAAGGAAAAAGGTCAAGGAGAGGAAGAGAAAGAGAGCGTAGAAGGAAAGAACTCAGTAACCCCTGGACCCTTGCAAGGGCCAACGAAATGGAGCTTATCGTGTTTATGTGGGGAAGAAAACTAGAATGCTCATCTGGCCCGAGGAGAGAGGAACCTCCGCTATGGCTGTATGCTGACTCTGTTCACTGGAGACTGCAGCCTGTTTGTGCGTGCGTGAGTGTGAGTGTGTGTGTGTGTGTGTGTGTGTGAGAGAGACAGCTGGACATACACGCTGGCCCTTGCTTAACTGTTGCACAAAAGTCCAACTCGACACTTCTCATTCAAAAACACGTTATAACATTCACAGCGATCCGTGTATAAACCACAGTTTGGGTTTCTCAGAAATACTTTTGGCTTCTTTTCATCATCAAAAATTACAATTTTCTATGTAGGAATTACATTTTTCCTGCTGAATTTAAAGCTATTGGTCTCCAGCTTTGAGTCCCGGTGATGGCGCTGCTTGTGTTGTTTATCTCTACCTGAAGAAAAATAATATTGCCAGCCACTCCAACAGAGAGTTATTTGAAGTGACGGATAGGTATGGATCACAGCCTGCCTTGTAATTAAGAGAGATTGCTATTTTCCCCTCAGAATGGCCTCTCCTATCCTGATCTGTAATTATATGTTGTTGAAACATAGAGGGGAGTGTCCCTGGATATTGTGCAGCCTGCTTTACCACCACAGCAAGTGCCAGCATCACCGATTGTCTGCCTGAGGTTTATAAAGTCTCGATTCTTTTGGGGTTTTCATTAACAACGTCCAGCACATTTTGTTTATCCGCACAGCCGTCACTGTCTTGCCTCTAAGGTCCTGAATTGGTCCACGGCAAGTGGGCCGTGCATGTGTGTGTGTGAGTGTGTGTGTTGTCCCTGGTGGTGCCCCGGTGACCTGCGCATATGACACTGACGTGCAACAATGATGAATGCCCCGATAGAGTGAAGTATAAGGACACACCTGGATAATGTTAAAGTGAAAAAGTCAGAAAACCTTAAACGGTACAAGATGCTGACCTCCTTGTTTAATTAAGTGCAGTGTTCTGCTTTAAAACATTTACTGCCACCCACTTCACTCTTCCTGCAACACCTTCAATCACATTTTGCCTTTAACAAATGCGTGAATTTTTCAGAAAGGAAAAAGTGATGCGGGAAAATGAAATCTACTGTGGGCTGATATTTAAAATTGTCTTTTGGAGGAAAACATGAACAGTTTTGAACTGAGTTGCCATAGAGTGTAGTGTTGGACTCTTGTGAATAAGTATAGCCCAGGCGGTCCGTGCCCCCCCCCACACACACACACAGAGTATATTTCAGTGTAAAGCTGTGACCCCCTTGTTTTTCCAGTAAGAGGAAATTGTCATGCAACGACCCGGTGACCACACTGGAAACCCTTTGTTATGATTTTCTATGGTTTAACCACTTCATTACCCATGTTCTGGCCCTCCAGAGTACAGTCTACCACACGCATCTTGTTGCATCCACATCGCTATGAATGTGTTGCACTGACCTTTCAGAGCCGTGTGACAAAGGCACCAAAAGCCTCAAAATTGCAAAACTTTACAAACATGCAAACCACCGCGATCTGTGTTTAGTGCGTGAGTGGGTGGCGTAAGTCCTTCTCGAGCTTCTCAAAAGTCAATCAAATGAAGCCCAAAGACAAACACTGACACCGCGCAGTCGTTTTTCTGTGGCCGGATTGTTTGTTTTTGTCTCATCCTCGTGCTCTTTAAAGTCACTTTTTTTTTTTTTGTACACATTAAAAACCGAGACAAATAGTTAAGCCATGTAACAACAGGACAAACAAACAGATTTGATGGCGAAGAAAATCCCTCTGCCCCTCTGGTGCAAAATCATCTAAAACTTCCCCTTCATTGTTAATGTGTCAGAACCTACGGTTACATAATTGGAAATCCTCCTCACAGCTCCTGGTTGATTAGGAATTAACAATTAGATAGTTTTTGTGGGGCGTTGAAGAAACACAATCACCTCTTTATGCTCAGGCTTTGCTGTAAGCACCTCAGAGCCAATGCAAGGATGTAGATTGCATTACAGCTTATATTATGAAATTAGCCAAATAGTTCAGTTTTTTATGCAATTAATGAGAGCGAGAGCGCTGGCTGGTCGAGCGCGCACACAGTGCACACAGGGGTTTTGACCATTCCAGGGGCCCCGTACAGTTTGTCCTGGCCACGGAGGTTATGTGGTATGACCCCCTTTCCCTCAGATTCCCTCTCTCTGTCTCTGTCGCTTTCTCTCAATCTCACTCCCCTCTCTCATCCCCCCCTTTTCAGTCCACTGCAATTAGAGAGGCAAAAGTGGGAAAAGGAGGAATGTTCGAGCACGCTTTGTGAGGATCGGTCGAAAGAGAGAGGGAGCGCAGGAGAGAAAGTAAGAGATAAAGAGAGAGAGAGAGAGAGAGAGATGAGAGAGACACAGAGGAGGGGAGGAGAAGAAAGGATTGGGGGAGGCCTGTCTTAATTGGCCTGTGTGGCCACGCTGGGGCTGTGATGGTCTGGGCTTGCCAAACCCTGTGCCTCAATAGTTGGCCTGGCCTTACATGCATCCCGTGCATCCGGCCAACCACAACTAACTCTAGTGTGCTCCTTGGCAGTTTCCAATGTCAGGCCTGGGAGAGTTGTGCCACCCACATCTACACTCCGCTCCGCAGCTCAGGAGGCCGTCTAACGGGGGGTGGATGCGTGGATTATGGTTTATGGTTTATTTGACTCCACCAGTTTAGGTTGAGGTGGCCCATCCGGGGTTTTTCTATTGTTTTCTATTGTTAGGATAATTTTATAGTGAGTTCACGTCTAGGTTTCCGGATTTAGATGCCGATGTGGATTTTTGGAAAAAAAAAGGTTGACAAGAAGACCATTCAGCCATTAAACGCAGTAATCCAATCAACACATGAAGTTGTCTGGCTAGATTGATCTCTTAATCATTGTAAGACTATATATGTCATACCGCTGTGGTATCACGCTTTAAAGAAGTTGACGAGCTCTAACAATCGTGTAAACAGATTTTTGTAGTGTAGTATTTTTGGTGTCGCCCCTGTTTTGTTTTGGTGATGTTGTGCCAGAAGCTCCTGCGTTAGGCACAGAGGTCACGTGACGAGCCCCGAGGACCAGAGAGTTCCTGATCTCATTACCAAGCTCTAGAGAGTCTTACTCTGTATAAACACTGGAAGGGAACAGGCTAAGTCCCTCAGCGGCGCCTGGAGAACACACACACACACCTGCCTGTAGGTTTGTAAACGTCAGGCATAGTAGAGTGTTTTCGAGTGACATTTCTTTAAAGAACAACTGCACTAATAACACATTTATCCATAAGGTTTTGGAGTAGCGGTGGTAGTGAGTGATTTCCCCTCAGTAGGGCAATACGGTTTTATGAGACAGGCAAAGGTGATTTTATTGTGCCATTTATAGCCATGACACCCACAACCCCATGTTCCTTATCTATGATAGTCAACCGGCTTCTCGACTTTCCCACACGTGCATCCCATCGCCGCAGGGCAGATCTGTAATATACGTAGTACAGCACGTCCTTGTTCATGTAACGTTCAAACTCTTTGAGGACAACCTAAAGCGTAAAATAGAACTACAGTAACGAGTCTGCTGCACCAAGATCACTCCAAGTTCCCAAAACTGTTCCATTCCTGGAGCAATGATACTGTACTGTAAAATCTGGCCGGCAACAGACATTCCACGGCCGGCTATGCGCATGCATGTCAACAATAAAAGGTTGTGCCATTTTCAGAATATGCACGTGATAATTTGAGACATGTCGGTTGCTAAACTTAGCCGCCGAGGTGGAGCTTGCTCCAGCAGTCGGCAAGCCGCTGGAGGACGGAGGGATGGGTGTGCGAATGGGTGTGTCGGAGGCCGTGAACACAGGTCATGCGGCATGCGGCGGAGGAAGGATTGAAGAGTCGTGGCCGGCCCGTTTGGCACTCTGCGAGTGCTGAATTCCACTTTGGCACACTTTTTGCCGTATCCGGAGGAGGAGACACACACACGCGCGCGCACACACACACACACACACACACACACACGGAGAGACCAGGGCTTTAGAAATGGAGAGAGGAAAGAGAGAGGAAGAGAGAGGGTGCTAAAAGCAGCCGCAAGGCCCTAAGAAGTAATAAATCATTGACGTGGTACATACGGTTTAATTGATATAAAGAGTTCAAAAATGGCTCTCGAGCCCAACCCCTGAGACAGCACACGGAACAAAGCAGTAGGTCTCTCAGACATTTTATGTTTGATAAAATGTTTTTTTTTATTGATATTAAAAATGAAAGTACATGAATTGTGCATTTCGGACGTTCTAGCGTGCAGAGGTTAAATCAATAAAATACACACAGGCTGAGTGAGCTACTGACACTGAAGAAATTGCCATCGCTCGGCAAGATATCTTTTCATATTCAGCGAAAAGAAGTGGTTGTCTTTCCCGCCATTCATAAGAACACAAAAGTAGCCTGTTTGAACATTACAATAGTGAATGAATGCAGTCCTAGCAGGAAAATATAGAATAAAATAGATAATATAATAATATTATCAATAATACTAATAATAATAATAATAATAATTGCACTGCCTGCTTTGTTGCACAACTGAAGTAGAATATAATTATAGGAAGGACGCAGCTTTGATTATTGAGATCTCTGTGAAAGAAAGAAGATATAAAGTATTGGCTTGACTCCACCACAGCGGGGCGAGTATCCATTAGGTCTCTCTCTATTTCATGGGTGATGCATGACACAATAAAGGGGGGGAACTATAAAGTGGCACAGACGGACCTTGTTTCTGACGTGGGCTTCAGTGGTCTGTCACAGAGGGCTGTGTCATTGTGGACAGGTGTGGGTTTTAATCTCGGCTGCCCTTCCACAACGAGATTATCACTGACACTCGGCAACTGCTGGGCTTCTCCCTCGGAGAGCACAGATTGCTGTGATTCCTGAGTGCTTCAGAAATGGTTCAGCGTGATAGCCCTTCACCAAATGCATAATGGAGGGGTGACTGGAAGATTGTTGAGGGCTGAATGGCAGGCAACAACGCCCCCCCCGCCCTCGCCACGCAAGTACAGACGCACACTGTTGATGCACACGATCAGGGACATTGTCTTTTACAAACGGAGAAGACAGGACCGACGGGCCGACAGTGAGGTGCGGAGCGACGATTCGCTCCCTCCCAACAATCATTAGATGACGTTTGATATTTGATAGCATCATAGGAACACCATTATCTGTAAATTAAGGCCTCGACACAAGGACTTGTGTAAGTCAAGTGTAAGCAAAACCCTTAAATTTACAACTGACTGCACATTTATGACCTCATGACCCAAACTAACAAGCAACAACATCAGTGGCACTGGCACATACAGGCAAGATGTTCCTTAGGAGATCATATAGGACACCATGCACAATTACAAACACATGATTTAATGAAGGACTGATCATTCCCCTGCCATCAATACTAAAGTGGCTTCAAAACATAGTGGGTTTGAGTACAATCAATGTTGAACAGTTATTTTTCCAATAATAAAGTCACTCATTAATGCTATCTTTTTTGCAGAAACCCCTGACAGGCTTCTGGAAATCCATGCAGACCAACGTATTCAGAGTATGTGCCTATTTCTGTGACATAACATGCCTAAGCAATCCAGGCTATGCTGCTGTTAAAATATTAATTTAAAGTAACTATGGCAAACAAAAAAGGAAAAAAAGACATTATTTTTGGTACAAAGCATCTACGAAAAAGCCTTACAACTCCAATCGGAAAACAGAGATCATACAAAATAAATCCGTCATTTGAGCATCAGTGCTACGTATATTATTTGGACCAATTTCTCAAATATATTTTATAACAAAATAAATAATGCCTTTATACAGTGCCCTTATTTGTATTTCAACAAACAAACAAAAAAGCTTGGCGGCTCATTACGCAAGATACAGCTCAGACTAAAGGAAAATAACACAACCTCCCTGGAAACTAATTATGTATAGATATTTATCTATAGATATATATCTATATATAGATATATATACATATGTACATATACATATAGATATCTATATGTATATACGGTATATATATATATATAAATGTGTATATATATTCAAGTATTTGTTTTCAGGCAAAAGCAGAATACTACTGATATACAATAAAAATAAAATGTTAGTTGAAATTATTGCTGTTTTTTTCCCTTTGAATTAAAATGTTGTGCCTTTCATTAGAACTGTAAAATAACATCATAACAATAACCACGGAAACCCAAGTAAAAGCCTAACTTGGAAAAACAGGAATGTCACGGTACCAGAAACCTAAAGGGTTTTCCTTTTTTTCATTAAAACATTGATATGAAATGAAAACAGAAAATAAGACAAAATAAAATAGAATCATTATCCCACTGAATCTTTGTCCAATGCCACGTTACTTCTTGTCAGAGCAGTCTGAAAAGCCATGGCAACCAGGAAGCACTGTCCCAGAACTGTAGTGCTGTCTCAATCCAGGCAGTCCACTGTGTCCCACATGTGTCCTCACACTGCTCCCCGTGTCTGGCAGGGACAGAAAGAACAGGCACTGGGTCTCCGGTCCCCCTTTGTCGCTATTGACGAGCAGCTGGTATCACACTCAGCTGTGAGCCTCGATGCCGACGCAGCCCATGTCTCCTCTCAGTGACACTTCCCCCTTGACATTGCCACTGCCAAGCGCTCCACCATATCCTTTATCTTCCTTTTTTCAAAAGTCACACTTTCCTTAAAACGGAAAGTTTTAATATTAATTCAAAGAAAAAAAACGTGCTTTTCAACCTCTTCTTTGAGTCCATTCCCAAAGCTAGCACCATGACATTTTTTTAAGCTACACGTTCATTGTTCATAAAAAAATAGTGCCATTTTTTCTTTACTTTGACGTAATCCGTGGCAATGTGCAATTTTGCAGACTCTTTTCTGCTTTTTGTTTGTGATCAAAAGGTGCTGGAACAGGAATCTAATTTTACAAAATAATTCCTTACAGTGTGGAAGTCCCTTTATAGGTAGAGGTGCAAACTAATAGGAAAAATAACTAACAGAGATCTTCTCTTTGCCTCAGGAAAAATGATGTGGCATGGATTCTTTCATGCAAGCTGCTCTTCACTTTCAGTTGTCTTCCACAAGGACAAAAAACATTCCGCGTGGTGTCCTCTTGACACTTGCAAAGCACAGATCTCTTTCATCTTCTTTTTTCCTCCCTTCCCTTTTCTCTTTTTTTGCGTGAGGATCCACCTGAATTGCATTCAGCCGAATTGTTAACTTTTTGTTCATCGTTTGTTTTCGTGCCTTTTGTGTCGGTGACTGAAAGGGGAGAGGGAGCGAAAGAGTTCGGACAGGAAGAATGTGAAGGCATGTTTGTGTGCCTGAGGAGGATGGGTAGGGAGTGGGGGGTGGGGGGGGCATTAGAGAAGGGCCACGGGGTCAAGAAGTAGTGGATGAGCGTAGGGGGGGGGCGGGGGAGGGGGATCGGTGGGCTCGGACAGGGCAGGGGAGGTCAAAGAGGACTGCCACAGAAATGACGCCAGAGACAAAGCTATAATCCCCTAGTCTTTTTTTTTTCTCTCCCTCTTGTCTGTGCAAAGGGCTGGCAGCGGGCTCATTTGTGGTTGAGAGAGTCGTCCGTGGCGAGCAAGACGGGAGGCAGTTTGCTGGGCAGGCTGATGAGGGGCCTGTGGAAGACCGCCTGCTCCTGGGCTTTGATCTTCTCTTCCTGCCTCCGAAACCTTCTGGCCCTCAGGATGGCGGGGACACCCCTCCGGAGCCGCTGGGCCGCCTTCCTTTGCCACACCTCGTATTTGGAATACTTCACGGTCACATGCTGCTTCCTTGGGACTTCCTATTGTGGCGTGCCGGCAGAGAATAGAGGAAAAGGGGGGGAAAAGAGAGGGTCAGTTCATTAGTTGTGATAACATACAGTGAAAGTGCTCATTACAATGGAGGAAAGCCTTGTTTTTGTTTTGTTTTTTTAAACATTCGGTCATTGTTTGGCCGGTTCAATGGAAGTCAAATAGCCTTCTTATAGCGCGGGACGTCATAACAGACTCGCATTGCCTCCAACTTGCCCTTGTTTTGGCTTCCTCGGCTGAAAGAAGCAGTCAACGAGCTCTTGGTTCAGCCTCTTTAACATAACGTCAAAGGGAAGGGCGGCCGCTCGCCTCATATACATATGAGGAGCACGTCGTTCACCCGACGACCCGCTGAACCGCCTAACCTCCACAGGCCGAATGAAATAAACACATTGTCGTATCAAAACCCCTATTCTTACGCGGCAAACTCTTTTCTACCTAGGGTTAAGTGTTGTGCTGAGCACCGCAGATTGAGACAAAGTGGGAGTGGTGGCAGGGAGGCTAGAATTTATGCGTGAGTAGTCAGCGCTCCATCTGAATGGCTTGTTTTGGTCCTGCCACTTGAGAAGTGTTTATCCCCCTTCATTCACTGCAGGCCTGTTCAATAGCCAAAGAACAGCTGGCCCTCAGAGCAGGCTGTACCCATCAACTCTGCCTTCCTACACAAACGAAGGACATGTCCCAACTAATTCCCTCTTGCAAACCTCCTTTTTTCCCCGCATTTTAGAAGCTTGGTACATGTCTTTCCTCTGGCTATTTGCAGTATTTATTGTGTTCTGTTTGTTTATCCCCCAACATCACATGGCACGGATACTCATGCAAGCCGATGCAGAGGAATGATAAAAGTCTATCCAGCATAACCCGATGGGGTTTTCGAAGAGATCTGGAAAGGAGCCACCGTTTAGTCCCGCGATTGCAGTGAAAGGAGCTGAAACGCTTTGATGATTCCCTGCACGTCTGAGACACATTTAAGAGAGGTTCTGCCGGCCAGGTCAGGCATTTCTTACCAGATCAAAACGCATGCCCGCTTGCTATTCCGTGACTAATAATCAAACACAAAGAAACAGATGTATCTTAACATCTCACAATTCTCTCTCTCTAACACAAACACGCACTCTCTGACGTACACAAGTCTGTGAACACGACTCGGTGAACACGATGTGCCGTGACTGTCTTGATGCTTTCCGCGATGCTCAGCACTTCACACGGAGGCTAACTGCCTACCTATGACCATTTTAACAAGATAAACCTGTTTCTGTGTCCCTGTCTCTTATGGACATAGGGGTGAGGCTCAGAGGTGAATAGAGAAAAGATCGAGACCAGGATTGGAAATGTTTCCATACCGGCCCGTTGTTTTTGTCTAAACGTACCTGTTTTAGTGCGGGCATCATGGGTATGACCTGCAGAGAGGTGGCCGACACGTCCCTTTCGGACTTGGCGGGTTTGGCACAGTACTGCTCCAGCAGGTTGAGGTCACAGCTACGGAAACAACACTCCTCTACGATCCCACGGTTCTGGTTGCGCCGGTTGTTACCCCTGCTGGTTGGCCTACCTGTGAAAAGACACAACAAGCGATAAGGAAAGGCTGTGATGAGGGTGATGTTCAGACCTGAGAACACTGACATCAATAACGAATGTGGGTTGTTTTTGCTGGATTACTTGGACAATCATAGCATTCCATAGAGAAAAGGGGATAAAAAAAAAAACCCTCTATGATCAACTGCAACACACTTGTTTGTGGGGGATGATCTGATTAGCGCTGCCCTTAAATGAGTGAATACACAAGGACACTGTTGTAGACATCAAAAGAGAGTGATGGAGACAGACAACTAAGCTCTCAGACTGATCTTTGGCTGAGCAAACACGTAAAATGGAAACTCTTCTGTGACCTTGTCCTGTGTCAAGTCAGCATAGATAAAGAGGATGAGGAGGGGCCCGAGTAGAGAAAATAACGGAAAGGAGATCAGTGTAGAAAAGAGAGAGAGAGGGTGTGCGAGGGTCAAAACAGTGGGAAAGAATGAAAAACAAAAGAGGGGTTGAGTGGAGACGTGGGAGAAAAAGGTATAGAGGAATACAGTCAGGGGAGTTAGCATGTTGCACAGGGGAAGACTATTCGCAGCCAATAAAAGCCTGGTTTTAAGCCCTGTGCCCAAATCTCACAAGGAAGACTTTGGATTGCAGAAAGAGGAACATGAGAGAGACAGAGGGCGATGGGGGGGACGGGGACGAAGGAGCACATCTATAGGGTCGCCTTCACTGGATATGGATCGTTCCTAATGGGGAGAAGCTTCTGTGGCAGACTGCATGTCTGTCAAACGTGAAAAGCAGGGAGGGTGGGACAATATCACTATTGGGGGGGGGGGGTGAGGGGGTTCGCTGCCGGAGAAATCCTAGAGGAAGGTGAACCCGTGTATGTCACAGACACTGTGCAATCAGAAGCTTATCCACTTGAGGATTAACTAACCATAATGCTTTTCGTCTATCCCCATCACCACTGCATTCCTTAACCAAATCAAACCCCACAAAAAGTCATTGGTGCTGAGGTGACTGGAATGCCCCTCGGGGTACTTTTACTTGACTGGTAAACAAGCAGCCCATTGTGTCGCGCCGTGTCGTGCGTTTTTCACATTGCTTTCATATGCAATGAGAGGTGGGCGCTGTCCCGGACGAGGTCTTCAGACTCTCAGCTGGCCACAACCCTCCCACACACACACACACACACACACACACACACACACACACACACACACACACACACACACACACACTCTAGCGCTATCTGGCTCTCAGCCTGAGTGTATTTGCGCACGCGCGCGCTGTGAGTGCGTGAGAAGGTAAAGACACTAAACGCGCACCACGCAGCCACAGACGGAGGGATATCGCCTCAGCTATCCAAACAGATGTGCGCGAGTGAACAACAGAGGGGGGGGGGGGGGGGGCATACAGAGCGAAGCAGCTCGTTGTGTTAAAACGCGTGTGTGTGTGTGTGTGTGTGTGTTTTGGTGTTTGAAACCTACTGAAATAGAAGCCTCTGTCTTCACAGACAAACTGCAGCGCATCCACCAGCTCTCCCCCACACAGCGTCTCTGCCGAGGCCATTTCCACAACGTAGAGCGCGAGGGCCAGTGCCAAGAGCAGCGCGCGACTGGACGAGGACATCTTCTTCATCTGCAGATGGTGGGAAAAACACACACACATGTCAGAATAAAGCAGCGATTGAACAAATGCGACTGCACATTTCGGAGGTGGCATTCAACAACGAAAGAATCTCAGCTGAGAGCCAGATGTTGCGTTTCTGTGTGATATAAGAGGATAAACCATTCACGCGCTCGCATTTGGAAGCGTGCGTAAGATGTACGACTCCAGGCATTACTTTGCCCCCCCCATATATGTATTGACTTACAAACTCAGAAAACCCCGTTGCAGCAACAAACGACAAATTATTCGAAATGTGCAATTCCCCCCTTTCCTGGAACTGTTTTCTGTCACTGTGTTGTACCTTGAGATATCTGCTTATTCTGGCTGGGGGGGGGGTAGACGGTATCTCTGTCTTTCGCACTCTTACACAACTCCCCCGAAGTTGCGAGACCGGTTGTTCGATACTTAACTATCCGAAAAGCCAGACTCAGCATATATTTTCCCCTTGCTCACCCTTTGGTGAGCTCACTGACCCCTCAGGCTCACCGACCCCTATCTGCCGACAGAAAGACCAGCTGTTTGCTGCGTCTCATCCAGACGGAATACGATCTACACTCGCGTTTTCTTCATTCTTAGCGGGCAGCCTGTTGCACGAATGCTTCAAAGCTTCAGCCACCGTCCATGTCGATCTTGCATCCCGAACGTACTTTGTTGCATGCAAATTAAAAGATGTCCGATTGCTCACATTTTTTGCACAGAAACAAACAAACAAACAAAAAAGATGCGCTCAATGCATCTGGGAAGCCCGAGGCGGTTTTCTTAATAAATCCGATAAAACGCCGTTATAACACTTGCTTGTTGTCTTTCAAACACCGGCTCGACACAAGCGGACAGCATCAAACTATGTGTTTCCCTTTTTTTTTTTGGTTTACCTTCATTCGGCTCATATCTGTTCGTCTGCAGGTGTGGCAGCGCGAGTGGTGTCCCGGTCTCTTCTGTGTGTCCATTTCAGTTAGAAAAACGTTGTGGTTATTTTGGTTTTTGGAGAGGTTGCAGGTGAGTTAGTTTCCCAGTTGCTGCGGCAAAAGAGATGATGTGTGAGAGGCTGCCCCAAAGACCAGGCGACAGGCACAACTTCTCAGGGAGAAGCGCTTTATACCCAAACACGCCCCTTGCACCCACCCCAGCACCCTCGCTCCTCCTCCTCACCGCTGGTGAAAAAAAAAAATGGTCCAGAGGCGTTTTATGGAAAAGTGCTTAGGGGAGAAAAGGAAAAAAAAGAAAGAGTGAGAGTTCTATGAATGTGAAACAATTCCATAGGCATTTATTCCACGTTTACGCACCGAAACCTACAATCACAATGTTTACGCAGAGGACGCAGACTGAACAAGAATAGAAGGTAATTCCTCAGACTCCAAGGGGCATTTGAATGCCTCCGCCCAGCTGTAATTGAGATTGACATTTAGAGTCGAAGCACTGTGGCCAGGGGTCTGCGCTTTTCCTCTCGCTCAGGTGTAAATGTAGCCTTTAGTCACCAGGGTCGACTGGTGTTTTAGTGAAGGTTGAGATATAGTCAGTGTGTCCCACGCGAGGGCGGGAGGAGGCTGCAACGACTCCCACTTGAATGGCGCAGAATTGCAGGAGACATGCATGATGGTTATCAAACAGAAAAAAACAATCAATGTCCCTCCTGTGGGTTTAAATGTCCAGCAGAGAAACCTCCATCCAGATGTTGCACAGATGCTCCATGACAAGTGGCTGCATAGCCCACCCCGAGCAATGCACTTTCTGTTTTTTTCTTCCTCTTCTTTTTAAAACAGTTGGAGGGTTCCCTTATATAAGTATAGCTTGAGCAAAAGGTGAGACTCTAGACATGTCTTCAGACCGACACCTAGTGGTCCACGTAGGGAACAACTGTTTGTTTGTCTTGCAGCGTTGCCGAGGTCGGAGGGCATCTCTGCAGGCAGGTACACCCGACCGGACTGCGCCCTCTTGTGGCAGATTAACATCAGCTATTATGCAGCCAAGCGCACCGCGTGTGTTAAACATCTCAACGTGAGAGTTTGTTTGATGGGTTGTGTTTACTTGATCAGTAATCATCAAAGGAAGAGTATGTTTTCATGTTTGATTTTATTATGCATATAACCTTCAAGACAAATACAGCATGAAACCAGACAAATCGACCAATTTAGAAGTAGATCAATACTCAAATACAGAAAATAAAGCTTTCAAAGCAGCAGATGTGGTCCTTTCTAAATAAAATAAATATAATTTAAATGTACATTTCAGTCTTAATTCTACCATCATGTTTCTTTATTTTTTTAATTGTTTTTCTTTAAATACATTCATTATATCACATGGTTTTTTTTTAAACGCAGGAATGGTCTTTAAAACCCAAAACCCATTTCAAGCAGCGGAGCTTTTAACATCTTTGGAAACTTTGCCTGCACTGCGTAGTGAGGTTGTAATGGTTGCAACCTTGTCGGTCAACCAGCCAGCTACAGCGAACAACAACTCATCAGAAACAGCATCATACTGGAGGTACGGCACAGGAAGATTAACACATTGGTCTTGATCACACGTCGGACGTCTCAGAGCGCAGCAGAGAGGAAGCAGACAACACAGCAGGCCGGTCGCAGGCCGGTCGCAGCCCGGGGCGCCATCATGACAAAACGCTGAGGGCATCCGTCAGTATCTTTAGCTCGTCCTTCAGGCCCTCCAGACCTCCTTGGATCTTCAGCGGGTTGTCCAGCACCTCCACGCTGCTGGTGTACGGATCAAACTTCACGGAGAAGGGACGCTTGATACCGGACACGTACTCCCTGGTGAAAGATTTCAAACGAAAAAAAGCAAGACCTAAACAAGTCAAAGTGTTTAACTGTAACAAAGTGTAGGACTGGTGTTTGCTTGTAGAGGCACCAAATTAAGACCAACACCACACATGTGTGTATCACATGCTCTGTTTCTTCTTCACCATGCTTTTACAATCATTCCCACGCTGACATTTTCTCATTTAGCTTGGGAGGGATGCCCTCTGCTTGGCTCTAGAAGAGACCAAAACGCTCACTTAGGCTACTTGTTTTTCAGGGAAACATTTGATCTGTTTGCCAACAGAAATTCCAGGGCTTGGCCTTGGTAGATCGACTACATTAGTAACAGCTGTCTTTTGGCTGCCATGGCTGACCTACAAATCCTAGTGCCCTCAGGGGTTGACTGGCTGTTCTCTGACCTTGTCCTCACAAAACCCCCCTCTCCTCTTTTTTTTTTTGGTTCATTTTTTTCATTCTCCTCTTTGTTCTTCTCTATTCGCATGCGGGTGCAAAGAAGAAAACGGGGGGGATTTGTTTGGTACCTGAATTTCTCTTTTGCATCTACAAAACTCTCAGAAACAAAGTACACCGGCTGGTACGTCTGGTCTTGATAAGGCTGCACGGCTGCAGCCTCCGGTTCGAACTGCCTGGTCTCTGGCTCGTCAGACAGTGAGTGCTGGAAGTAAAAGTTTGAGGGGAAAACACGAAGGATTAGCGTACAGCTCAGTTGACTGTGATTGTTGCATTTATTAGTTTTTATTCAGAGAAAACACGGGGAAAACCCACCACAAGCTCTCCATAAGAGGAGAGCAGTCCAGCTCCGTAAGCCCTCACCTCACCGTTCTGTTTGCATAAGCCATACTCGACAGTGAACCAGTACAGCTGATGGGAAAAACAGGTGGCGAGAGAAAGAAGAGCATATATATCGGCGTGGAAAATCAAGTCATGATGTACAACATGTGGATGTTATTTTTGATGTGGGATAAAGGGACGGTACGAAGTGATTGGGGAGGGAGGTGGAGTCAGAGAAAGGGGGAGTGTGATGTTTTTGTGTCTACTGGAGTCTGATTGTTTTGCGAGGGCATCGGGGGAGGGTCTGTACCCAGACTTAAGTTTCTCCAGAAATGTGCGCACCATGAAGTTGTGTCTGGCAGCATGTAGGGGACAACCATGTCTCTTTATCTCAAATTCATATGACACTTTATTTAAGCAGTACAAGAATGTCAAACATGCAGCACACGGGCCCCTCCACAAGGTATATGATGTTTACTGGCATGGTGTTCAAAAATGCAAGAACTTGCAAAGACTTTCGAAAACGAAGAAGATAAATATATCCTTCACAGGTTTGAGGCTTTTTTCTTTGTCGTACACAAGAGATCAGTGATACGTCTGAGGCTGTTCATCACATTTTTTGTAAAGGGATCGTTTATTAAGAGTTAAAAGTTTTCATGGATCGTCATAAATATTTTCTGGTCCAGTCCACTTGAATTAGGTAGTATGTGGCCATGAACTAGTAGCTGTTCTAGTAGCTGAGAACAATTATTTGAGTTATACAAAAACAATAGTAGAAAGTCCATCACAAAAATTAAGAAAATTGAAATTGAGGCTGAGTGGTATTATTAGCGATAGATTTTACTTAGTTGAGATAATATTAGTAATACTGGGGAGGGTCTTTTGTTTTTAAACACACACCCTCCCTTCACCTTGATCAGTTGTTAAGTGGTGTCTGTGATGAGTGTGTCTTACTGTGGATAGTTTCTCAATATCTTCATCTGAAGCCCCGAGTGATGCCAGACCAAGGTTCTGCAGTAAAGAATGAATGCATTTGTTACCAAAACATTAAAACACAGCGTGGGAAATGAGTACGCCAGACCCTCCTACCACTCACCTGGGAAAACTGGGCAAATGTGCGATCGGCCAGCATGGGCACGTGGCCCAGCAGTTCATGCACACAATCACTAAGAGAAAGCGAAAGATTCAACAGAGACACTATTTGCTTCACAATGAAAAAGGAAACACGGACAGACTATGATACATAGGCAATTAAATTTGGATTGAATTTGCACAAAAAGTAAAATAAAATTGGTGACGATAAAACCAAACACAAGAAGTTTGACTGAACTGGTTTGGTAATAAAAAATCAGACTTTACTCTGTGAATGTGACCTTATTTAAACAAAAAAAGGAAACAGGAGGAATAATACAACCATATCCACAATGGATCACTTTTTTATTCTAATTCATAAAATATATATTTTTTTGTTTTCATGATTTTTCTAAATCAAAGAATACTTCATCCACATGGTGGTTGTTCTGTGTGCTTTGTATTTTACATTTTTATTTCACAAGTCCCTTTTATTTGTTAGCTTTGTGCCGTCTGTTTGTTTTATTGCTGTTAGTTATATTTTAGCGACATACCTTTGATATACACGTCCTAATGTAATTCCTTTAAGCTGAATTAAGAGCAAAGACACGGAAGAATGGGAGGCTTATGGAGGTCTATCGACAGCACATAGATTATGATGGCAAAATGCCCGAATGTGTGATGCAATGCTTAGGAGGAAAGGAGTCACAGTCGTACTCACGGTTCTGGGGAGTGCATAGGGGAGGAGGAGTGACGGATGTACTGGGTACACTGGAACACCCGGAACGCCAAACTGGCCAGGAAATCTCTGGCTGAGAGCAGACCTGCCACTGGGCGCAGCAGGAACCCTGTACGCTCTGTGCGGTGTGTGTGTGTGTGTGTGTGTGTGTGTGTGTGTGTGTGTGTGTGTGTGTGTGTGTGTGTGTGTGTGTGTGTGTGTGCGTAGGGTGGGGGAGTGTGATGTATGTGTGTGTTCAGGAGGTGTGAGAAAAATTGACATACAGACAGAATCCAGAGCTGACTTGATGGCGAGTGTTGACGAAACATTTCTTCAACGTTCAGCATCCCATTTTTTTCTTTACCTTTGAGGAAACAAGACACATCTTCCAACTGGGGAATGTTGTGTGGACTGTACCCACAATGCCTTTCCAGCAGACGCAGGGCCACAAGGTATTCACTGCAGGCATGGGTGATATACAGGTCCCTCAGAGTTGAGTAAACTTCCCTCCTGATTAGGGACACAATCAAAGTTATTTTCTTTAAACAAATACAAAATAATATAGAAAATCACAAAAGAAATCAGGTGTGACTGTTTTAAAATATGGGATGGTCATCATACTTTGCATTGTCCTGTTCAGTGAGTTCTTTTATTTTTGTATATGTATTATTTTGTAATAAATTAATGCATTATCTATGGATGGTTTTTCACACATCTTTGAAGAATACTTAAATTTTTACTTTTGACGGTCTCAAATGAAATGTTTTCGTTTTGTTCAGAGACAAGATCACGCCTCGATAGCGGCCTCCATCTGTGACTAATTGCCCTGTAATACCCGTGAAAGACCAGTCATGCGCAGCCGTCTGAGAAAAACGAAATAATACCGACTCAGTGGTGAGCGGACCCAACGGCGGTCCAATATTGGCGAGGTCAAACCGCTTGTTTTAAAAGAAGAGTGGCGATTTGTATTTAGTGGAAATCAATTTTTTTGCAAGGTGGTCAAATCAAACACGTGTTTCACGTCTTGCTCTTACCACGTGCCAATCTCTTCCTCTGTGTATTCCACTCTGGGAATCGACTGCCCACTGTGGACCAATGGGATGTACACACGCATCAGGAAAATCAACTGTTAGTTTTGTTTTATTTGTTTATGGATGGTCTGTGCAGCGTTATGGTAAAAGACTGTATATCTCACTGTCTGTATCTGAAGGCGATGTCTCCAATCATTTTCCTTCTCTGTCTGTACGCTGGGTCCGTGTAGCCCTGTTCAAATTGAATATGTCAAACACTGATCACATTTGCTGAGTCATGGCATATTGGTCCAGCCACAAAACCAGGCTTGTATAATGACAATTAATCTTAAACACGCTACTGGAAAAGGCATCACTTACAGGATGATCTTGGTCCATGTCTGGATCAAATTTTGTGACCAGATGATGACATTTGTCCAAATCCGCTATTTTCTTTGGGAACCAATGAACTAGAGTGAAAGGGGTTCAGTTCAGTTCAATGCCATTTTTTTTTAGCTTTGGCTAAATATTTTAAAATGGTGTTTTCTACAAGCAGTAAAAATGCTTTTACATTTGACTTCTTTGGTGGTTTTAACATCCTCTGCATTCCTCTTGATGGAGCTGATGAGGGTACCGACGTCTGAGAGGTGCACCTCACAGCGAACAAAGTACTCCAGGCTGTCCTGCAGCTTGTGACATGGTCGTGTCTCCAAATGTTGAATCTTAGCTTCAAATGTCTGAAATAAAGTAAACTCAAATGTACTGTCTGCACAGCATTTTAGACAAGCGTGTCTATATTAAATGTTAACCCGTCTTTATGAAATGTGCATGGAGGCACCATCAGTTGAAATACAAAATGCACAATTTTGTATGATGTTAAACTAAACATAACCCCTACATTTTACTTTATAAAATAATATTATTGAAATATATAACATTTGAAATTGAAAATAAAAAATGTGAATTCAATTTTGATTCCTAATATATAGTCACTAGCACCCAAAAGAGGTTATATGCAACAGACCATCAGACTTGAATCAGTGTGACACTTAAGGATCACCCCCTTAGAATACATTTTAGAGTATACATAATCTGAACATGTTAATTGATTAACAATCATAACACCAATAAACGCGATTATTCTAACAACGCAAGCAACTAAATAAATAGGTCTAAATAAGTCTCTCTAAAAAAAAAAACATGCGTAAACAAGCCGAATTGCAATACCTCAAACACCTTGAGTGTCCGCGACAGTGCAGGTGTCTTGGAGTTTGTCAAAGTGAAGAAGAGGTTGACCAGCGCTTTTCCACCGTCTTCCTCAAACACGATCTGCTCGCTGGCTTCCGCAGCCTCTGCCGCCGCGGTGGCGGCTTCCCTCTCCTTGCGCGCGTCCTCGATCAAGCTCTGCCGCCGACCGAGGAATCTTGGAGACTGTTCCAAAAGACAACACCAAAAGTCTTGCGCGTGCCGGATACGTTTTAGTTTGCGCAGACACAACAGTACAGCGGCAAAAACTTCTTTCGGGATTGTCTTACCTTCGGGATATCTCTTTGGGTATTTGACGGGAGTGCCTTACATCGCCAAATGCGCATTAGAACAGCGATGCAGTCAAGGTAAACCTACGACACAGCTAAGTCTGAGTAGCTGCCACACCAAACGCTGATGTCAGCTGATGATTGCAACGTATGTCTTTCGTTTGTTTATTTGGTGTGCACCAGGCATCCCCGCTGCGTAACGGTAACCCCAACAAGCGCGTTGCGCACAATACAACAGTTTCTGGTGGTTTACTGAATGTCATTTGGACAGCCGCAACACAACTGATTAGAACTGAATCTTAAAACACTTTTCCTTGTATATCTTACCGTGATGGAGTCAGACCTCTCCAACTCGGACACAGCCCTGCGGATGCCCTTCGTGGAGGACGTGGAGCTGCTGGACAGCGGCATCTTCAGGCGCAGTCGTCGGCTTTGTGGGTGTGAAGTGGCGGTGTAGTTGTGGCGATCTCGAGACCTCTCAGGCTGTGCTGTGCGCCCAGAGCGTTTCTGTTTTTTTCAGACAGTGTCCGTCTTTTATGGGGGCATTTTTTCTTTTTTTTTGCAGGTTTCTGACGTCAAACATTTCCCTCAGTAGCCTATCAATCATTGCGCAGGATCTATCAGACGCATCTCAACCTGGAGGAAACCATATTGAAGTTGGATAATTTTCCTTTGGTTTGTCTCAGTATTTGGTCTTCAACAATATTTTAATTCAACAATCTCATTTAGTTCCTACATTATGAATTGCATATTTATTTTATTTTGAATAGAATTCTTTGTTTTGGTTTAATAATAATACATTTATTTTCTTAATTGTTATTGAAATATGCATATGATAAATATTTATTTACATGAGTTGGTTACACTCGAGCGAATAGTTGCAGCTTTGACCTCGGGGCTCCATGTAAAGGTTAGACCAGAGAAAAGTCAGCTGTGGAGAATTAAGTCACTTTATCAGCTCAATTCAATCTCCGCAGCACTTCACAAATTAGATTTGACTGTGCACACACAAACAAACACAGACAATGGGACCACACGACACACACGACGAACTAAAGAGCTTGACACCGTTTTGTTGTTTTGGGCCACGCTTTGTCTTATACTTCCGCAACAACCACATCAAGTGAATTTGTTGTTTGGCTGAGGATTTGATCTACGGTGCCCACCGGGCGAGCAGAGATCAAAGAATGATCTGTTGATTTCCCGTGAGGCCACATTGAGATCCTGCTGCCGCAGCACCAATCTTGAAGGCGAATGGCCCCCCACTCGTCCCCCCCAGCGGGAACACACAGGCTTAAAATGCTAAAGAGCACTGACGTGGCCCCGGGCACAGACAGCGTCGGCTCTGTTCTTTGCTGGGGCACGACAGAGAAAGTCTGAAGAAAGAAGGATAAAGCAAACAGACAGTGAGATAAAAAAAAAAAGTTTAAAACACCGTTCCACCTCGTTTAAGCTTGTTTCCTTCAAGGAAACAGCGTATGTTGAAGCATGCTGGTGTTTTCTTTTTTATCCTGCCCTTTTCATGAAAGTGGTGTGACATAAAAGGACATCAGGCAAAACATTTACACTGATTTTGAGGAAGCGTCGGCAATTTTACTGTTTGTTCCATCTGTGTCTTTCAACATGATCTTCTCTGCCCTTTCCTTTTTTGATGCAACTGCCAAAGAAAATCCCGGTCAGAGGTGCCACATCTCGTTTTTAGATAAATGGCGATGGTGCAGTCTTGTGTTGTGAGTCGGTGCATGTTCCCCAGAACATTTTGACTATGGGAAATGGATTTGTGTAGGTGAGAATTCAAAATATTGGTGCAACCTGCACTCATCGTCAGGGATGGACTGGAGGGGGGTCATCGGGGGTTTCAGTTCTTGACTGTAACCCACGCCACCCGAGGCCCAGCGACCAGCGGAGCCCCTGCGGCCCACTTCAACGGTGCCTCCACCCATTCCTCCAACACCCATCCGATCCGCACACTTGGCTCTCTTCCTGTCTTGCTCCTCCTCCAGCTCGCACCGAATTCAGCGGTGTGCGATCGTGCGAGTGAGTCGTGACTGTTCTGTGTTCATTGTAAAAGATGCAAGCCAACTCAAGTCTCCAACCAAACTCCACTCAATATTTCACAATCTCAACTATTTCATGTCATTCAATTAAACTCATTGATGTTGTTAAAACGTTTAATTAACAAGGCAATGATGCAAGGCTTGGTTTGAATTAGCTTACGGTCCACTGTAGGATTCATTAGGGTTTAACAATCCCTGAACGTAATACAGCACAATTGACTCTATATTGGAGTTTTGATGACAACTGCTCTCGAAATGAAGATGTACCTGCAGGCTAACGACCGTAAATACTTTTGCTTCATTTAGGAATCAGATAATTGAAAAACAGAACTGGAGCACGAGAATAACCAAAAAAACAGCTCACATGATATGAGCTTTGAATAGAACAATGTTTAAAAAGACGTCAGAACTAATGAGGAAACCTTTTACATTAACCTACATTTAAAAATTAAATCTTTTATTATTGGATTGAATTTTAATATTATATTTATTCAGTGGGAACTTATATGAATTAAACCAGTCACCCCACCTTTTAGAGACTTTACATTCTTTACTTTGATAAATAATTTGACTTTGGCAGAATGTGACACAGCTCCCGGTGCAGGGTAGAGCAGCGCGGCTGCAGAGGGGCTTTAAAGTCCTTTTTGACCACGCATAAGGTATCGAGGACACCTTTTGTTGGCAGTGACGCAGTTGAAGGGGCAATCTCTCTCGCCGAACATCCCTCTGTGGTTTTTTTCAATTCAGTCTTCTTTTCTGCAAGTGTCGGACGTGTCCACAAATGACACCAGGGTGATAATTGTGACAATTATACGTATATTGATTCAGCGGCAGCACTGTGGCGTTGTGAGTGTCAGCTTTTCCCTGCATAATTGTGGGACTTCAGAAAGGCTAATTGCAGCTGAAGCGCCCAGCTGGGCGATTATTCATCATCCTCCACATTTCCTTTCTCTCTCCCGCTGCTCAACCATGCCGGTCACCTTTGCCGGGGCCCTCAGACTCATGCAGTCGATGAAGAGAAGAGGAAACAAGAAATAAATGTCTATTAATCACAATGATGTTGGATAAATAATATCAGCTTGAAGTGATTTGTACATGACTAGAACACCCTCATGAACTGTGTGTGTGTTTGGGGTGGGGGGGGCAAGTTTATTACAATTGTAAATCATGAATGCTAATGAAAAGGTAACTTTGGTGATGCTTGACTCATACGATGCCTGCTTAGTTGTGATTGACTGCCACTTCTGATTAAGATCAAGTCGTAGTGTGCTCTTAGATTTGGATCTACAAACGTGCAGAGTGAGATTGAAGGATTTATTTTTCACTCTGCTAGACAGAAATATGATTGCAGATCAGATTTTTTTCTAGTTTAAAAATAATATCTATCATTTCAGGGCACAAAGGCCGAAACACTAATATTCAATTCTCATTAAGCTGTGTGCAAAGGCAGTTTTTACATTTTGATTCCTGCATCTGTCTTTACACGCGTGTCTCTTACTTCATGCCTTTGCTAACACTTTGTTGATCAGGCTTATTGATTTAAGCCTATTGATCAGGGTGTGAAATCATTGGCAGGAAGGTGTGTATTCTGTAGCCTGCACACGCCCAAGGATGTATGTGCACGGGACGAGCAGAACGGGACCAGCAGAACGGGACCAGCAGAACGGGACCAGCAGAACGTGACCAGCAGAACGGGGAGCCGACGATTTGTTTCCCTAATGCTGGAGACCACTCCGACTTTTAAATGACACCTTTAAATGGCTGCTGCTGAAACAGGTTTCTTAGTAGTCTTGGTATCTTGGGAGCACAACAATAAACATGCCTACACGTCAACAAAACCCTGGTGTGACATTTTTGTGACGTGGCGAGCTGTCATGTCAGACTATGTTCTCCAATGGCAGCATCAGCACTCTCCCAAAAGAAGGCAGATGGGTATTAATGCCTCCACTAGTTTTTAAACAAACAAGAAGCACTGAAGCTGGTGAACAAACCATCTGTGTTGTTTTTTCATTTTATGTTATCACTCATCTGCAGCTCGTCACCGCTGTATTTATGAATGTAAGGGAATAATTGGAATAAATGTAGAGGGAAGTAAGAAAAGTCACGGCCTAAACAAGATTATTCCGTGCAGATTGAAAGTGCTCAAACACTACTCTGTCCTCTTTGGGGCGTTTGTATGTAAATCTTTTTCCTTTGCCCCCCTCTCTCTTTTTGACAAGAGCGCATGAGCATCTGTAACCGGCGTTAACCGTCATTGTTTTTTTTTTGCATGTGTCAAAATACAGCTGCTAAGTGGAATGACTAATCACACAGAGTGCTCGTCCAATACCTTCTGGCTGCATGTGCAATTTGACAGCGCTCGGGCAAAGTGCTCCCTCGTGGGCGAGCGTTTGAGGAACCGATGCTCAATGGTCCATGCCGACTGCTGTCATCACGCCGGTGCTTTCGGCGGCCTGTAACTGCAGCTGCAGCCATAACATAACCGCGACATCAACCCATCACTGGTGTTACTCGCAGGCTTCTGTGACCCCCATCAGGGTTTAGATGGTAAACGCCAGGACCCAAAAATAGAGTCCCATTCATACTTGGAGTCTAACCTGGTTCTCGATTGTTTGGGTTTTGGATGTGAGTCAAGCCGCACACACCGAGGTACACAAGAGTCACGCCGTGTGCAAACATCGTTTAAAAAAGGATGAACGCAGAGGGCAGGTCGAACGAAGGTTTCTAAACGATTACGACTAAACTGATCTTTTTATTGCTCTTGAGAGAAACATATTGTTCCCGTCAATTGCTGCACTTTGGCCTTTTTTGGAACCACAAGTTCATTACAAGAGCTTTTAGAGGGAAGCAGCAGCTTTTACTTTTTATGCGATTTGATGCTTCCCCGTCGTATCGAGTGCTTGAGGCTACGTGTGTTTCGCCTCCCTTTTTTTGCTCTTTGTTTCGAGCGGCCTGTGCTTCTCTAAATGTCATATCTGATAAGTCTGATTGTGGTCCGGATGCATCCGCATATCTACTGCCTGTGTCATGTCGGATACGCCCAGCAGGATGAAAATGTACTTTTCAGGAGTTTTAAGTCATTCCACAATGATTTCCATCAATCACCGTAAGTGGTCTGAGAACTTACTTGCCAAAAATAGCACAATTACGTGTATTTGTGGAATGATGCAGATGAATTTGATTTCATTTAGGATAGGAAACAAGGAGTTTTCTTTCAGGACATTGCCCTTTACCATGAATTGCCTTAGCTTTATTGTTGCATATTCCACTTAAAGATAAACCTGCTTATATTTAGGTAGTCTGTTCAACCAATTGCAGAGCGATGGGGTCACAGAAGCAGCATTATGACGATGTAACATCGGCCATTCCCCCTCAAGCAGTGGCACAAAGCTCTGTGGCTGAAGAGACTGGTAATTAGATTAACCTTTCCTTAATGGGCCCCTGTCATCCAGTAGCCTGAGGGGCCACGCTACTGCAGCTCATGATGAAAATCAAGCTGCTGGAGTCATAGATAAACCCCACCTGTAGTGTTGCTACTGCTTGTCCTGCCAGATAACTGTATTGTGCTTGTTTAAAGCACTTACAAGTGGGCAAAAAACTGACAACTGATCCTAATAATCATATTCACATTATTGTACAGAGGGAGATGTGTCAAAGGTTGGCCGCTCCTGATCTATAGATAGTTATTCGACATGGTGGAATAGATCTAAATACAGAAAAAGCTCTCCACCGCTTATCAACTTGCGCATCGCGTGAGCTGCACTGCACACAACATCCCACATGGATGACGTGTTTTCTGCCACAGACAATTCTCAAATTCGCACACGTATTTACTCAGTTTGTATTCCCAACATGCACATCATGTTGCCACGAGATACAGAAGTGTGATCGTTCAGTACTGCTAGTGGTTCTTAGTGAGAGTAAACCCTGGTTTCAAGCACATTGAGTGCAATTCTGTCATAGATAAAGGAAGAATAAAGTATGTGAGTGTGAGGATGCTCTTCAGTGGGTGAAAGACTCTCCAGATTCTCTCCCGTTGTGCTATGAGCTTGGCCCTAACTTTATTCACGGCTTGTTTCTGCTGCTGACTCTGCCATATTTATTGCATACAGCATATGTGGAGATACAGAGGAACTGCCTTTGGATGAGTATACAGGGATACTGACGTTTTGAACGAAACCCAACGAAAATAGAATAACTAATTAATAACCAAAAACTGTAAACTATGTTTGCCCTTGACAGGAACTCCTGTCCGAGTTTGAATAAAAAAATGACATTTATGTTGTCCAACAGGATGATGCTGAAATTATTGTTGCGTCGTTGTATTTTCGTTGGCTAAAAGGTTTAGCTGTCGTAGAATCAGAAAGACGAGGAGCGAAGAGGACAACAAACGGACAAACAAAACAAAACAACAAGCTTGTCATGATTGAAATTGCTTATCGGTGCGGATGAAAGTAAATTGCCCTCAAATCTCGTAAAGCGTGAGCAAAGAACTCATCCTGCCATGAGGTGGAATCGATGGCTCCGATGAATTCGTGACACGCGCGGGGGGGCCTTCTGACGTGGGCGCCTTAGAGGAGATGCACTAGTTCCGCTTGCCATTTTTCACCCCTATAGCCCCCCCACAACCCCAACCCCCCCCTCCTGTGAATAATGACTGCAGCCCCGGCAGCCGTCTGCGTGTGTCATATTTCGATGGCTCATTACGGTGAGTGTGCATGTGTGTGTGTTTGTCTGATTATGGTTACACAGTGTAGGCCGTTACCCGTTAGAAGGAGAGGGGGGCTTAATGCGCCACAGGGGATGCGCGGCCAGGACAGCTCGTAAACGGCGCCGCCGAGCCGCATCGGCCACATCAATACCGCCACCTGGGAGTTTGGCCACTTCGTTCACGAAACCAATACCTCAGTGGGATCAGATGGACGCGGACGCTGCTGCCGTCGGGTTCAATCAAAGTGAAAAGCCGGGGGCTCATCAGGACGTCCACTTACGGGAGGATGTCAATTCTTTTCTTCTGTGTTTGTGTGTGCGAGACAAGACAAGCCAGAAATAAGGAAACAGAAGAAAGGTACTAGATCAAAACAGGTGCATTGACTAGACCCGCCTTCGCATCCCCTCTTATTCCAGAGCATGGCCAATGAAAGGCGGCAAAATGTTTATACGCTGCTTTCAGATGTAAGACATATTGCTTGGAGAGCTTTTAGATGATGAGAAGAACATTCTCTCGCTCTGTCTGCGGCGTACGTTTCCACATCCAGCCAATCATTGCCGAAGAAATGACTAATCAATGAATGAAAATGTCAAGATATCTGCAAACAAAGGTTTAATCATTGACGATATGCGTGTGGCAGAGGTCGTTTATATCTTCAAACAGAGTCTCTGTTCATTTAATACATGTTTTGGGAACAAACCAGAACAACCAAAGAAATTCGGGGAGAAGAACAGGCAATTTCTATCTATTTAATCTAAAAGAAGAATTGAAATCAACTTCAAAATAAACCCTAAAAGAAACACTGACTTGTACGTGTGTCAACTCTGTATCCTGTTGCAAACATTAAATACATTAAATATCCTGTTTTGATGACTTTGTTGTTGAGAATTTTTCTTTTCAAAGAATCAAGGACGTTTACAGAACACGTACGTAGAACAAGTACTAATTAGTAAAAATTAAAGAGCTGCAAAATCTAAAGTAGTAGGTTTTGTAGTCATTTTTACATATTACATAAGACACTCTGACACAACGCACACAAGTGATAAGAGTTGGTCGGGCGTCGTCTTTGTCACACAATGAAAAGATGTGGCTATTGTCTCAACATCACTGTCATTTCAACATCTGCAAATTGGTCAAAGGCTTTCACATGACTGTTTTTAAAAGTATTTATTGGTCTTTGATTTATCATCAGTAACTCACTGCTCAGTGTCACTAGCCACAGTATCCATTAAAAAAACCCACTACAATCACCCCTTATTGCCCAAGAATAGCAATTATTGTACACTTGTTTCTAGATCCCGGGCCGCGTCCCAAATGCTACTCGATCGCATTGGATTTTTTTCTGTGAGTACGGATCCTACTGGTAAATGTCACAGTGTGACGGGCACAAAGCCTGGTCACCACAATCGTACCCCGAGGGGCCCTGCTGCTGTCACTTCCTCTCAAGTGTGTAGACTACGCAGTAGTTGATAGTAAACAGAAAGATGGCTGGATTTTAGTGGTTTTTACGTTTGTAACCCGCGGGCTGTGACAGGAAAGAACGCCTATTTCCAAACAAATGCTGTAAAATATGGAAAGATGAGCACATGTTTGATCGTTTTCTTCGTTTTCAAATTAATGGCATATTTTGAAATAGATATGATGTTTATTTTCTGATTTGAGACAATATTTTTAAGGATGGAAAAAAAGCGAATCCTGCATTGTAATTGAAATGCGTTATTATGTTGTGGGGGGTCATGTGTATTGGTCGGAATTTAACAAAGCATGACTAGCGGTAGAAATCATAATATGTGTAATAATTTCTGTACTATGAATCTATTTCATTCAATACTCTACACATGATATCTATTTTACTCTGTCCAGCCTGCGATGAGGGTCTCAACTTTGACGTCCTTCCTAAGGCTTCTCACCTGAACATTTCCCCCATGAAGGGTTTTATGTGTCGAGTTTGGGTTTTGGGTTAGGTGAGGTCTCTTGTGTGCAGATTGATTATATAATATGAGTTAAATATAAGGTTTCTGATGTTAATAATAATAATACATTTTATTTATATAGCACTTTTCAAAGTAGTCAAAGACGCTTTACATGGTTACAATAAACATAAAACAAAGACATCATATAAAAACACGACGTGTTATGAAATATGATGGTGTAGGACATGTTATGAATAGAGTGTAAACGATATTAGATGATAATGATTATATAATGCATTCCATATTATGTTTACTTAAATGTAATCATTGAATGTATTGTGATATTGATGAGGTTAGGGTCTGCTTAGGTGAGCGGGGGGATCCCAGGTAGGGTCACAAGATGGAGCTAGAGAGGAAGGTAATAAGACAGTATATCTTTATTGAATTATTGAAAAAGAAAGGGAGAATACTTCTACCCCAACATCAACTGTATACTTTTCCGTATTTAAAAAAGATTTGTTTGGGGATTTGAGGTCATTGCAATCATCAACCACCACATCTGACCATGTCTTACCGCCAGGTCAATAAACAGAGAGCTTGCCTGAATGGAATAATAGTTTTTGTTTCCTGACCAACAGTAGATTTTTGTGTGAAAAATCTTGCAGACTTGGAGAAGAAACTCTCAGGATCTGTCAAAGCACAGCTGCTGTTGGGAATATTATACAATTCATGAAAAGGGTTACACACTCAGCACCAAACATTTACATTATATGTAAACTAAAGGTTCTTAATACAACCATACAATACAAAAGCAAAGACAAAGATGTTCTCTTATGATCATTGGTTATATAAAGCCCTCTTGTGGTCTTGAAAGAATCCTGCGTGATTCTCAAGACTTTGGTCTTAACCAAGTGATTAATCTGGATAAGCGCTCACAGCGAGTCAAAATGTTTGTTGTTTAAATAACATATAAACATGTTGCATTTCTTTATCCTATTTAACGAGTCATCTTAAATCTCTCAAAGCTTCAAGATGCTGAAGGAGGAAATTGTTATCGTCATCATTGCATTTCCTCTGAATTCACAGATAGTTTGTAGGTGCAGCTTTGAAATAAATTGTGGAGAGTGGAGCTCGTCAGTGTTCTCACCCTTTCCCCCCTGGCCTGCAAGCCACCTCACACCTTTTGCTTTTTATCTGCACTTTAATTTCACGAAAACATACTGAAAAAAACTCATTTGTACTTTTGTAGTTCACATATTTAACCAAGGCACTTGCACGTATCGCTATGAAGAGAGGAAAAGAAACCATAAAGAATGGTGAAATAGGCATATAAATTAGAGACAATACTGTATATCTGTTATTTTGTCTCGCAAAGGCTTTGAAATTTGAAATATTTTGTTTCAACGATGATTGTTTATCCTTCATTTGTCTGTTTAATTGAGTAAATGGTGAGATTTCCGCAGCATTTTGAATGCAGCACAATGCCCTCCTTCAACGGCCGGCCAATGAGAATCCAGGATGCTGGGCGCGTGCGTGTTCCTCGTGCGCGGGGGTCGAAGAGAAGACGCGTGAGCGAGGCGACTAGCTTAGACTCCGCTCAGCTAGAGGTAAGATTGCTAATACAGTTGGTAAACACAGGCGTTCCTTTAAACACGCATTTTCGGCCGTGTTAGGTCACGAGGTGGTCACGCGTGGAGTTGTCTCGCTAATGTGACGTGCTGGCGGTGTGCTGCCCGAAAGACAATTTGTTCTCACACTTTTATTAACCCGTGAGCCAGCGTTAGCTGATATTAGCTTGTCTATGCAGCTAGCATTAGGCTACTAGCCGTAATTTACTGCTATTTACGGGCGGGTTTTCTCTACATAATGGCGTTGTTGCCTCCCTAATTAGTTGGCGCACATCATCAGCATCACCATTGCCGTGCGCAAATAGTTGATAAAAGGATATTGGAACCTTAAAGTGGTTACCTTTTGCACTTGTGTTAACGTTAGCTAAAGCATTGTTCACGGCACGATGGTTGGGTTCTTGCTTGCTAGCTGGCTAGCCCCGTTAGCTGCTGTCAGATTTGTGGCACCGCCCATACTAGTGTTATTAACATTTGGTTTGTTAGTATTCTGCCCTAATCGCGTAGACTCGTTTGATAATGATTTGATCATTGGTCTCGCATAGCTGTCACAGTTCGTCATAATCATTTTGTCCATCGTGAAAGGAAGAGGTGCTAACTTTGGTTGTCATGTCCTAGCCCAGCTGCCGTTAGCATGTCAATGCGTCATCGGCCGGCTCTTGCTCAACACCGGTGATGCTGTTGATCAGTTGCCGTTAGCTCAGCCGGTCTCTGTCGCTGTAATCTGAAGTATCTTAGTCTCAGTGTCTGAGGAAAGTGAAATAATTTTGAGCCCTGACTGTTTTTGTGCAAATGTTATATTGTCAAGCGTCCCGCATGTAGAAGAAAGCGCTCGCTATCAAACAACGAATGACCCCACGTCACTTTTTGTATTTGCTTCTAACTTACAATTGAACTGTTTCCATTAGAGGAAGAAGCTGCCACTTGGTAATGGACGCCATCAAAGGTAAAGATAGTTATTTAAGTGAACTTTTCCATACTCTATTGTATATCAAGTTTTCTGTTTAGTATAAGCTGATATTTGTGAAATTATTTATGACATAGAAAAGGTTTTATCAACATATGCAAGTTTAGACAAGATCACTATGTAAATAATTTAACCGTAAAGTAACGTTATATGTTTGCGTGCTATTGTAATGGGTTGTGTAATATTGGTTAGTGTATAGTAAGCATCATTTAAAGCATTTAGGCATTATGAATTAACTCTTGTCAATAAAAAAATTGTTATGATAATTAACCTGCAACTATGATCTTCATTGGCAGGTAAAGGGGAACAAGGGATGCAAAATCCAGGTGGGCAAGTTGACAGACCAGTCGGCCCCCACTTTTTGGAAAGGTCAGTGCAGATGTTTCATGCTATGTTTGTGTAATTTAAGATCAAATGTCCAAATTCAAAGGGTTTCGCAACGTAATATGCTAGTGTTCACAGCTGGTCTTCTATTTAGGATGGCAACAGTGCAAAATGGTAACCGATTATGCGTCTAATCTTAACACGTCAAACCGTATAATTGTTTTTAGGGTTGGGTCATTTGTCATGTTTCTCTTCTCTCATAGCATGCTTCCCAAAGTAGTAAAGAGGAGAGTGCACGCCTTGAAAAGGCTACAGGTGCAGTGTGCCAACATAGAGGCTAAGTTCTACGAGGAGGTCCATGAGCTGGAGAGAAAGTATGCTGCCCTCTATCAGCCACTGTTTGATAAGGTACACTTAATAAAGCTTTTTTTAAAATACTACTTTGCTTGACTGTAACACCAGATATCTTGCATTTTCTGTTCCGGTTTTTTGGATGTTCCAACAGCGCAAAAGCTAAAATAGAGTAACAATGCCTATTTTTTTGTTAGGAGGCTAAATATCTAATAATCAAACTGTCTCCTGCACTAATGGGTGGTTACGTCAGCAAGAATGTATCCTGGTGCTAAATTAAAAACTGCAACAACGAGTAGTCATCTGTACTTTTATCAGTCATGACTATTTCCATAGCTAGTTACAAGAACTCTTTCAAGCTGTGTGTGATGCTAATATCCTCAAATGATTCTCTAAAGTGATTTACTTCTCCATAATGCTTTTGTGTCACAGAGAAGAGATTTTGTCACAGGAACAGTGGAACCCACAGAGGAGGAGTGTGAGTGGCACAGTGAGCGGGAGGAAGAGGAGGAGCTTGCTGTAAGTACAGAGTTGATAGAGCTGTTTGTCTTGTAATCCTGGTCACTTATGAAAAATCGTACTGCTTCTGGCTTTCCACACAAAATATACCAACACCGGTTGTGTGAATCTCATAAATTATTCTTGAAGGCTGCTGAAATTGTCGAAAAAGGAAACAGGATTGTGAAAAATGTGGTATGAATGTAAATGAGAATCCTGATGGCTAACTAACTCTGGCTGAAATGCAAAAGATCTCTCTCAATCCCCCCTGTTCCAATGAGGGAAAACACCCAACTCATCCTAAGAAACGCAAAACTGCAGTCAAACCGGAGAGTCATTTCCATGTTTTCGTCCCTCCAATTTGGGCCGTAGAGGTCAATTTCATTTTGAGTTGCATTGCAAAGTCTCAAATCTAATTTGCCTCAAGCTTTAGAAACCCCGTTTCAAAAGTTTCATCAGTTAATTTGATAAGTGCATTTTGATAAGTGCTCTGCCCTCTTCCTGTAGGAGGAAGTAAAGGAAAAAGCGGCTATTGAGGATGCAAAGAAAGAGGAAGCCGTGCCCAGGGAGGATCCAAAAGGGATCCCGGAGTTTTGGCTCACCATATTCAGGAGTGTTGACATGCTCAGTGACATGCTGCAGGTATGTTTAATTGATTTACACCCACGTTAACCTATTTCTCCCCGTTTTCATAAGTCATCTGACTGTTTATCTACCACCAGGAACACGATGAGCCCATCCTAAAGCACCTGAAAGATATTCAAGTCAAATTTTCTGAGCCAGGACAACCAATGGTCAGTTTCGTAGCAATGACTTGATGTTATTCCTAGTTGATGTATTGGATGAAGTTGACATTGTCTCTCCCTTGGTCTTCCATCTTAGAGTTTCACATTAGAGTTCCACTTTGAGTCCAATGGTTACTTCAACAATGCAGTCCTCACTAAAGTCTACAAAATGAAGTCGGAACCCGATGCCTCGGAGCCGTTCTCCTTTGAGGGGCCAGAGATCATTGACTGTGAAGGGTAAGCAACGGGGCACATGAACATATACACGATGTTGAGGCTGCTTTGTAAAATATTTCAATCACTCGCTACTTTTTATCCTGTTTGGGCCTTCATTTCCTGCTGCATCTCACGGAGTTGAACATCTCTCTCTAGCTGTCTGATAGACTGGCACAAAGGGAAGGATGTGACGGTGAAAACTATAAAGAAGAAGCAGAAGCATAAAGGCCGTGGCACTGTCCGCACCGTCACCAAGCAGGTCCCCAACGACTCTTTCTTCAACTTCTTTAACCCGGTGAAAGGTGAGCAACACACAGAAATGAATGCACACGAGACTTGGACATATTTCTCTTGACCGCTACTCGTTAAACAAAGCTCTGTTAGCTGTGTACGCCGGTTCCTTGAACAGCCGCTGTAACCCACACAAATACAGTTGCTTGACAGTCAACATGGCCGTCTTTATCTGCAAGCGGTGTGGCGACATCTCTCTTGTACGACGAATGGGTTTCACCAACGTCACTGCATTGAGCTGAATCCAGCAGCAGGTGGCGGCAGACGCCCAAACCTGTGTGACTGTGCAGTCACTCTGCTGCGTGTGTGCGTGCGCGGTACATTTGGCATATTCAACTGTGAACATGAAGCCGCCCTCAATGGAACTGGTTTTACCATTATTACCACATTTGAGAGCTGTGCGGTGCATAGATGTGTGTAAATAGTACATGTTAGACTATATAGATGATTTCTATCTACTATTTTAAGACTATCAAAGCCATTTCCACCATTTCAGTATTGTTGGAAGAAGGGGCACTCAGTTTATTGCCAGGGTGGTGGAGCGCAACTGTTTGTTAAGTCACCTTCTGTGGAGGACGTGACCTCGCGGTGGGATGTCTCTGGTGATAACCACGGTTGTTGCCTTTAATGAGCTTTTGGATGTTGATTGAGTCTGTGAAATCCGTCGAGCCGCCCTGTGAAAGATGACTAACATGAGTGATCATTTTAAATGAATGTGCCTTTTAGCATTTATCCAATTTCATCATCACCTTTCGCGGTGGGTTTAAGTGCCCTCTAATTGCTTGTAGAGCCGTGCGTTCGGGTGCTTCTTATAATGATGTGTCCTTTGCCTTTCAGCTTCACCAGATGGAGAGATGGTAAGTCAATTTAGCTTGTTCTTCATCAAATCCCCCCCGCGTTGTGTCCTCTTCATTACCACGTGTGCATTGGATTTGTAACCGTTAGAGGGGTATCTCTGTTTTCTAGGATGAAGATTCTGAGTTCACCCTAGCTCAAGACTTTGAGATTGGGCATTTCTTCCGCGAGCGAATAGTTCCCAGAGCGGTGCTGTATTTCACAGGAGAGGCCCTGGAAGATGACGAGAGCGTGAGTTTGGCTCCTCAAACACACCCGAACACCGAAAAAGCTTCAACACGAGATGTTTGCAAACTGGGAAAGGGCAAATAAGCTAAACCTTTTGTTTTTCTTTCACGCAGTTCGATGAGGAGGAGCTGGAGGAGGGAGATGAAGAGGTGTGCCAGCATAAACATCCCCGCTAAACCACATAATAATCCGAATGATATTAGCAGCAGCCCATGTATAAATTTTAAATCTTATTCTAATTCTTGTCTGTATCTCAGGAGCAAGATGATGAGGATGATGATGACGACGGAGAGTTGGAGCCCAAGGTCAGTCTATATTCCTTCTCTTTTTACTAATATTGTGTCGTTGATGGTGGTGCTAATTGTGTAGCTCTTTAAACCGAGAGTGTTGTAAAATCCCCTGAAACAAGGCAGTGCTGTGGTCCGAGGAAGCGTGTGGTAATTCCTCTGGGGGGCGCAGGTCGGTGGGGCCGTGTGTCGTGTAGCTCAAAACGTGGCGCACAGAGAATTGCACCACGTCTTTTTATCAGACGGGTAAACTTTTGAAAAGCACCAGAGGAACCGACTAACGGTGAATTTGGTCCGAGCGGTTTAACAGGAATGTGACTGCGAGCCTCATGTTGAATTATACCGCGGTGAGAACGCAGCAGCAACTTAATGCCATTAGGCCGAGACGTTCAGCATTTTGACAAACCAGCATTGTAAAGAGGAAAGAAATCAAATGAAGACGGATACATTGAAACGGGGATGGCAGGGTGTTCATTCACTTACATTGCCTACACATTCTTATGTAATGACGTTCAGTGAAGCCATTTATTCAGTGGTTTAGTCGGGCCGAGAGGACCGTGCTCCATTATGAGATGTCCCGGTCTGATAAGCAAGTACGTGCATAATGTGGCCTGCAAGCAGCTTTAGCACGACGGACCAACAACGCTGCTTTGTCTGAATGGGCTTTTTCCGCTCGTGGCGCCCAATGTCTGCTCAGCAGCTATTCCTTTTGCTCATTCACCAGATTCATCAATGTTTCACTATGTCGTTTGTGACTGTGACCATTAAACTTGTGAATATTGTTGTCTCTCCCTCCCCTGGATTCCCCTCCATTACAGGCATAATCACTCATTCTCACCCAATGCAATTTCTAGGTAAGGGAGCAGTAGGGATGGCGTCCCACACTAATCACTGTCTGGTCCGTTGGCTCTGGTCTGTCATTCTTCTCTCACTACGTCCTGGAGTCTTCCAGTAGTCCCAAGTGTTTAGGTCCCTCAACTCACATCTCTGGTAGACTCTTTCTATTCTCCCTGTCCTGTCGTTGCTCTGTACATAGTTACCATGTTTCATCCTGTAACCCCCCCCACCGCCATCCCACAGGTTTTTAACATTATACCCTTTGCTGTAGCAAACGAGGTGCTTTCGTTCTCTAACGTCTCCCTTCTTCTTAGCATCATCTAGCTGCTGGTTAATGCCCAGTGGCGTAATTGGCTCTCTGCCGTCTTGTTTTCTAATCTGGTCTGTGTCTGTGTCTCCCCCCACCCCCCGACAGAAAGAGCAGCCCCAGCCGGCCGAATGCAAACAGCAGTAACCGTGGTGATCATGGGAGGTGGTGACCTGCAGTGTGATGAATCAGTTCTTAGCCAATCCGCAAGTCCTCCCACCCCTTGCAGGCCTCCCCCTTTTATGAACTCATGTGAACGCAATAGAAGACAAACCCAACTGTTTTTAACATGTGCATGACTTTTTTTCTTTCGTCTTGCGCCCGTCTCGCCCCCCGTTTCATTAAATTACCATATCATCATAGTCTTTGGTATGGTGGTCAAGACCCTCAGAGAAAGAGATGGATCCCAGCCTACGTTTTCATGGAAATAAATTGGTTACTCAGGGTTTTTTAATGCCAACAAGAGAAGTTTGAGTTTACCAGGAAACTGTTGAATAAGTCTTGACTTAATATTTCACTGGCGTAATGTTTCTTTTGTTATGGTGTTTTATAAGAGACATTAAATATATCGTTTTGAATTTCATTTCCTCCTTTTTTCAAAATGTTCATTGGCGTATGTCATTGGACTATTATGGTGTCAGTGGTGCATTTCGGGGGGGGGGGGGTCTCAAAGGCCCATCTGCAGTAATAGGCTCATTCTCATTGGCTCACATTTTATTTGGGCGTAGCAGATAAATAAAACTTGACTATTGCAGAGTCATTTCATTTTTTTCCTTTTTCAAACATTGAAGAATTGTTATGCAGTAATGCTGCTTATTTCAATTCATTTCTGCCCATGTCTATTGGGTTTACAAGCATTTACTGAACAACGTTAAATAACACCATGCCACAGGTGTGTGGTTACACCTCCATTGCTCTTCGCTGTTTGAGCCGTCACCCCCTGAAATGCTTCTTTGACTCTGTGTATTTGAGAATAATAGGATTGTTTTATGAAAACCAGACGTTTGGAAAACGTTACATTTCCCTAAAATATGACCCATTTAAGCAGAAACAGCGGTCCATCTGCAACCTGTTTTGGTTATTATGTATTTAGTTGTTAACTAATGTAATTTTCCAGTCAGCGAATGGACGGTGCACGATGTTCAGAGCATAAGAAAATTCAGTTTCCAAAATGAAAGAAAAACACAGCGTCGTCTTTTATTCAAGGGTTCGCCAGTTATTAACAAAGCGTAATCTTAATTCAGCATTTACAGTTAAAGAATATATAAATATTTCTGTTATTGTCCAATGAGTCTGTTGAATGTTTGTGGAAAACAGATGGAAGTGCTTTGCCAATGTATTTTATATACTCCTCATGGCTTTTTGCCTGGTCAGCGATTTGCAGTCCCAGCGGAAATAACAAACCCATGTCTCTTTTTTTAAAAAGAATGATTGTAGATCTTGTCGGACAGATCTTTCAGAGCCACGCTTGACATCTTCAAATCTACCACACGGAAACGTGTGCTAGCAACGGCCTTAACGGGTTCTTATTCACAATTTGTTACTCGCGCAATATTTCATTTCAATTTGTACAGAGTTAGTTAAAATATTCTATTAAAGTTGTGCAACATGGAAATGGATTTTTGTGTCCTTCGTTTGTGTGTCACCATTTGTTCTTAGCAGGACTTTAGAGCTGCAACCGCTTGTTGTAAATGAATCATCAAAAAACCGTCTTCACAACATTTTTTTTAATTATTGGTATGATTAATCCTTTTTCGTTCTCTTTGATCTTACGTTGTCCCAGTGAAGCTGACTGTGATCCATTATGCACGACACTATCCTCCTGAAGCAGTGTTACCTGCACCTAACGGAACAAGTCAAAATGCCATCAGCTAAACAGTCACCCGGGGAGCTGCTCGACGGTCCTACTGATGCGTTGTGCGCTCGGCTAAGTGTCCCCGGGTGACTGAGCAGCTACTCTGAATGGACTTCACTATGAGGCCCCCGGGCCATGATTTGCAAATGAGAAGCTGCGTGCGGATGCAGCCTGAGCACGCTGCATAGCAGCACCGCGACATCCAGCAGGAAGAACTCACTTACCGCCTGAGCGACATCACGCCAGGCAATCGGAATGTCTGGAATTCTGTCTTGCGGATAGCGAAAGCACGCTCGCCCCTCTTGAGAGATCCTTGTGATGCATTGTGGGAGGTTATGGCTAAGTGCTCCGAGGCCTACGGAGGAGGAGGATGGTGACACGGTGTCCTAGCAACCCAAGTGCCCCGAAGGACGTAGGGCCGCAGCTTTCTTATCCCCGTGACTCCGTCCGGCAACACCTACGAACTGTGTGTGTTTTTTCCGTCTCAATCATCACGGGAAAAGAGGTGACTGTGAAAACAAAAGATTAGCACAAGGTCACTGTGAACACGAGGGTTATTTGATCGTGAAATGTGATGCAGGCCGACTGAAGTCTACTGACTCCGTCATTTTGTGGGTTTTTGCTTTACTGACAACAACCCACCATTCATGCCGAGGCCGCTGCGTGGGGGTTGAGAGTCGCCTCGCTGTGTGACAAGGAGTCCAATTGTGTCTGAAAACCCCATTTCTGTTCTTTCTGAAACAGTCAAGGAAAAGTAAAAAAAATAAAGGAGCCAGACAGCCTACAGTTTGCAATGAAAGTTGATTTATGTGGTATCAAACTGATTTGTTACGTGCACTTTACGGAGAAAATGATAAACTATACATTTAAAAGTGATCTTAGGCTCGGCTGTTCAGAAGCTCACTTGGCCTTGTCAAAACACGGAGAATCAAGACACCGGGAAACTGCTGTTTGCGACCAGTGTGAACAAAGTACTCTCACGTTTTATGTGTGTGTGTGTGGATGGACGGATGGATGGATGGATGCTCGGAGAACAAGCATCAACATCCCACACACACAGAAGAAAGCAGGTTTGGTGGACTCAAGGGGAGATGATCCGGGCTGCTTTTGCGCATGGCCGCGGCGGTGGAACAAAGGAAAGTATTTAGACTGCGACGATTATCCCCGAGTGATGCCGTCCGCCCTCGTCTCCCATCCTCACCCAGCGGAAGCGCTTGGTCGCGGCCTCCTTCTTTCGGACGCGCCTCCCAGCTCGCAGCTGCGCCCACTCGTCCCGCTCTCGGCTCCAAGGTGCCGCACGTGTTTACGAGCACGCCAGAGAGAGAGAGAGAGAGAGAGAGACGGGGGGAGCGAACAGGCTCGTCTGTGTGGGGTCTTTTGTGTGGCTCCTGCTTCCGGGCGGAAGTGGTGTGAGCCAGATGTGAGTTCCAGAGGAGGAAGGGAATAGAGAGGTGCTTCATGCTTCAGAGCTGAATGAGCTGAAACCAAAGAGACCATCGCGTCTTCGATGTGATGGATGTTTGAAGTAAAACCAAAACTTAAGATATTCTCCTCTTTTTTTCTTAGCTACTCTACAGCGGTGATCCAAGAGGCCAATCACTTTGGTGATGCCCGTACGCTGCAGAGGCCTCATGGGAAAACTCCAGGAAAGCCACTGCGCTTCCAGGGGAGCGGAGGCACAATCTCCTCCAAACAATGAAAGCAAACAAGGATGTGACTAACACTTCCGCGGGGGCCTCACAACATCTCCGTCGTCTCAAGGTGAAACCCACTCTCAAATCTTAAAATGTTGTGGGTGTCGGGGGATGGAAATGTGGAGGGGTTTAGACAGCTGTTGGCTCAATCACAATCGAATCCTAATTTATTTATTTAAGCAGCATGTTTCACTGTGATGTCTACACATTTTGAGGAGGGACCGGAAAGAGGAAAAAAAGTGAGTCAATTTATTGAATTTATCAGAAAGCTCTTTACAATCTGCTTCGACAAAGTGACTCCAACCCGGACGACTTTGATCTTTTACATTTACGTGTGCTTAACACGACGAGCCGTAAACAGTGGGCAATAAAACAAAAGCTAATCTTACGCTAATCTTATTGGGTCCACAGCATTATCACCAGTTACCTCTCGGCCTGGTATCATGTGTGGGAAAGCAAACGTCACGCCCAATCACAGCGGAGCACCTTGGTCGGGTTTTATGAATTAGAACAATGAATGAACAGGGAACTGGGTGCGGCGCCTCAGACCTGAACTGCGTTACGTAGGCGAGACCATCATACCAGGAATGGTTTGAATATATGTAAACTCTTTATGCTCTGCCATGCTTTGCATACATTTGTGTTATTGTTGGCGTCCCCATAACGTATTGCATATTTCTGATTAGGTTCCTGGGGTTACTCAAAGTACTCATTTGAATGATTCTGGTAACTTGAACACCTCCAGTCAAACTTGGACTTGAATCCCAACTGCATAAATTGGTGCGAATCTATTCTCTCTTGACCTTGTGTGAATTATCTGAGCCGTTGGTCCACTTGGTCTCTCCTCACGCGGTGGACAAACCTTCACCTTTTGAATGGGCAACACTAGAGCACAGGCCTGAAAGAGGTCAAACCATCGGGCTCAGCGGCGGAGGCCACGGCTTGGTTTCGGTTTAACGAAAAGACTTCAGGTTTAACCCGTAAGCCGCAGTGGAGCTATGCAGAGCGAACGTTACATTCCCGGCAGCGTGAAGGTTTGCATACCTGCCATTCTTCTTGCAAATTGGCAGGTATGAGGTGCTCTGGTACTGCTGGATAATATCTCATAACTCTCACCACGGTGGCTCCGTGGAGCTCATGCGTGTGCGTTAAGCAAGAGGACCGGCTTCATGGTTTTACACACCTGTGTGATGAGGTATGTGTTAATGACTGTGGGAAACAACGATCAGGGTTTGAAGGCGCATTGACACAATACAACGTCTCCTGTGCACATCCTTCTAGAAGCGCATACCAGACTATTAAGGCCAGCGAAGGAATGTGACTGAATGCATTTCCCGGTCTGTACTTCGGAAAAATGACATGCGCTCAGGTACACAATGTGCCTCCACTCTGCACCGCCCTCATATAAAGGTTATATTTAATAGCCCCGTGCTGACCGACGCAGCGCAGCCGGCGAGCCTCTGGTACCCTCTTAGTGTAACATTGTTAGTGCTGTCACTACTTTTGCTGTTAGCTGCAACCGCTGGCTCAGCCGCTGCCATTTTGAGAGACGTTGAGTCAACGCAATGCATGTATGCACAGTATTCATACATTCTTCTATTGCTGCTTGGGTTTAAGTTAAAGGACATTTAATAGTCCGTCCATCTCTGCTTAAAAGGCCGGCTGTGACATCAGGTTTTTGTAGATTAGAGGCCGTCTTTGGTGACACTCACACAGTGGCCAGTTCCTCATCAGATGGACTTTTGTCATTGTTCTACATACGTTTCCTGCTAAAGAACTGCGTTTGACTGAGAGCTGCCTTCACAGGCCATTTGTTCTTTTTCCCACGCTGCTGAATGCTGGTGTGGCCACGCACACACACACAGAGGGCTTATCAGAACAATGCCTCAAATAACTCCACAGTCTCATCCAAAGGGCATGTCAGAGGATGTGTGTGTTAGTGCGTGCGCGTGTGTGTCAGAGTGTGTGTGTGAGAGAGAGAGACAGGCCGAAGTCATAAATTTGTCACAGTGTGCAGCTGTTACCTGCGAGCTGCTCTGTGCTTGTCAGCGGCTCATCACAGCCAGCTCATCCATACGGCTCCCCATTGTTGGGCTGACTATGTATAGTCCCCGGTTTGAGGCCGTTTCATGATGGACACCGACGCGATGTTCATGCACACAGAAAACACAAGGTTCATTTACTTGTGTACAGTCCTGGTCAAACGTTTGGACACACTTTTTCATTCAATTAAATGACTAAAACTGAAACTTTTTGACTCGTACTGTAGGAATAATTATTGTGCAAGTGCCATTTTGGAGTGTCCATAAATCAATTTATTAGTATTTAAAGTGGTTGTATTTAACATTCTGAACATTCATGTTGCAGGAAACATCTTTTTGCTACGTTAGGAAACAGACAAATGATATCTAACTTAGCAGCCCTTTGTGTGTTTTTTCGCTTTGTTGACATAAACAGGTGGTTTTAGATTTGCAGCCAAAAATGTTCATATGCAAATCTAACAAATCATTTAACCTCAGTTATTGCAGTGCACAAAATATTCTATAAAAAAACTATATTTTTTTTCTATATATAAAAAAAAATATATATATATATATATATATATATATATATATTTTTTTTTTTTGGTAATAAAGACACAAATACACCTTCATATGCCCGCCGTGTTTTGCACGGTTAGATCTGTTAGCCGAGTTAGCTTTGAGCAACTGCTGCAACATGTGTAGAGTCATTTAAATGCTTCCAATCTTGGATAATGCAGTTTGTAGAGTTACAAACTCAAATATCTCTGTTTGCTTGCAGGTGTGATTTTTGGATCTCAACAATTAGGAAAACATTTGTTTAAACAGGCAAATTAATATAATGAATCAAATCCTTACAAATTTAGACCCTGTTTAAATGTACAGTGACTTGTTTTCAGTGACTGTAACACTATATTAGAGTTCCTCTGTCATGTTTTGTGTGATTTCTATTAAATCTTGCATGAATAGAAAGAAATAGATTAGACTCAAACATGGTCTGCTGACTGATTTTCAGTCTTAACACGCGACTTCCAGGACGGTTCACGGAATTGACTAAATTTGGTGTCTCAGGTGTGTGACTCACAGTAAACATTCAACAGCCTCATGCCCCAACATGACTACCAAACTTTGGGCCCTTCTGGTCTTTCCACCTGCTGTCTCGTCACACCCATGTGGCTAAAAAAAAACCTCCATCACACTGAGGTAAACAAGACTAAAAGAACGACGGACATGGACTTATTTTGTTTCCCATGTGCTATGGAGCTCGCAGTGTATCAGCTCCTGTTATAATCAAAACCCACCTTATCGCACTTCCTGTCCCTGTGTGTGTCTCTCTGGGGGTTTTGTTTTGTCTAAGGCGAGACGGTGGGAACTGGAGGACACTGATTTTTGCCACACTGCACCTCCTGACATCCGTGGCTCGCCTTCACGAGCTGGAAAAACAAGGAAATCAGTTGGCACGTTGAAGTTCTGCTGCCGTTAGAGTTGCCCAGATGGTTTCCTAAAGGAATATGATGTTAGCCGTCACTGCTTCATCAGACTTCAGTTGTCCAATTAGCATATTTTCAGTTATACTCCAGCTTGTGCAAACACAACTGTTGTGTATATCTCCAACCCTTTTTATAGGGAAAATATATGATGATCTGAGGATACAGACGCCACATAGTCATCCACACCTCTCTCACACACACACACACACACACACACACACACACACACACACACACACACACACACACACACACACACACACACACACACCTAGCCCTCCTTTGGCAAGCAAACTCCTCCAAAATAAGGCGCTGCACACACACTGAGTCACTGCCCGGGCACGTCTGCAAGTCTCCACCGCAAAAACCTACACATGAACACACACGCACACACTTATACACACACACACACACATGTATTGCCAGGCAACAAAGGGCAAAGCCCCTAAAACAAAAAGCGGTGGTGAAGTGCACCTCTTCACCAAACAGAAGCAGTCGTGCCGTTTGACGCAGAACACACATGTGGTTTCCTTTCCTTTGATATCCGTAAAGCCGCCACATCCGACAGCCGGCCGTGCTTTTAAAAGTGATTCACCGCGGTGACGCCTTCCTCTCTAACCCCTGTGGGCACAGAGTGGTTCGATCCCAATATAGGATCACCTGTCTATTTGCATAATTACTTGATCTGGCTTGAGGCTCAGCATGGAGGTGGCAGATGTGAGAGCAAAGGGCATGAGAGGTTCTCCTCCTTATTTCCTTCTTTAAACGCATTATATCAGGGTTTTGTCAGTGATGCAAATACATACATTTTATTAACTGAAATGGAATTCACATTAACATTTTGGATTCTATATCAGATACTGCATTTAGTTTCCTCTGACCTGAGTTGTGTAAGAGTTTACTCAACTCATTAAATTATGTTTTTTATTAAAACACAATCTGCATCAACTGTTTATCAGTTCAAACTGTCCCAAAGATATGATGGATTCTGTTTATACATGTTGGTTGTTTTTTTTAGAAGCTTTGTTTTTCTCAATAATAATGATAATTATGTTAAGTTGGCAAATCACACAAAGTTTAGAATCCAATTCAGTCCTTGTTGCTCATATTTAATATCTAAACACTGAGTAGCTTTTCTCTGAGCTCTTGTGTGGATTTAACTCTAGAAGCAATAACTTAAACAGCAAGTCTGTATCTAAATAATTATTTAAACTAACCTGATTTTGTAGCTTTTTACATAATACATCATTTGCTTGAAACCGAGCAGCTCCTGGAATGTTTTGGTGTATTTCAGCAGCTTAAGATGTACGGACAGGAATTGTGTTTAAAAATAAAAAATAAAATACCACTAAGGGAAACAACTTTTGTGTAAAGTATTATCTTAAAATTAAAAAACGATAGAATTCAAAAGTTCCACTAAAACGGATATTTATATTAAAGGTTTCCCGTTTTTTTGATTTCCTGCATGAGCACATTAACCGCTTCAGACCGAATCATTCACTGCAGAGGGCGCAAATATGTGTATGTATCACCACAGTAGGATTAATAATTAACATTTTTAATACGTGATTAGCTCCACGTTAGGACTTCCTCTGCCCTTGCCCCCCACGGCCCCCCCGCTGCTTCCGCCCACACACGCAGCCTTGAATTACTCCACCGGCAACTGTTGCATTCCCAAGTCCTCTGACGTCACGGGGAAGGAGGGCGGGCTCAGGCCAGAGGACGCTATAAAAAGTCCTCCGCTACCTTGGTCCATTCACAACCCCACTCTGGATTACCAAGCGGCTCCTCCTCTCGGACGACACAGCGGAGGAATTCACCCCAGGGGGTCCGCGAACCAGCCCGACGTGAAACAATGAAAATGTCAGCGGCGGAGATCAGCCAGGTGCTCAAGGAGGGCGAGCTGGAGAAAAGGAGCGACAACCTGCTCCAGTTCTGGAGGAGGAAGACGTGCGTCCTGACCACGGACAGCCTCAACATTTACGGCGACACGCAGAAGCGCAACCGGGGCAAGGAGCTCAAGCTGCAGTCCATCAAGAAGGTGGACTGCGTGGAGCGCACCGGCAAGTTCGTCTATTTCACCATCGTCACCACGGACAATAAGGAGATCGATTTCCGGTGCCCCGGGGAGGAGAACTGCTGGAACGCGGTGATCACCATGGCTCTGATCGATTACCAGAACAGAAAGGCCATCGAGGACTTTAAGACGCGGCAGGACAACGAGGGCGCGTCGCCCGGCCAGCAGGAGCGGCGCATGGCGAGGGCGCCCTGACGCGCCGCGGGGCCAAACCACTCCTAATATGGTGAGGGGGGCCTCCATCACATGTGTCCAACACGGTGTGCGTGTGTGTGTGTGTGTGTGTGTGAATAGGAGAAACTCATTTGCTGTGTCCGAACGCAGAGACTAATGTTGTTGTTTTTTTGCTGTTGTCCTCCATAGTGTCAAAATGGACCATAAGAAGCGGACCAAAAAGGAAGACGAAGTCACCCGGTCCGGAGATGAAGGATTGTTCGGGACTGCGCTCTCTGAGAGCGATGACAACCGATCTGAGGAGAGTTTCAGAAGCTCCACAAAACCAGACTGAACTCTTGAAAATTTTCCAAACTGTGTAAAGTTTGATCTCCAGGGAGGAATGACTCCTAAAAAAACCATGATGTTAATTTATTTGTCTCCAGAATATGTTGTTACTGGCAGACAGCTGGTGTTGTTTAAATTATTTACTGTTTCAACGTGCGTTGAGTGTATTTATTTGAATAAATATTCATGATTTTTTAACAGAACTTTGCCCTCTCCTGTACTTTCGTTGTCACAACTAGAACCTCGTGTTCTTCGTATCGGTGTCTGTAGGCATCTTATTACAGCCTTATGGAGTAACTGTATATTTGACACTAGAACACATTTCACCAACTGCATTTCTCAGCAAATGAGACACCCTTTAAAAAAAAGGAGTGGAGGACCGGAAAGCCCCTTTCCTTTCTGCTGTCAGGTGGAATGCGCCTCTTTATTGTCACTGGGAGGGTTTGTCACCCGAGTCATCGCCGATAACCACGTTTAGTCGGCATCCCGGTGAACTTGAAAGAACACTTTTTGAACACACCTCAACTGCTTCCGAGGTGTGTCAGGTGCGTCTGGGTTAAAGGTCGCCACTTCACCTACTCCTTGATTCCTGCTGGTTGCTATGAGCGTACAACAAAAGCTGAACCGGGTGACGACTTCTCCGGCGTCCTACCAGGTGCCTCTTGTTCCTTTTACAAGGAAGAGAAAACGCACAAAGCCCACTTGACTGTCATGTCATCGTGACGTAAAGGCTTTTCAGTGAGTGTAACGTGACACAAAGGACACGCCTATTTAATTATTGCTCAACCCAACGAGCACAGCTTTAGTCATAGTACAGGTAGCCGTTTTTCAAGGCCGTATTATAATGCAATTAAGGTTATAAAAGTGAAGTGAAAGAAAAAGTCATTCTGAGTTGGCTGCAATTAAGCTATAAAAGTGTCTGTTATTGGTTAAATTAGCGAACATTAAACTCCAGGGTTGTTTGTATGTAAAACGCCGTACAAGTGGCCTAACACGTGCACAGGCAATAAAATAAAAACGTTTTCTGTGAATGGGAATAAAGAACCCAGGTGACCTGATAGTGGTTTTCTGATGTTCCCTGAAGGTTGTGTGGACATTTGAAAAGAGGTGATCTCTCTGCAGCAAATAGACACCTCTGGTCATGGACCTTGTGGACTGGATGTGTGCTATGAGCACCAATGCCCAGAGGTCAAAGGTGCCAGAAAGCTGAATCCCTGGCCTGCAGTAATGAAGTGTACAGTGGAGTCACGCTCCTCCCGTCCGTGTGCGCAGCTTTGAAGTGGGATCCCGCTACGATGAACGCATCAAAGGGTCGGGCTGATCTGGGGAGTATTACCGGAGCGGGCGGGCCTCCTTGCTAAAAATACTGGCACCACTTTAATGTCACACACGCGTACACACACACACACACACACACATGGCCCCTGAGTGCAGCACACTTTCTTTGTAACCAGTCGATGATATTTTGTTAACAATTTTACACGGAACCAGTGCTCTTGTTTAAGCATTAAAGTGACTATAAGCATCATGAGCTGATGAAATACGTCACAATCCACCGGACATCTGGTTGTGTTCTTAACTTCCTCACGCACACGCCGTGTCTTCCTCGGTGAGCTCGGGGCCGTGTAAACATCCTCTGACGCAGCACCAAGCCACATTCAGGCCGTACTCGTGGCCTCAGCGTCATCGCTCCACACAAGCTGCCTTCACGGTGACGGATCCTCGCTGCGCAACAGTCGACGCATTGTTACATTCTGGAGGAAAAGATCCACGCAGCAAGCAGAAGGATGTGTGACGCGGCCAAGACCTCTACACACATCTTCAGTTCATCGTCAGTGGTTGAACGTAGCGGGACAGAATGTGTGATTTAGAGGCGTGTATGGTAAATGAAGGAACAGCTGAGCCGGGGTGTTGTGAGGTGAAGGTCGGGGGGGGCAGAAGAAACTTGCCTCACTCGACAAAGTCACGGCATTAATCTATTGAAGTGCAGATAATAATCTTTTACAATGCCCTCTGCATTGAGAAGTTTGCCCTTAACACAGAACAATGACTCAGTCCACTGGAGTAGTGACCGCAGCGTATGTGATGCTTTTTGTCGAACAAATAAGTGACATAAAAGTCCTGTTTTATCTTCTCGTGCAGGGCCTTAAGAATACGAATGAGGAAACTGTCCTCAGTGTTGTGACTGAGGATTTGGAAGTTTGGCTTTGGTTTAAATTCAGTTTGACACACGTATGACCGTTAGTTGCAAACTGTGGAAGAAGATCCCATTTAGCAGCTTTAATTTGTGGACCCTATTTATAGAAAAGTTGAGATTAACCTAATCATCGAATCATGAGACCAAATCTAACCATGTGTGACGTTGCAGCTCGTCAAAAGCATGTCTGCCCATTTAAAATAGCCTTTAGCAGGGTTGGTTTCACAGCCTTAAGACATGTCGCAACACCTCCCAGCGTAATTTACGAGTTTGCTCAGCTATGCGTCATGGCTCAGTATGCCTCCTCCCGCTTCAGGAGAATATCACTTGGGTTCCTGTAAGTCACCATCATTCGAGGACTGTCTTCGTTTTGTTGTGTCATTTCCTCGCCGGCTTTTCCGCCCCAGAATCCAATCTGACGCCAGCAAGACGCAACATCAGCGGCGTGTGTAAATAAAAACTCCAATAACCCAAACAGGAGAGGCTACTAGGATATTTTGCAAGGCCTCACGCGATAGTCTGATTACTAACAGATCTGCGTCAGATTGCGGAATTTACTTTTTCTTTCCCGATGAGCTGAGACATCAAATCAAATCTGGCAGCCGTGCACTTTGACCTTTTTTTTTATGAATGGGATTATCACACCACCCAAGTGCTTTCTAAGGCCCCTTTTACTGGAAGGAACCTCTTCAGGTATGTCACCATGTGACGCATGGCTCAGGTGAGGGCATACCTGCGCACATACCTCAGTAAACACCGGAGACGAACATATAATGGTGGGAGAAACAATACAAAGTCGCTGGGATGTACCGAAAAGCAGGGGGACCCCCTTCACGGAGCGGTTTCATGTTAGAAAATATTTGGCGGGAAGGGCTTGAAGCGCATTAACGCTTTGGAATTGTGTCAAGAGGGACAAGCGCTTGTAATTGGGAGAAAATCCTGTCATTTAAAAAAATAAAATATTTTTTTGTTTGGTACTGTTGTGAGGTGGAGCTTCTAATAATGACCCCAACACGTGTTGTATTGAACCGTAACCTTTCGACTGTCTAAAACACTGCGCAGAACGTTCACGTTACCTTAAGCGAAGACACGTCATGCGTCATTCCTGTCTTTCACAAAATAAAAGCACTTCCTGTTAAGTACGCTATTCAAAATAAGCAGTGTTACAGAAGCAGCATTAACTACATTTCTCATGGAATCAAACAAATATCAAACAATTTGCAACGGGTACCATGAGGTCCGCCTGACCAGGGGTTGGGCCGAAAAAAATGAATGCTTGAACATAATTCAGCTTTCCGCTTTCCTTCCTCTGCATCCATCGTTCCATCCAAATAAAGGCCACCTCGTTCCCACATCCGGCCCTTCACATCCATCAGGACAAATTTCCCCATATCTTATCCACAATGGTGTTGTTCTTACAATCGTTTGTAGTCATGGGAACAGTGTTTGGAAATCCAACTGCCCGGTGAGTCATAGGGAAGGAACTTCACATGTACGCATCTTCAGCTCTCATGTGTGACAGTCACAAACTAACCTCTGATGCTCAGAAGCTTGGGGCCCAAATGTGTATGTAGTGTCACATTGAGTGGGACTGAACCACTTTCCTTCCCTTTTGTCATTTCTTTGCAACTTTTGGTTAGTCAGACGTTCCCTTGATGCAACCTAAAAGCTTGTCCAGACCGCATCCACTACTAAGATGGAAAAATAGATAAAAAGGCACCAACATTTAGGAATCTCAACATGCGTACGGGAATACTTCCCCCAATAACTCTTTGAAGGCACTTCCTTTTAAATGATAATCTCACCAATGTGGCACCTCTCACGTCTAACAAATGCGTGTGCATTGAATAGGCACAACTTCACGCATACATGCTGCACATATGCACACAAAGTGTTGGCAGGGGGACTGCCCCCGCTGAGCCGGGATCATATTGCTCAAGACCCAGCTGTCCACAGAGAAGCCTCAGACAGAGAGAGGAGACGCTGTCAGGAATGTCTGCGAGGCAAGCGAGGGGGCGGACGGCTCCATGTGCACCCGGCGGGCCCCGAGGAGCAAAGATGAGTATCGGGTTGAGTCAAACTTTGGACTCACGGTAGTCGGGACGGGACGGCTTTTACCTGGACTGAAAAGTGAAGACAATACAGTTTTGACCTTTTCAATCCGTGACTTGAAAGCGCTCCGATGAGGTCATTTTGAATGGGCGGCATTCAGAGATCTGAAGCACGTGTTGCTCAACTTGCAATTTCCAACCAGTGACTTGACTCAGTAGCATGAACTTCATCCTTAATGTTAGGATGGCTGTATGTAAGTAAGAATATACTTAATAATCTTAAATCAACTCAAATATTTTCAACCTTTGTGACGCGATCCTCGATATATGTCTTCTCTTACCAAAAGCAAAGCCCCAAAAACTGTCAGAGCTCTAACGTGGATGGAGTCCGTAGTCTAGTGACTATATTCTCTCTAGTCTCTCTAGACAAAAAAGATCAAAACTATCCGCGTGGCTGGAATCCACTGGAGACATGTCCTCTGAGGACGTGGATCACAATGGACGATGGGACAGGGAGAATATGCCGGGGTTTCTGAAGTCTGGAGTCTTCTGTTACTGGGCTCCCGAGGGGGGGGGGGGGGGTTCAGTTACCAGAACCTGGCTGAGTGGGTGTGTGAAGCGATGACCAAGAACAGATCACAATAGCGATACGTCTTCCAGCCGGAAGGTTGAAAGAAGGACATCATTCACAATCGAAATATGCCTTAACTCAACAGGCTCTTTGTGAATTGTAATGTAGTACGACTGTACGGACCTGGGAGCTTCTATATGCAGCGGTTTCCACTGAATAAACAGAACCAACGAGAAATAAAAGACAAAACACGGGGAGTCCCAGTGTTTTTAATGGTGAAGCTTGATGCTGCCGCTCGATAGCTCCCAGCAGCTTAATGTCACTCGCGTGACTTACGGTAAGTTACATCAGATTGTCGTTGCAGCGAATAAGGGAGCAACAGGATGAACTTTGGCTGACGGGGAAACGGACGGTGAAGACGGATGGCTGTAATAACCTGTAACGATGACCCCGGGTCCACAGCCCGTCTCAGGCAAAGAGGAAATTAGTTGGCCGTATATGGTACACGGGAGGAAGGCGAGTGAGAAAAGACGAAGGAAAATGAGCACATAATGGGAGGGAGGGAGGGAGAATTCCAGAGCAAAGGATACTGAAAGTATCGCAGGAAGAGTTTGCTTAAGAAGAGAAATGGAAGGTGGAATTCCCCCGAGACACACCAGAGCCAACAATATACACCGGGTGCAATCTGATCAACGGGTTACGCAGCAGGGACACTCTGCCCTGAACAAACACTCTGCTGAGGCGTTGCAAACCTTTCGCTCTGTCTGCATTTATAGGAAAGGGTTTGACATGAACAAAGATAATGTCGAGTCATAAAGTGAAGTCACATGGGAGGGATTTTGCCTTTTTTGTGTAAAGGTTGCCGCTACACAAATCATAAAGATAAAAAGGTGAATCAAATCCCCGCTTACTTTGAAAGAAACCACATATGTCTGAATGATATAATTATGGATTCATTTCTCACTTCCACATTGCTTCGTTTAGAGAGTTTTGTGGGAAATGTTTGGAAAACATTATATTTCACCCGATATCAAGTGTCCAACAGGGACATTAGGGCTTTTGTCAGGGTGAACAACAGGTGGTGCATTGTTCAAAGGCACAGCCGAGGGCGCTTAATCACGGCGGATCTGGGTGTGGGCTTGTGTTTCCGATCCTGCATACCTTCGCTGAGGTGATCTGACCCCCCCCTCGGGCGGGGAGCTCTAAACAAAGGAAACATGAGGAATACACTTCAATGCAGAGGTCCGTTTGTGGTCCTATACAATCCTTCTCGCCTTCAGGAACATCCGGAATATGAAGCGGAGCATCATGTCAGCTTCCATGTCACCGACCAACTTCCAACGTAGTTCTTATTTACTGTCCTTTTTTTTAGCTCTGTTTTCTTTATTTTCCTTAATATTAACTATATAGATGATAAATGTCCCATGTACACTATTCATGATGCTTTCGTCTTCTCAGCAGCAGTGTACACGTTTTTTAGGTGGAAATAGCTGCGGTTGAATAAAGGGCACAAAGAAGAGGTTTATGTGTGAACCGTCACAGTGAAGTCGCCAGCTGTAAATTCAAAACAATGAGGTAAAAAATGGAAAATATAATTAGAGCTGAGCCAGGTGCTAATTATCTGTTACATAAAATCTCAACCATTCTTAATGTAAATGTTGATTAGTAAGTAAAAATACTGTCCAGCGTATTGCAGCTGTGTGGTAGCCAAGTTTCTAGTATATCAAGTTTTAATTTGAACTAAATTCTAAAATCCACCTGACAATCAGTACTGAAATGGAAAAGTCCCAAAAATGAGAATAAACGTCAGCTAAATGACATGTAATGTAATGAGTGTCACCGGTGGAACCGATAATCATCATGATGACTTTGGCCCTTTTAACTGATTAATTGCTGCTGTGCGTTTCATCTTATGACAAGTCAAAATGCTTCCTGTCTGACAGGTGTGTTATTTCAACAAAAAAAAACGGGGATGAAGAGGGAAACTTCAAACAAGACTCATAAAAACCTGCTGCTGCCCAAAGCGGAATTGAAGTGGCTGCTTTGTAAAAAAAAACCTTCAGGAGAAGGAAGTGGGGAAACTGAGGCCTGAAATCAGAGGAAATCCTGTTTGTCATGGCTCAAGGGTCTTTCCCGAGGAGCGGGGGACAATCACAATGGACCTCTCTGTCCTCACCCCGCCCCAAAAACTGAGCACAGTGGCGACCTTTTGCCAAATGGGCTACGGTTGTATCGGAGGTCAACATGAATCAATTCAAGACAGTGGACTCAAAATGCAAAATACATTCTTCAGCAATGTAAACACGGGCATTTCACACCTACTACATCTGCACGGGCCTGGAAAGTGGCAGACTCGGGCCATCAGAGCGGCAGGGGGGGGAACAAAGAGCACCTGTTGTGTGCGGCCGGGTGTCAGTATACACAAAGTACTCCAGAAGGACGAAAGACGAGTCCACCGCCACCTGTTCGCTCAACAGAAATCTGGCACCTCATCCATAAAAAACACCCTTGGTGGTGTCACACAGATGTTTTGTCCCAAAAGAAGCTGAATTTACATCTTAAGTAGAGCTATTGAAGCCTTTAATTAAAAAAGAGTTATAGATTACAACATCTAAAACCATAGTCTTCAGTTTTCACTGAAGCCCCCTTTTTTATTGTCCACCCGTCTGAAAACTGGAAAGGTTTTCCATGAATGCAGAGGAAAATTATTTTAAAGTTTTGTAAATGCATTTGTGCTCTTTGAGCTCCAGACAGCCAGACAGTCCAAATGATATCATTTCCCGTGGACGTCACCTTTAATGAGCGCTGTGCACACAGACACCCAGCAGCATGTTAAGATCTCACACAAACCGCTCAAGCATGGGCGCAGATGTCTGGCTCGGCCCCCATGAGGTTCACAGCTGTGAGTTCAGACCGGTTGAAAGTGGGGGATCGACCCGTGGGAGCTGTGGGAACAGGAGTTTGAGGTGTAGTTTTACACGATCCTGAAGGAAACGTGAAGAAACGACTCCGGCGGGAGAGACGCAGGCCGAGGTTAGGACGTCGTGTTGGAACATTCGATTTGAAAACAGCGAGTGCAGTGAATGTGCATCTATGCATAACAGTAGAACATCTGCACACACACACACACACACACACACACACACACACAGAAGTCTTTCACAGGGGTTCGGTCCACAAGTCCCTGAAGAAACAGAATCCCTTTTCTTCAGTCAACGCTCATCGAGGGCGTGTGTGCGCGTGGATCTGTGTCTGCTATCTGTGCCAGAGGACGAGGGGAGTAGAGGGGGTGGGGGGGAGGGGGGGGCGAGGGCGAGGATGGCGATGTTTGGAGGGTGAAGAGGACGCGGAGAGCGGATGGATTGTTGGGTAATGAGTCACCGGAGCCTCCTTCAAAGCCTGCTCTCCAACCCCTGACGCCCCCTCGGACACAAGAGCAGGGAGGTCCGCTGGAATCTGGGCCCCGGGATGGAAGAGCTGAGCGAGCACAAACACACATGGATACGAGCACACACACATACACACACACACACACACACACACACACACACACACACACACACACAGAAAGACACTTCTTGTCTCTCTAACTAGGGTCAAGATCTCGCCGCAGACAACGGGGACCCTGCAACGAAAAGCTTCTATTGTGGAAAATCTGAATGTATAGTGTGAACAATGTCTTCCCAGAGTGAAACTGTGGTTCATACGTCCGTGTGTATCGTGTGTGTGTGTGTGTGTGTGTGTGTGTGTGGCTTGACATACGAAGGTGTTTCAATTTTGTCCATGTCGGTACCTTCATTATCGTAATAGGAGTTTAAAACAACAACAACAATTGCTGGCCTTCCCGTGGTCACACCGTCTGTGTTGATGCCGGTGATCCCAGTAGCAAGTAGGATGTCTGTATAGGATTTCAAAGACACACACACACACACACACACACACACACATACGTGCACGCACCAGCTGTGACCTCTCGTCACAGCTTTCACTCTCGTGTTTATTAGATCACCGGCAACTGTGCGACGGACGGATGTGAAAGGGAGGAGGGGGGCAGGGGGGGCGTTGGCATTAAAGAATGGCTGTAAACCAGTGGGTTAGCAGGACATTCCCTGACCCAACTGACCAACCCGGTGACACGCAGGAGGGAGACAGGAAGAGCAGCTTTTAAACCTGCGCGAACTACAGAGGAACAGGATCAAACACAAACATAATATTGTCACTTCACCACTATATTTAGGCACCATACGTCCTCTTGAGGCTGCAGAATTGCACGCATGCCACATGGGTCAAGCGACTCACAAATGTGGCGATGATGTCTCTGATGTCTCTGATGTAAGAAAAGTGAATGATCGCTCTCCTTTTGGCCTATTTTCCTCCAGGGAGGAGGTGACGTGTAGACGGGGCGTGCAGCGGTAAGTCCCCTCTGGGCGAGCGTGCGTTTGTCTTGTTAACCTGTGGGGATGGGCAGAGCGCTGCGGCGACAAGACCAGGCAGGAGCTGGAAACCCGCACCGCCGCCATGGTAACAAATCAAACTGTCAGAGGCACAACCGGATAAAAAATGCATTTGGGGGTTTTTCGTAATTGCCGGTTGTTGCGAAGTTCTTAGAACTTTAAAGGATGCTGTTTCGCTCCGCTGCTTTTGGTGTTTCTTTCGTTCCTTTGAGGGAGGGGAAGACAGAAGATGAGCGTCTCTAAGCGAGAGAGAGAGAGTGTTTTGGCAGGTCGTGTCTACCTGTCTGCACAAGAGGAGCGGCCCACATCCTGTTCCTCGCAGTTACATCACATGAAGTGGCTGGTTGGCACAGCAACAAACCAGCGGGGATTTGCTGCAGCCTCAGCAACAAATGGGTCCTCGCGCTGAAGAGTTTTCTTTTTTACAGTACGTTCAGCTTTTCGACCATCAAATGTCAAGTTTAATGGGTTGATAGACGAGGGTTTAAGTTTGGCTCAGACGGAGGAGAACGTCAGGCTCACGAACACTAATGATATTTACCAAATTAAACAGATTATCACACAGTGAGAGTCAAGAGTACTGTGGTCACAAATCCCAAATTCAATCTACATAATTATTGGGTAAGTTATAAACAACTAAATGACATTACAATTTTTCACCAGAAGGCTTTGTGAGAAGATTGAAATCTTAAATAAAGGATTTAAAAACATTTTTTGTTTTAGGTCCACTGGTGGAAGAAACAGTAAGGATTATACTTACATGTAAATACCACACTGCAAAACCAAAGCACTAAAGAGTGGGGACGATGGGGAGCTTAAATTGCTGTTTTGTCAAAAGTGTAAATTAGCAGAAAGACGAACACATTGACACACGATTGATTAGATCTGATGGATTTAACCGTTCCTAAGCACGGAGGATGCAGCGGGCGGTTGTGAACAGCTTGCGGGGCACTTCGGGGTTCAGTAACTGGCTCAAAGGTACTTCAGCATGTTGACTGGGCATCAAAGCGGCAACCTTGTAAATACAACGTGACCTGCTGTACCCTCTGAGGCACAGCCGCCACTGCGGTCGGCCCGTGTGCAGAGATAAAGAGGCAGACGCATGACAGACGTGGCCCCAGGGAGCGCCAGAGATCCAGACTCCCTCCCCTCCGTTCTCTCAGAGACCAGTCCAGACCGATCCTCTGTCTCTGCATATTCGGGCCGGGCCTGAGCTGCAACGGAGCGAAGACCCGGAGGGCGAACATCCGACCCGAGTCCTGCTGAGAGCCAAAACCAGCAGGACACTCCTCGTGGACAGTTGGTCACTTGCTCACTTGGGGAGAAAAGGGATTATTTATAAGTATAATAAGTATGGCTGAAAACCCCTGACAGCTACTCAGCTACTCAAAATGATTTCAGAAGAGACAATTATGGCCATCACAGAAAAGCTTTTCATTTGTTTTGGTGATTACCCAAATTACACAAGATGCGTTTTGAATTGAAAAGAGTGCATGCATGGAGTTTAGATGAGTCTTCTTCCATGTCTGCACGCAACATTCGAAGCAACAGCTATAGTAGCAGCTGGTTAGCCTAGCTTAGCATAAAGAAGTCCACAGAATCAGAATCAGAAAACACTTTTTTGCGAAGAACGTTAGACGCACAAGGAATTTGGCCAAGCGATTGATGCGTAACAATAAACACAGTGCATAAGTCATTCACAATAGAAAATATCAAAATGCACGATTAAATATAGCAAACAAACAGACAAAAAACCCAGCAAATATATTCCCTAAAAGGTCAAACTTGAAATTTCAGCTAGGAGAAACATGCACATGAGCAACATTTTAAAATAGACTGAAATGTGCTTCAGTGTGGCCTCCACCTCTGTGTGACTCAGTGCTGTTGTGATGTTTTCCTCAGCGTGTTCTTTGGCACTGGCGGCGTGCGGTGGGCTGTGTTTGAGCAGTTTACTTCCCTTACTCTTCCAGTACCAGAAGACATGAACGGACACAAACACGCTGGGAAACGGACAAAGGAATGATAAAGGAATCAGAGCAAATCAGGGCAACTGTTACAAACTCACTCATACAAACTGAAAGGAACGTCGTTCGGTGGAGGCCTCAGTGCCTGGAAGATAAACACACGCACACTCTACGCTATGTGGTCTCGTTTGGACTGCTGTCCTCCTGCCAGCCTTACACATACATTCAGACGGCACAATGGCCCAGTGTGCACCCACTCAAAAATCCAGTTTAGCTGCAGAATAGAAACAAACCACGTGGGATGAGATCGCCCCTTGATCTTTGCCCTGCTACCAATGTGCCCACTCTGCTTCTTCAATGGAAAACAAAACATGTGACTAAAACGTTAAGATTTAACAGATTGTTGGAGGAAATGTGGACTGTCTGATTTAGATCCACAGTTAGATCTATCCAGATTATATCTATGATAAGAGTACATCCAGGGTGACATGGTGAGGATATGTTTGGGTCCAATCCCTTTTTTTTTTGCAAATTCCTGCAGACTAGACTCGACTAGAGAAAAACATGAAGCCATTTATGAAGTCATTAATGGTGTGAATTTAACGTGTATAGTGTGTAGAATTGCTGTAGGCTACATTCATCTCGTTTTGACCCCTGGTGGAATAAGGGGGCAGAATGTCTTATATAAGACTTTGTGTTCACTCGGTCAAACATCACAGCAGTTGGCGGTGAGACACACTTGGCAGGAATATGCTTTATTCTCTGAGCATATTTTTAGTTGTTTTATGATTCTGCCTTAACTTTAAGTAAAACAGGTGTTTTTATTGGTCAGAATATGTATGTGGGAAGAGGAAAGCTAAATGTTCTTTATGGAAAAGCTCTAACGATATTTTTGTCATTAGCTGCGTTGTGCTGAAAGTTGCAACTTGTGCTTTCTTTGTAGAATTAAATTAAATGTTGTGTTTGTTTTCAACCAGTTATGCTAAACTAAAAAGAAACTGGATTCTTTTTTCTTTTTACACATGATGAGGGAATAACCCGTCCTCCACCGCTTGGTATCAGATGTTCATTTTGACCCTTGTTGCTATTTGAGCTGTGGAATTAGAATGGGCTACTCACCGTGCTTATTGGCTCGGAGTAACACCCCTATGTGGGATTCGGGTCCCCCAAAGGGAATCCTCAACTTGGCAAAATGATTTTTGAATAAAAAATTTAAAAACAACATAATAAGTAATAAAAATGATCCAAAGCAAACAAAACAATGTCAAAGTTTATCATGACATTTAAGTCAGGAACTACATTGTGTAAATACAAATATCTTAGTCTAATATAGTATGTGATGTAAAGTGTGATGGGTTTTATAAGTAATTCAAAGTGTTCAAGTTGAAGTGTACGTCTAAAAGTATAGAACATAATGAAAATAATCCTCATTGTAACCGTTGATCATATTTAAATCCTGATTACCCGAAACCTTAAATAAATGGTCTCAAGTGAAACACAATATTTTGCTTTGAAATATATTAAAAGTAGAAATAGTAGCATACAATTATACTCGAGTATTAACTTGAGTAAATGTATAAAGTTACTTTCGTCATTTGTTTGTAACCAACACCTGGAAGCTTCCATCAGTCCCAGCTGAGAGACTTTGCACAGATCAACATCCCCCTCTGCTGGAGCGAATCCACTACTGTGGAAACTACTTATGTAAAGGATTTCTGGATGTCTCAAACACCAGAAGATATAAATAATGTATATCACATTATTTATATATATATATATATATATATATATATATATATATATATATATATATATATATATATATATATATATATATATATATATATATATATAGATTTATATGTTGTATTACAAGACATTAATGACAACAAAATGCAGTGACGGGGTTAAAATGTTTTACTGTTGTGCTACAGTACGCAACGAGTATGAATGCAAACATCGGGCGACCTCATGTTCTCTGTAGTTTCGTTCAATATGACAAAAACATCCGGCATGTAGAATCCCACCACATGGCAGTAGAGTACAAAACAGGAAAAGAATGAAAAGAACAAACAAATGAAGGTGTAAATAAAAGCATTCAAAGTCGACTTCCTTCTTGTGCTCTTGTTCTCTCCGGTTGGGCAGATCAGGACTGGAGACTAAAATTCAAGGTTTAAAAACCAGTAAAAACTGAGATCACAGATCTGGTTTTGTATAGCACAACCGTAATGGCCTACTCACACACATGTGCTCCTTCACACACATTCACTAACATACAAATGGACAGACACGCACAACAATGGGAGAGCAATTGTTGTCCCGGGTCTCTGTCCTGCAAGCTGTATTAGATTAGGAAGGTTAAGTTAATCACCCAATAAATACATTCTGAAATCTCTCTTTGAAACGCAGGCCTCCAGACAAACATTTATATATACAAGTTGATAAAAAAAAAAAAAAAAAAAGACGACTCATTACTAAGTGTTAACATCTTTAAACAGACATTTGAAAGTGGTGTGGACAAGGACGCACACACAAACTGTCTTCTTCTATCAGGCCAATGTGTGGACATTATTTTAGTGTATTTTCACCCATTTCACCGGCCCTCTCTTCCGACTGATTGTACGCACTCGTGCCGCGGTCCAGACCGGAAGCAGCGCCGTGATCCCTTCCGTTACAGCACCACAGGCACACAAGTACAAAAGACACTCTTTTTGGCAGTCCGCCCTGCCTCCTGCCCGTTAGCCTTCCTACGTGCCACTACAAACACACACAGTGCTCCCTGTAAACAAGTACTCTGTCCTTTCGGATTATAAATACTGTTTTGGTAAAATCATCCGCATTTAAAGACGAGACGGAGTGTATTTGAGTGTACATCAATAGAAAACGCACAGAATTGCACTGTTGGAAGATATTCCTTCTACATTTCTCTTGTTTTTCCTTCCTCTTTTTGGCTTCAGCATTTAAGGCCCAAATCTGGAGTGGAAAGTGAGCAGGAGAAATCCCAAGTGATGCGCTGCCTGCGATTATAGGGCCTACTGTAGTGTAGGTACTAACAACGCACATACAATTACTCTAACGGATAAACAGTATTGCAGGGAAATATAAAAAAGATACTAAGGAATGGTGAAACATCCTCTTTGTCATTTCGTTTTGCAAAATCATTCTTCATCTTAAATTTCATCTTTTTATTGAAAATCTTTGCAGCAATGCTCGTCTCTGATCCCTCATCTCCGGTCCGAAGTGTGTGGGTGCCGGGCTGTTTCCGTCTGGCTACACTAGGGGGTGCTGCTCCTCTCTGCAGGACGCTGACAGGCGGTGGCTGTGGCTGTGTTTATTGCTTAATTGTCCATGCTCCTCCCTCCTCAGAGGAAACAAAAAAAGGGACAAAGCGCCCCTCTAAAACACTGATCTGTGGTCTCGGCCCTCGTCCGCTGATTGTAGTCTGTGCTTTTTGGAGGGATCTGATGCCAGATCAGTGCTGGAGGGAAGCTCCTCCCAGAGGAGCGGGCTCAGGTAAAAACGTAGTTGAGGAGGAGCTGGGAGACCAGCAGCACACAGAGGATGAGACAGTGGCGGCCCGTTAGCGACACGCTGTCGTCTGTAGCGCTGCGACGGGTCAGCTGACGACTCAGAGCCACCAGGTTCCTATGGGGGGGAAAAGGGTGAACGAAAGGTTCAACAGTGCTCAGTAACAAAATACCACAAAAGAACCATGTTACAATGGAAAACTGGTTGGTTCAAGTTCTGAAAAAATTTAATCATAATGCAATTATAGATATTTCTGTAACAATTGACGTAAATTTGTATGTTCTACGATCTTTAACACTATCCTTACCCTTAACTTAAACATGGCTGAATGACAGCTTCAATTTGAGAAAACTGACTCAAGGTCTGACCTCTGAATCCATCATGCTTCCCCACTTCACCCTGTGTGTGTGTGTGTGTTATCCTCACCGCTGGATGTCCTGCTGGGTCCTCTGTATGGATGTGATGGAGGCCTCTAGCAGGGCAATGTCCTTCACCTCTTTATTGCACCGCGCACACTGGTTTGAGAACCCTGGGGACATAACAGGAGGGGACATAAGACGTGTGCCGTGGCCATTTCATAACTCTGTTGGCTTCGGTTGTGCTCGCGCGCGCCTCACCTTCATTGTCCGAGGACTCGTGTGTGGGTTCTGGTGTGGTGCTGCTGCTCTCCGTGTTTTGGCTGCAGCTGGACGGCTGGCTGCTGGCCTTCCTTCGTTTCCCATTCATCTCCGCCTGGGACAAGGTAAAAAAGCGCCTTGAGTGCAAGTTACTTAAGCGTCACTGCAGACACGATGGACAATGACATGCAAGCTGCTGCAGCAGGGAGGCGGTTCATCTGACAACAAGCGAGAAAGAAAAGATCTGATCGCGCTCGTCAGCCCAAATATCTGCTGCAGCTTTCGTTTAGATGAAATCTCAGCGCCCATCTGTGATGGATGGACGTCGCTCCGGCTTGGCGGCGTGCGATTGGTCAGGCTAACCTTCTGTTGGCTGGCCCAGCTGTGGCTGTAGGAGAGGCCGTTGTGTCGCCTCTGCTTCTTCTCGTGCGTCTGAACCACTCCGTCCTTCTCGAACTGAACCAGACAGCGCTCAGGGTCCCACGGTCGTGTGCTGAGAAACAGGAAAATGTCATGAGCTGCAGAATCATTCACATGTGGATGCATTAATGCGTTAATGTTTCCTCTCCTTACTCGACCGCTCAAGTCTTGTTACACTGACCTAAAATCTAAACCAATAAAGGCTTAACAGTGTGTGCCATGTCCCACGTTTTATTTTGGTGTGTGTGTGTGTTCTTACTCCATGTGCCTGTAGGTCCACTCGGAGGTGACCGGGTCCTGGTGGAAAAGTTGGGAGCTCCAGGGTTTGTCCCCTCTTTCCTTGGCCTCTCTCCGCTGAGCTTCCTCCAGCACAAACTTCTCCTGGGTGGCCCTCAGCTGGTCCCGGTCCATGATGGCGCTGGTCACATGCTGCCAGAGTCTGTCAAGAGCATTTTAAAATGACCCAATCAATGTTATATATTCTACACAAACTAGTCACTTTCTTGAGAAGTAAGCAATTGGGGTTTACCTCTCGGACTCAAACTCTCCCTGCTGCTCGATTTGGACCACTTGTCTCTTGAGGCGGCTGCTGCGGATGTCTGAGCTCGGGTTCCACAGACTCTCCTGTTGGCCCGAGCGCTTCTCCTGGATGAACACCTCGTTGTCCTGGAAGGCAACTAAAATGTTCACGCCCATCCCATCCCACTGCAAAAAACATCTATTGTTTTTGTCAACAATTTCCAGAAGGGGGCTGGAGAAAAGCTCTCACCCAGTGTCCATCCACGGTGGCCAGTAGCTCCTCTCCCACAAAGATCTTCCCGCTGATCTGATTCACAGAGCAGGCGCCTCCGAGAAAAGGCTGCGGTCAAAGTGTAAACACCTTCATTTGGTCTGCTGTTATCTCAGAACGTACGGTATCAATTTCCACTAATCAAGCAACCATCACAGTATACAACAACAACAACAAAAACGCTAGCCGATGTTAATTTAGAAATATTATTGCTATTACTCGTGGAAAAGTGTACCTTGAGTTTGAACTCCAGCTCTGTGAAACACTTGGTTTTCTCACACTCGATGGTAACCTTCCCACCCAGCTCCAGCGTCATAGTGCCGTACAGGATCCCTTCAGGAGGCACACGCGCAGTATTACAGCATGAGGGGAATACCGAATTCCCGTTGGGGATGAAGCATAACATTCCCAGCGGGGACGTACAGCTCAGAAAAATCATTTATGACCTTTTGGCAGTCTGTGGTCAGGAGGTGGGAGCTCTGCAGAGAAGTAAGGAGCCCACCCCCGACCTGCACAGCATGGACCTCTACCCTTTGCCCACGCTTTACCCGTTTTTTTGCCATGTCATCACCATTCATATCTATACAATCAATGATTAAATGGAATAAGTAGGCTATCAATATCAAAATCTATATTTCAGTAACGAAAGTAGCGCAGAATATTACATATTTCTATCCTGGATTAAGACGCAAAGTATCTAGAAATTATTAGTGTAGAAATACCTTTGCAGTGAGCATACGGCATGGTGATGACATACTCCTCGTCCCTGCCCAGGAACAGCAGCCTGGCTTTGCCATCCAGAATAGCTGACAGGGAGTTACCTACAACAGCAGGAGGACAGTTGTGCACCAAATCAATACCACAGCCGCTGCAACCCTCAGACCTGGGATTACCACCAAGAGGCTCTCACAGTGAAGATGGCTAGCTAGCAGCTAGCACTGTTAACAGTGCTGACGGAGCTAACGTTGTTACGCCGGGGAGGATCCGCCGGGGAGGCGTTAAGCCGGGACAGTGTTGCCAACGGTAACCGCCATATGAGCCCAATGCATTACCATGATGGGCATCCAATGACGTTCTCTATTGGTGTGACTTGCAGGGTACTGGTATTGTTAAAATGATACACAGCCCAACCAATGAGCAGATTGCTGTGCTGTTGCAGTACTTTTATTGCATGTGCATTGGTTACATTGGTCAAACAGATTACATATTGTAGTATGCTGCGTACCATAGAACTTGGATTTGGCCAGGATGCTCCCGCTGATTGAAAAGCCATCCTTCCTATTGCAGACATAAAAGGCAGAGATGGGCGGGTGATGGGACACCTGCAAGGGGAGAGAGACATTTGAGCAGCAGTGTGAGAAAAAGAGGTATCAGATACCCTAGCATGTATTCATTTTAGACCCTCTGCTTTTCACAGGTTTGTGCTCTGTGAAGCTACCAATCTGCTTTCACCTGTTCGGCTATGTAGAAAGTGCAGCTGTCGGTTTGGGGATGAAGCCAGCAGCAGCGAAACGTTTCCCCCAAGATTGGGTTGTAAGGCTTCTTCAGACCCTGGAAAGTGCAAACACATACAATTATATTAGTATCAAAGGAAGAATCTTCTGACACAAGGACACTTAATGGCAGATAATCACTGGATCCAAAAGATTAGTTGAGTCCTAAATAATGCATCACCAATTGTTTGGACTCAATAGTTCTGCAGGAGATTAGCGTACAGCATTGCATGAAGAAAGTCCTATAGATTCCTCGTAATGATCACTTTCCAACTTTCAACCCATCAATCTCCTGTGAGCTCCATCAAAGCTTTTCTGCACAAAAAGGGTTGAGCAAGACGTTAGCGGCCCGCTTCCTAACGAGTGAAATCAAGTGTCTCCCAATGTTTTCAGTGCAGCAATCGACCCAGATCAGAAATGCTGTTTCAAGAGAATTTCATATCAGAAGGATGTGAGACCAACTGAGGCAGCGAGAAAATAAATACTAAAATTAAGAGACTATTTCCCAGTGCTCCCAAAACTTAAATTATTCCTATTAATTCAAATGAAAAATAGGTCTACCATATAATTTTATTTTAACTAATAAATGGTCTGAATTTTAATGTGAAAAACACTTTGAAGAAAGGTAATTGTGCGATAGTCTAATTGTGCCAATCTATCATCTTTAAAAACTCTCCACCACAAAAAACAGGGGCTGAATCCTGAAAGCAAGGTTGTCCTGTATTGAGGCAAATAGGACAGGAAAAGGTCAGACAGTACAATATGAAGTAGTCTTACCTTGGGCTTCTTGTAGAAGCCAGACAAGTACCATCTCAACACCTGCTTGATCCGACCATATCCACTCTCCTCCAGTACAGCCCTGTGGCAGGAAAGATGCACACGGACACAATTACCATATGAAAAAATCAGACGGATAGTGAATGCAGGATTCATCTGGTTCCATGTGAACCGAACATGTACCAGACTGTTACATAGCACTGTCTAGGGTTTGGTTCCCCATACGGCCAACAGAAGACACAGAACAATCAAATACAAAATACTTATTCACTGTTAACTTCATTGTAGAAATTACTCCATTAAGAATCAGTTAGTTATTGTTGCAGCGCAAATTCCCCCCTTCTTAGAACTGCCATTTATTTCCCGGAGACGGAATGACTGCGACATGACTTCTTAAAAGTAACAACCTTTATAGCATCGGCTTTAAGGAACACAAGGCTCTACCACATGAAAAATTAATTCCTGACATTACTGAGTGTGAAACTGCCAGTCATTTACATTTTGAATCAAATGCACCCTTGACGGATCTTTCCGGTGCCCTTTCAAAAGTCAGAATACAGTAACTTTAAATACTGACTGCGAGAGTAGATCAGCGTGGTAGTAGTAGTCGGACAGCTTGTCCAGGAAAGAGCGGGGCTCCAGGATGAAGGTGGGCAGCACCACCTTGGACAGGTCCATGCCCGGCCGCAGCTGCTTCAGCAGGCTCCAGATCAGCCCCTTGTTCTCCTCTGACACGGTCTCCACCTGGGACGCCTCGCCGGCCTGAAGTAACACAGAATTGAGTGCAAGCGGATTCTGGTCACATTGACGGCTCTCTGGTCAGAGATGGCACAAATGTGCAAAGAGAAAATGACACGTTATGTTTTTCAGGTTAGAGAATGACACAGTATGCCTCGGTATGTTTCAGAATGAGGAAACTAGGTGCATAAGTACTGTCAACGTGAAAGCGGCGACTCGCCTCAGCCATCTCCTCTGCGCTTTGCTCCACATAGGCTGTGGCCTGTGGGCCTGTGGACAGCTCGTCTGATTGGTCCATGTCGCTCTCCTCCGTCAGCCGTCCGCCGTTCTCATTGGTCGCGGTGTCCCAGTCATCGTGAGCCTCGCGCTCCGATTTGTCTGAAAAGCCGTCCTGCTCCATGTGGTGATTGCCCAGCAGCACACTGTCATTTAACCTGACGGTAACGGATAGGAGAAGCCCGTGGTTAGCATGTTGATGAGCATCCCTGATATCAAACCGCTTGCTAAAGTGTGTCCAGCTTACAAACCTTTTCTGGAAATAATGTAGTAAATTACAGAAAATGAAGAATCACAGGAGCCAATTAGATAGATTGTTTGTAAAATATGGAGAACTATGCGCTGATGTTTGACAGGTTGCGTATAAATAGATTTGAATAGGTATCATAACTAGCTTTTAGTTAGTCATTACTGGCCGATTAATACATTTTAAGTTTTAATGATTATTATTGGCCATTTCAAGCCAAGTAATGTTACATTACATTACAAAACATGTTATTGGGTTTCACTTCACTGCTGCCGAAGCTTTGTTGATTGCTTCACCACCGAGGCAACCTTTAAACGGCTCACGCAGAGCAGAGATGTCGGAGGAACACTGAAATTACCTACACAAACTCACCGAGGCTCTGAATGTCCTTTGAGAATAAAATCTCCTCCTCCCGACTATGATGTGTAAGGCTACTGCGTCAGAGCCCCCATCACTGTAGAAATCTGGCTGACCTGGATGTATTTAGCTAATATGACCCGTCTAGTTGCCAAGACAACCCCAACACACCTCACCAGATCACACCATCTCATCCTTTTTCCATCCCCCCATTTACTGGCTCTGAATGCGATGTGCAAAAAACGCCTGGTAAACAAACAGGGTTTACCTAAAGCACACGCACAAACACACACACACACACACACACACACACACACACAAAGTTGAAAATCCATTATTTTCTCAATGTAGGACACATCGAACCCAGAAGGCAGGTCTGCTGCAACGACCAGATCAAAGTACCAAAAAGAAGAGAAGGGAAACACAGTGAAGAAAGTCCTTCACCAGTTTATAGAGAGCCAGAAGACAGGAAAAACAGGAGGGAGAAGAGGAAGTGGGGGAGGGGAAAGTTGATAATAAGCTAATAGGGAACATCGTGGATCTAATGCTTCAACTGCTGTTCAAGTCAAACAGTGGGTGTTTGTGCACTGTGGTGGGTGCACGCGTCAAAGAACAAATTCAATGGGACTTACAAGCAGACAAGGAGAAAAAGGTTTTACGGCAGATATTTCACAGAACCTCCACACGTTTGATCCCAACAAATACCGGAGTCAGATGAAGGGACACGTAGTGTGTCTCCGCTTATCAAACTGCGTTCAGCTATGGATTTCGGAGCTCAGAAAACCACTCAACAGCTTATTTGCCCAAACCACAATGGAAGGGAGTGTGGTTTTTCAAAATGCCCGAGGGCTCGACGGACGAGCGCAGTCACATTCTCGCGCACTCTGTGGATCACTACCCAACTGCAAACGTTATTTATTAACCCAAACACGCCTTGGTGCGGAGGCAGCTTTCCTTACCTCAAAAGACACGCAGCGTAGAGAAAAACCTCCTCAGGAAACAAAACACCAACGATGATTTCAGCAGTGTTTCACAGCGTCTGTCCTCCTCTCCTCTCCTCTGAGGGTGACTAAAAGAGGTGCAGTTTTGTTCCCTTGTCTCTGGCACACCTGCTTCCTGCAAGTGTATGTGTGTGTGTGTGTGTCTGTGTGGCAATGTGTCGGTATGTGTGTGTGTGTGATTGCGACAGCTGTCTGCCGTCTCTTTCTGCGTGCTGTATGGCTCTCATTCTACTTCATCTTCCTGCTCCTCTGTCAGTCATGTGATTGTGGGGGCGGCTGTGACTGGCTGGGAGATACACAGGAGAGGAGGGAGAGCCGGGATGGATGGCCAGAGGGAGGGTACAGCCATAGAGAAGGGGAGAAGGGGAGGAGGGGATGTCTAATGTCGAAGGCAAAACAGCCGACAAACAGCAACGTGCACTTTCAACAGTGAATGCAAATAACTGGAATAGATTTGGAATGGGGTAAAAAGGGTTTGACAAAAGGCAAACAAGGTTGCATTGCAATTCTTGGTTTGGCCGATAGTTACAAAGCTTTTTTGTCACACAGGTCTCTCCTTATCTAATTTGTATGGTTACTGGCCACTGGCCACCACCTAAGGGTGTGAGCTGTTTTGCAGATTAAATGCTGAGGATTACACCTTTATTAAACCTTTATTCTTTATGTCAATGTTTAGGAAACTATTTCAGTGTGTAAACAATACAATAGCTGGCTTATAGGGGTCAAAAAAACTCATACAACATAAATCCCTGTTTGGAATGCATTTATATCCTGCTTGTATAATCAATACGCTAACGTCCAATGAAGCAGATTTCCAACCAGTTTTACAAAGTGCTAATTTATCCACTCGATGAAGCCTAAATAATGGGAGTTGTCCGACCGGTCAAAGCGCTGCACCCTACATGTCAGTACATGAACACACACACATGCACACACAAACACACGAGCACCGCACCGCCGTGCGCACACACGTACCCACACACACACAGGGGTCAGTATCTTGCCGAAGCACATTTTGAAATGTGGACGGGAGGAGTCCGAGAGCCACCCAATCCCCCGAAGAGGCAAAACGTCACACCATGCTGCCCTTGTTCCAATGCGCCCTGGTAATTATAGGCCACACTTTTATCAAATATGACACCATAAAATGAACAGCTCATTTCTCTTAAGGTCCTCTCCCTCTCTATTTTTGTATCACACATATCCAGTACACACACACACACACACACACACACACAAGCTTCACTAATTACACACAATAGAACAGAGGCTAATTTTAGCAAAAGCATTCTAATTTTAGATTTATTTTTCAAATGCTTATGTTCATCAAAGGTCCAACGCTGGTTGGCAACTAGTTGTCAAGGCATGAATATGATTACTGTCATGACCCGGCTCGAAGGGGATGACAAACACGGGAGAGACACAATGCAAAGGTGATTTCCAAGTATATTTATTTAAGTAAAGTAACTAATCCAAAAGTAAAACAACTATGAGGTGTGTACGTCAGTAGTTTCAGTCATGTCAGTGTGGGTGCTTGATCATGTCGGAGGAATGTTGTGAACCTAAATTAAACGTCAAAAGACACAAAACAAAGGTGCGGACGCTGGCCAGGGAAAACCAGCCCCCTTGGCAGGCAGGAACCATGAGCTCTTATACTGCCAGAACGCCCCAGCTGCTCCCAATCCAGTTGATGGCATTACCTCTGGGAAAGACAGTGACGTCATGACATGAGCCAATAGGCAGGGCCGTCACACCCCCCCCCATAAGATCGGTGTCCCAAAGGGAACACCGACACACTACAACAAATAAAGCAGGACTAGTCCCCCTAGAAAAACACTAAAACGAAACTTAAACAATGCTAATAAAAAATAAGCAACTGACCAGAAAAACAAAAATAACCGAATTACTACAAAAAATTTATAAACAAGAAACCCATCACCCTGCCCATGTTCCGCCCCTTCCCCACCTGTCCTCAGCAACTCTGGTACCTGAGAAGCAATTTAAGACAACAGGCACAGCAAGAACAAGTCACGAGCAACATGAAATGGCATAACTCAAATGTAGACCTCCCTTTTCCGAAATACTAATTCAAGGCAACGGAGCACGTGACAACGCATCTGCAATTGTATTATCGGACCCTTTGATATGCCGAATGTCAAGATCATATCCCTGCAGAAACAGAGCCCATCTCATCAATCTCTGATTCGGACATCGCAATGAACGAAGAAAGGTCAGAGGATTATGATCTGTATACACAACAAGTGGTGCACAACCCCCCACATACACTTCAAAATGTTGCAACGCCCAAACCAACGCTAATGCTTCCTTCTCGATAACCGAATAATTAAACTGGTAACCATTGAATTTCCTAGAAAAGAAGCTCACTGGTCTCATTACCCCCTGGTCATCTCCTTGCATCAAGACGGCGCCTGCTCCCACCTGGCTGGCATCAACCTGGAGCAAAAAGGTCCGATCAAAACGCGGTGCTGCCAGAACAGGAGAAGAGCATAGCACAGTTTTAACGTTATCAAAGGCCTGTTGACACTCCACAGACCACACAAACTTTACTCTGGTCTTCAGCAGCTCAGTAAGAGGAAACACCACAGTGGAAAAATTTCTACAAAAAATCCTATAGTATCCCACCAGACCCAGAAACCGCTGCAGCTCTTTTTTGGTGGTGGGCCGTGGAAATTTTTCGATGGCCATAACCTTAACCTGGACTGGGGCTACACGACCTTGCCCAACTACCCGCCCCAGATAAGTAACAGTGGCCCTAGCAAACTCGCACTTTGCTAAATTAATGGTGAGTCGCGCTTCTTCCAAGCGCTCAAACAGCGCCCGAATGCGCTGCAAATGGGAGTGCCACGTGTCACTATAAATCACCAGATCATCCAAATAAACCGAACATCCCTCCAGCCCGGACACAACTCTGTTCATTAATCGCTGGAACGTAGCGGGAGCGTTTCTTAGTCCGAATGGCATGACAGTATACGAATACAGACCCGTTGGTGTAATAAATGCCGAGATCTCCTGAGCCCGCTTGGACAGAGGTACCTGCCAATATCCCTTGAGCAGATCAAATTTACTCACAAACTTGGCGGCACCAACACTGTCAACACAGTCCTCCATTCGCGGCAAAGGGAAAGAATCTGGCTTTGTAACCGAATTTACCTTTCTCATATCTGTACAAAACCGCGGCGTTTTATCCTGCTTCGGTACCAAAATACACGGAGATGCCCAACTGGCATTGGACGGTACAGCAATATTGTTTTCGACCATGTATTTTACTTCAGAGTCCAGATGTTGACGCTTCTCTGGTGACATACGATAGAAACGTTGTTTTATCGGCTGTGCATCTCCCACCTCAATATCGTGCTCCACCCAATCGGTGCGCGAAGGGACATCGCCGAACAGACAGGGAAACTTGCGCACCAAATTAGTGAGCTCACAACGTTTAGACTCCGGTAAATGAGAGAGCAGCCTATCCAAGTTACTCAGAGATTCTGAATTTTTTAAGCGACCACACAGCAGACTGTCATCCGGCTCAGGCACCCCATCCTCATGTATCAGAGCCATTGAACCCACGGCCAGAGCTGGACAAACCCCTTCCTCGGTCTGTCCTGACCCCATACCACGGCTGTAAAACGGTTTCAACAAATTCACGTGACAAAGCTGTTTGGACTTCCTCCGCCCCGGTGTCGCAATAAAGTAGTTTAAATCCGTGATTTTCTCAATTACCGTATATGGACCAGTGTACTTGGCCTGGAAGGGCGAACCTACAATAGGCATCAATGCCAGGACTTGGTCCCCCGGACTGAACTCGCGCCGCTCTGTATGGCGGTCATAATTCCCCTTCATTTTGCTCTGAGACATTTGCAATTTATCGCGTGCTCTACCACCTGCCACGAACAATCGATGCCGAAACCCGTTCACAAAATCGATCAAGTTCTTGGGCGGCTCAGCATCGACCCAATCATCTTTTAACACCGCCAAAGGGCCCCGCACCACATCCCCAAAAACTAGGTCATTTGGACTGAAACCAGTGCCCTCTTGTACGGCCTCCCTCGCAGCCAACATAAGCCATGGGAGCCCCTCTTCCCAGTCTCGATCCAGCTCAGTGCAATAAGCACGCAGGAGAGATTTGAGAGTCTGATGAAATCTCTCCAACGCACCCTGACTCTGCGCATGATAAGCAGATGACTGATTGTGTTTGATGCGCAAACATTTCAACACTTGACCAAACATATGAGAGGAAAAATTTGACCCTTGGTCACTTTGGATAATCTTCGGGATACCGAAAACCGAAATAAACTGAGTCAGAGCCCGCACCACTGCTTTAGTTGTAATGGACCTTAGCGGGTATGCCGCCGGATACCTGGTACTTTGGCACATCACTGTCAATAAATACTTACTGCCAGATTTAGCACACGGCAACGGGCCGACGCAGTCCACAATCAAATATTCAAAAGGTTGGCTTATGGCAGGGATCGGTTGTAGAGGAGCAGACTTCACACGCTGATTTGGTTTTCCCGTCAATTGACACACCTGACATGTTTTAATATATACCGCAACATCTCTTTTCACGCGCGGCCAAAAGAAATGTTTCAAGATGTTTAGATATGTCTTCCTGACCCCAAAATGCCCACTCTCGTCGTGCGCTATTTTAAGCACCAAAGGACGAAATTTAGCCGGCACGACCAACTGGAAAATAGCATCCCCTACACAGTCACTATTCACCCCAATCCATTTCCTAAACAGCAGGCCGTTGCGCAGAAAATAGCCGCTGGCTGCACTTTTTATCTCCGCAGCCGACAACACACGTTCGAACAATTCTTTTAGGGAGAGATCACCGATTTGCTCCTGCAACAACTCGCTCTGTGGCACCGACAGTGGAAAATTGGACAAGGACAGAGTCTCAAAATCCGCATCACCACGCTCCTCATCGGTTAACCCAGGCTCAGCCTTACTCATTGCGCGTGTAACCACACAGGCTGGAAAATCCTCAGGTATCTCAATGGAGCTACAGTCAGGCGTAGTACTAACTGGACAGTGTGTAACAACAGGTGCGGGAGGAACATCATCCCAGATGCGGCCGCCAGCCAAGCCATTTCCCAAAATGAACTGAACCCCCTCGATAGGAAACGCCGGCCGCACTCCCACAGCTACCTCCCCCTGTATTAGCTCACAATCCAGAACCACCCTATGCACAGGCACAGGTAACACAGTCAACCCCATCCCCCGACTGAGGATACGGTCCCCGCTGTCAGTTTCTACGGACAACGGCAGGACGGACTCGATCATATAGGAATCATATGCCCCCGTGTCCCTCAATATCGTAACCGGGACTTTAACATCGCTACCCCCAAGCGACACAAAACCACTTCTGATAAAAGGAGCATATGCCTCCAGAACATCCGGCTCAGAACATCCGACTGACGCACAGCCGGTAACTACCGGAACAGCAGCCGCAGCCGGCTTAACATTAGGATGGCCCCCTCTATGTTTAGACAACCCTGGACAATCCGCCTTCCAATGACCCTTTTCATGACAGTAATTACAGCTTCTACTGCTGTCAAAATTTCTCCGTGAGTGAGACTCGAATCTAACAAAGCCAGGCTTCCTCGAACGCATCTGGTCAGCCGCTACGGTGCTTCGACTGTGTTCACCCCAGCCAGCATCATCGCGGTTGGGCGTGCGCTCTCTCACACCATCCTTATGAAGCAGCACATACTCATCTGCTGACACAGCAGCCTCTGCAGCGGAGGCAACCTTATGTTCATTAATGTAGGTTGCAATCCGACCAGGCAACCTGTTTTTAAACTGCTCCAAAATGACTAATTCACACAAATCATCAAAAGTAGTGATCTCAAGCGCAGCCAGCCAACGTTTAAAATGAGTTGTTAAATCGCGAACAAATTCAACATACGTTTGGCCACTTCTCTTCTCCCAAGCCCGGAACCGTTGGCGATACGCCTCCGGCACCAACTCATAAGCCTTCAGCACGGCAGATTTTATTTTAACATAGCTACCGCTATCAGCCGTGCTCAAAGACGAGTATGCCCCCTGCGCCTTACCGGTGAGTACGCACTGGAGCAGCAGAGCACAGTCTCCATCCGACCAGCCCCTCGCCGTGGAAACACGCTCAAACATCACAAAAAACGAGTCAGGATCCTTCTCATTGAATGGTGGCAACAACCGCAAGTTGTTTATGTCGAAGGGCCGCGCACCGACCCCAGACAGCTGCCGACCTTCACTCTCACCAGCCCACTTATTGTCCTTACCTAGGGACAGACGATAGCTCTCCAGCTCCATCCTTGCCTTCTCGGTCTGCTGGTGGATCATCTCCAGCTCAATTTGTTTTTTAGCTTCTAACTCACACTTGAGTTTTTCATGCTCCATCTGCAACAGGAGAAGCTCTTTCTGTTGCTCAAAAGTCAACCCCTGAGTTTGTGCAGGAACGCATACGACCGGTGGAGACCGGCCAGACGTAAGAACTCCCAGTTCACAAAGTTTTAATTTCAAAGCAGCTTTAATATCGTCTTTACGCCTCCTATCCATCCCAACTACTGAATAATGCTCAGCCAATTCCAATAACTGCTTCTTAGTACAGCTCTCCAAGGCCTCTTCTGACGGGGCTGCCGTGAACGCCTCATATTCAGCCATCGCAACATCAATAGTTTACCCAGAACAGGCAAACAACACCAATCTATGCCAAACAGGACCAGCAAGACAGCGAGGTATCCCCGTGCGCACCAAGATCTCGGTTTGGAGTTTCCCCGCTATCTAACATTAACCCCCTTATCTAAGCTCCCGGCTAGTCTTCATGCAGCGGGCAGTGGTGGGTATTTATGCACCAGAGACCGCTGCCCCGGGGGAGCAACTAGCAAGCCAGCAACTCTCCCAAAGACACGGATATGCTCCCAAGACAAAGCTTTAACCACTATGCCACCACAACACTACCACGAACCCACGCAACGATCCTAAAAGAGGAACGCTACCAAACCTACAAGGGAAAACTCCGCTCCAGACTTTGATCTCCAGGTACGCTAAGAACACTCACACTTGTCTCCCCGGACGTTGGCATAAACTTAAACAACCGAACCCAAAATAAAACAAGCTCCTCCTGACCCCGCTGAAGGAAAAGGAATCCACACAACCGATATATAGACAGACTGTGCCAAATCCGATGCTCTCCCTGATCAGTCAGCCCACATGCACTGTAAACTCTCCCCTAATTTACTACGAATACAACCAAATGTTTTACACTCTAGGCAAACTAACCAACGCAACAAGCACGCTCTATCGCAACTTTCCACGTGTGCGCAACCACCGGCACCGACTACAAAAATCCGTACTTAAAACACCATTGCAGCCAGGCCTACCAAATCACAAGCTCAAGTAACTAAATTTAAACACACTCGACTAAATTGCGCAGACGAACGGCCGGACGAGCCCCCATTTTGTCATGACCCGGCTCGAAGGGGATGACAAACACGGGAGAGACACAATGCAAAGGTGATTTCCAAGTATATTTATTTAAGTAAAGTAACTAATCCAAAAGTAAAACAACTATGAGGTGTGTACGTCAGTAGTTTCAGTCATGTCAGTGTGGGTGCTTGATCATGTCGGAGGAATGTTGTGAACCTAAATTAAACGTCAAAAGACACAAAACAAAGGTGCGGACGCTGGCCAGGGAAAACCAGCCCCCTTGGCAGGCAGGAACCATGAGCTCTTATACTGCCAGAACGCCCCAGCTGCTCCCAATCCAGTTGATGGCATTACCTCTGGGAAAGACAGTGACGTCATGACATGAGCCAATAGGCAGGGCCGTCACATTACAAATTGCAGGATCACCTATTTTTCCTTCACATTGATTTAGAAAGATAATAAGGAAAGAAATCATGTTTTCGTAATGAAGACCAATTTTTCCTGGGGATGATGTCGAAATTCTGAAGGAAGGCTCCAAAAAGCCGCTCCATCCTAATATCGCATCAGACCCACTAACCCATGTGTAGCTATTAAATGTAATGTCCAATGTGGATAGACATGTGCTGCATAGTGTGTGAATGCATAGAAAGTTTTATTATTATTTATTAACCGCACAACAACTTGGGGTTTGATTACAGGAGACACAAATCATCCATTGACAAGTCGGATGGATGTATACTTATGCCTGAGGCACTTTAAGTGTTCATAAGTGTACTCACTGTTGCAGCTCTGCATCAGTGAGCGCAGTAGACTGCAGCAGGTGCAGCAGATGGGTGGACTCTGAAGATGTGCATATATCTCCCTCTTTGGCGCCTTTGACTGTTAGCTTGTAGAGACTGGAGCAGCTGAGAGCCAGCTCCAAGGCATCCATCCAGCACCTCCCTGGAGACGGGAACATTTTAGCGACCAAGTAGGAGCACATTCGATAAATTGCTTTTGTGAAATTGAATAATGAAAAAATGCCACAATGTGCATCTCCAACCAAAACAACAAGACATACGCCTCACCGTCAGACTCAGAAGCTGCTCTAAAGATCAGGGAGTTGCTGGGTAGAGGCTGCGTGATGGAGCCAACGTTCTCTCCCTTGGGACCCTGAGCATGCAGATGAAACAGTGAGTCACACCTAATGCCATTTGTGTCAGGTTGCACCAAACAGAAGAGAATGGCTCCCTGAAGCGCACCAAACAGTATGATTATCTCTTCAAAACGATTGTGTGAAAATAACAGCAATGACAAAAATACACTTGTTTAGCTCTTAGTGGGTCACGCTCTGACGAGCAGTGTGAAAAACTGAACTCTGGAGCCATGTTGATCATGTGTTTGAAAAAATAAATAAATGCCAGCGAGCCTGCAAACATGTCTGACCTTGAAAGCCCAGATGGATTTGTCCAGAGGGTGATAGAGCTTGAAGCAGAAGCCGTCCTTCTTGGAGGGTCTCTCAATCAGCTTGCACGCGCTGAGCAGGATGGTGCCCACCCAGTGGTCCGCCTTGGGGGTCTTATAGATCAAAAGAACCCCGGGCTTCAGAGCACACCACAGCTTGGTCCAACCCTTTAAAGAGCCACGGATCTAAAAGGAGTCCAAGCGATGACATAGAAAGAAATCTTAGTAAGGGACAATCATGGCAGGATGTTTGTGTGATCTATATTCCACTACTTATCTGGGGACAGGTGACGTTATTTTCATTATTATAATAAAAGGGAACTAAAGGACTGACGTACAGGATGCAAAAAAGGCCAAACCCTTAAAACGGTTCCACAGATATTTGTAACAAGAAGTGCTCAAATTACAGCCAAGAGGATAACCAGCAAAACGATAAATCACAGATGACAAAGAGTCTGAATGCAGATATCATGGTTCTATGTCAATATAGTAGCTCTGTCTAATGAAGATCCCCACACCTTTAGCCAGTTGGACATGATGACGACACTCGGATCCTTTAGTGCACTAAATAGTTCTTTGGCCGCCCGCTTCTTTTCTTGCCTGTAGTTCTGCTTTTGGAGCTGTGAAATGGAAAAAAACAACACATGAATGAGTCATCAGTCTTACTGGTGAGGTACACTAGATGGTAGTAGAGTTAACCAGTTGCCTTACAAGCACACTGTTGTCTTTGGTAAATTATTAACATGAATCACTGTGGATCATTTGAAAAAAAAAAAACGTACACATTTGAAATACTACTAAAATACTAAGAGTTGAATCACGTGCACTTTATGATACCTCCAATCGCACAATAAGGCTTGGCATTTTTGCACAACTGTCCCGGGGAAGGAAGTGATGTGTACCTTTAGAGACTCCTTACGGGCCAGCTTCTCTGTGGGGGAGGGGCACTCCTTCTCAACACCATTAAACATCCTGGACTCCGACTGAAAGGAGGAGAGGAGGCATTCAGCGAGGATGAATAATACAGACAGAGAGATTTGAATAAACTAACGCCTTTAAATATCGAATCCTCAGTGGGGATTTTTGTTTGCCAAATCTATTAGTATCATTTATAATTTTACAGCATCCTAAAAAAAAAATCATATGGGACGATATGATCAACTGTAATGACGCAGTCCTTTCAGACAAACAATTTACAGTTCACTATCAACCCTGGCTCGCTTTATGAACCACAAATTTAATTGTCGGTCTCAGCCACGTAGCGTCTCCGATTAGTGTCAGTGTGTACAAAGCAGCCGGAAGCAGAACCCTTTCGCTCACAACGTTAATTTAGTTCTGGTGTTGTGACCACAAACGTCCCCTCTAAGCGATCAAAGAGCACTCACTGTATGATGGGCTCCACTCGGGGGGGGGAAGAGATTAGAGTCTCAGGGGTAAATCATTCTGTGGCGTCCACGTGATGTGTCATTTCATTACCATTGGTTCTGTGTGCACTAAATCTATGACTCACAATTGGTGAGCCAACACGTGTGCTCAATCGCATCTACTTGTGTTAAAGGAAGCCCTTCTAAAAAAGCATAGTGCACTGTTGCCCTGTGTAAACGACATCATGCGAGCATAATGCTGCACTCAGTCGCCCTTCGTCCCATAAGGGCTTTCGGGGGGGCCAAAGGGCCAGAGACGCAGCTGCGCCAGTGAATTATTTCACATATAAATAGGCGGTATTGCGAGGCAAAGTGAACCAGAAAAGGAAACCCAAGAGAGGATGAGATCACTCCGTCGCTGCTAGAAACATTTATTGATCTCGACCAATTAGTATTTCTAAAGAACGGAAGTAGGTTGTTTAGGTTTGGGTCCAATACATGGCTTGTGGTTGGGTAGACACAGTTCCCACCGCCATTGAGAGGAAAAGTGGGATCAATATTAGTATTTGTTAAAGGGCCATTCACGTCATCCGATATCATAAGAGTACTGCATCGCAAAGATGGGAAAACAATCTGGTATTATAGTATATTATATATAAAAAAACTAGCTAATACTACAAGAAATAAGAGAGAAACAAATTATCATAGACTACAGGAGGAAAGAGGCTCCTAAAGAGTGGTTAGAGTGACGATGTGTGTTCTTACCTGGCTGCCTGGTGATTGGGCCGGACTGAGTTCATTACTCAGCATGGAGAGCCCGTTCCTGTCTGTGTCACTGCCTGCTGGGAAGCCACAACACACACAGCTCCGTGAATCAAAGCATGGCAGCCGTTCATGAGCCGCAGTTGACGTTCATTGATTTGTATGGAACAAGTGCTGTGCAACACACTATGACATGTAGAACATGGAATACGCTTGCAATTTCGTAGCACGGCTTCGAGCTCGAGGTCTGTTACCTGGGCTGAGGCTGTAGAAGTCGTTGTCTCCTTCATAAGACAAGTTCCGGGTGAGTGTGGGAGGGTCAATTGTAGGGGGGGAGGTGGCGTTGGGGCACAGAGAAAACCTCCGATGGAACAGATTCTCCTCCTTCATCCTGACAACGTGCTCGTCCTCTGCAGGGAGGGAACGGCAGAGGGGGGGGGGGGGTTTAATTAGATTTCTGCATGAATAAATGTTCATCTAATATTAGGACTTTAAACCTGTGGAAGGGATTATTCCTTCCTTTGCAGCCCTTCTCCTTATGAACGTAATCGTACTCGTCGCATGCCTTACTGTAAAGGCCCTCCTCGTCTCTTGTGTCTGTTTGTGTAAATGTATTTGCGTGTCTGGACCCCTTCACATCACCGCCCCCCACCCTCCCTAACACTAACAAAGACTTACTGTACCAGAACACGTCAGCCTGTCCACATAACAGCACCGTGCGTGGCAGTGACAAGCACTCCAGACAGCACATTGTGTATGTGTATGACGGACAGTGTCTCCCAGCAAGTCCAGTCTCTCTGTCCACAGAGAATCACTGTCCAAGACCGACCACACCCTCATCGCCACTCTTCCTCCGTCCTCCCAGTCGGCCCTGCAACAACCGGCTTCCCTCAAAGACAAGAAAAGCACCGGAACAACGGGAAACAGGCATTCAGGACGCATACTGGAAATAATCGCTTTTCCCCTCGACTGAGCTCAGCAAGTGGGGGAACTATTCTTGTCGTGTTATTAACAAGTGATGGGGATCCCGTCTCCTCCCAGGCAGATGTAGACAAAATGCTTCTCGTTCGAATGGGTGTGGAGCTGATCATAGCGAACCGCGGGCCAATGGAGCTCCACCCGAACGCCCACACTGTTAATTACTCAGATCAATACAACCTCTCTTGTCTTTCAGTTCACCGACACGTACTGACTCCAAGCCTACGGATGCAGTCTCGCTTACTAGGCCTTAATTGCAACACTCAAGAACTGCCGGCGTTACACTCACATTCAGGGTGTATTTTCACAGACCGATTCATCATTCTGGGGTGATTACACTGGTGCAGGAGGACAGTGCCGTGTCCCAAAGTGTGCACACTTCTAACTGGTATAAGTAAAACCTGAAAAACTGTACCCTCCCTGTAAGGTACGTGCGCACTGACATCCACACTCGTCACACCGCTTCCTGCCTCTGTGACTCATTCTCCCAAGCCTCCCGACTCCCTCCATATTTTCGGATGTTGCAATCTCCCTCCTTCTCCTGCCCTGTGCTCCTTTCAAAGAGACAGCCACGAACAACCAAGACACGAGAGGGAAATGCATTTATTAGCTCCAAAAAGGAGCCTCGTTTGTCCCGATGGAGCGTGTCTATAAATAGCATTCCATCGCTGCACTGCAAGCGTGCATCTGTAGTACCGCGCTGAACCCTGAGGCTGAATAGAGAACAGCATCGAGCTCTAGAATTATACGTCAGTAAACCCGGCGGGCTGCCCGACTGTATCCAAAAAGACACAAATGGGGAATTAATACCACTTACAGTGCAGGGCCCTGGGGCTGGTCAAGATGTGGGCAGACATGAACAAACCAATCACAGCTGGTTCTCCCAGCTGCGGGGCGGAGATCTGCTGGCAGAAGGACTGTGTGTGTGTGTGTGTGAGCATATTACGCCGTCTAGACTAAGAATGGGTGTGGAGTCCACACACGCTGGATGTGTTTGAAATGTGTGGAGCGGGGCAGTCAGTTGAGCGTATAACGGGTCCCTCCCCAATAGTTTCATTTGTTGAGTGAGGAAAGCTTGAAATGTGAGCGCGTGGACGGGCGTACGTGGCTGTTACAGCGTGCCCTGCCTTCAGATACACATGCACACCGCGCAGCACCAGAGGAGGGGGAAAATGCTCCTCTGCGGTCCCAGCAGCAGGGGGGCGGTGCGTTAGTACACAAGCACAATGGCATGAGAACACACACATCACGCACACACATGCAGTTGGGTTGTGAGTGACAGTATGACAAAATCAGAGGAGGTCTGTTCTAGGTCCTACTTATAAACAGGTTTTATTTAAAACTTACTGTCCAAATATGACTGAAAAATATAAAAGTTCTCTGAAGTGACACATTTCAGCGATAACATTTACAGAAATAAGAGAAGGAAATAGAGATAGTGCCACTGGAAGGGAAAACATTACATTTTTGGTTGTTGCTTGGAGTCATTCTACCCTTTGTTTGCCTTTGGAATAATACTGAAACATGCAAACGTGCTAAATCTCAACTCTCAAGAACTCCTGTAGCACCTAATGTTTGCCAAGCCAACGTTTGTTCCTTGTGCAACTGCTGTGCTACACATGTGCTGGACTAATATTTATTCAGTGATAGGAACAACTTGTAAAGAAAGATACCAGTAACAGGAGCACCAGACCAGTTACTAACACTCATTCCACATTCACCTTGAACTATGAGAAAAACAGATAAAACAACAACAAAAGTTATCTGACCCACAGTGACCTTGTTGAGGGGAAAGCACTCGTTTTGCTGAGACATGGGGCCCGCTGGTTTTTACTAATCATTACACCTGCCGGGAGAAGTGAGGGAAAACAGAGCGAGGGGAACATGTCGACATGTTCCAACTTGCAGATTGTTAGCACGCGTGAAGGATCAAACTGGCATTCATCTCTGTCTCTCAGGGCAGCAGATGTGTTGCCCGCTAGTAACCTTGGATAGTTTGTATTATTATATTGTCATATTATATTACCATACCCAACAAGAAATACACCAAAGACAAAGATTCACATTATTCACAGACTGGAATTTGTTTTATATAACTGACAGATGCAGTATTTTGTCATTGGCTTGAAACACAAGAGGTTAAACCCACTGAGACCAAGCTGAGTAACCAGTCTGTCCTGCACAACTGTGTTGTTTGTCAGCTGGAAGAGGTCAGCCTGGTAAATTAGATTGTTGGTTAAATTCACAGTGAAAGAGGCTGCCAATTTTGTTTCTCACAAAGTGCAGTAATGATAAAGTATTCATCAACTCGATCTGTCAACCCTAGAGCTATTTAATGCAGAAAATGCCATTTGGAGTTCAAGTTCCCCGATTTAGTGCCAATGTCGGACATTCACCCCGTCTCTTCTGTCATTCCCCGTACAGTCTGCTTATGTACCCTGTGTGGGTTGGTGCAGGCCATCTCACATGGCAGGGATACACAGCGCTGTGGTGGATTGCAAGTAGGATGTTAATTATTTTGTGTGTGCGTGATTCAATACTGGCATATTAGTTTGGCCCAACGCATTTCCAACGCTGGAAAAGAAGTTGTCCAATGCATGAAAATGCACGGCGCTTGGACATATTGTTTAGGAGGTACACAGCGGGTCTCTGCAGCTCTGTGCTAGTTCAAATAATCTCTGTGGCTATTCAGCATGCTCTGCCCGAGCTGTACTGCATGAAAGTTCTGTATCTGACCTTTATTCCAGTCGTGACCTTCTGCCAGCAGGTGACAAATATGTTGTCGATACCTAAATGGTCAGTGAAACAAAAAAAGGTCGGCTACACGTTTTCAGCTGACACGCCGCTATTAGCTTTGTCACTGGATGTTTCATTTGTGATATTTTGCACATTCAGACTTGAGGGCTGATGGAATACAGGGTCATGGCGTTATTAGCATACATAAAAAGGTCATTATTTTCCTTGACAGTATATATATATATATATATATAATATCAGATTACTAAATGGGGATCCTTTATGAGACTGCAAGCGGCAGCAGTACATGCTGGTCAGAAAAAGGCTTTCACTGGGCGCAAATGTCACCCTTATTTGGAATGTAAAACATAAACAGGGAATACCTTCACAGTTCAGTGCACGTAACTGCCAAGTACAATGGTTTAAGCACTGTTCATCAAAATGATTATTTTAGGAACAGGAAACTGCTTTAATTTCAGGTCAAGCAAACATAATTCAGGGAAAACCGGAAAATATCTATGTAGGTTTATTTAATCCATACTGCCACTTAATATTATAATAAAAGACAACCAGCAATTGTCACGGAAAACTTTTTAAAGACCCACCCCTCCAACACCCATGTGTATATTCATAATTTAACCATTTCTGCCCCCACCCCAGTTGGGTGACTCAGAATTTAGAAGTGTGAAGGCATCTTATTGAACTTTCACAGACAACCAAAGTACGTCACGGACACCCGCTTATTCTGAAACATCTGGAACCAAAATTGAAACACATACATCCTTAACACGAACCCCAAAATCTCAACCTAGTTTATGACAGTGGACAACAAGAGCCTTAAATGGTGTAAAGAAAAAGGGTAATTATTTGGCATTCTTGGCCAAATAATGATACCCTTTATCAGAATGTCAATGTCAGGCTTGATAATTGCACGTGTGTGCGCGCGTCAACCATTGCCCACTGCAATATGTGTATGAGAGCCTTGCAATTCCGACAACCAGCATCAAGCCAGCTGTTGCTAATATGATGGCACAGATTAAGTCCAGACACTCTCCATCCTTCCATCTGTCCTCCTTTCAGCACCCCCAGCCCTGTTAACGCCCACTCCCCTACAAGACTAATGGATGGCCACATGACCTACATATCCACCAATGGACTCTCGACACTACGTGCATAAACAACAAAAAACACAACATGCAGTATTAGTGTTTTCATTTCACGTGAGCTGCATTTCAACCAGAGCTTCTTAAGGTGCAGAGATGGTTTCTGTCCCCTCAACAATCTACCTGTTCAACCCCATTTACCATCCACAAGAAATGAGCCGTCATGTAACTTCTCATCTACTGACACATCTTGTAAAAGAAAACACAAGGATAAGCAGAAAATGATAATGGTGCTCTCTCAACACAGTCATTATTTTCGACAAATATTACATGGATAATTGCAATTATGGGTGATAAAACAACCTTTCAAACCATTTCAAAACACGAAAACTAACTAACTTAAACATCTACGTAACGTAACAGGGCAGTCGTTCTCTTACTTTGAAAAAAGTAACACTCACTAATGTTCAATTACTGAGTGTAATTAACAACATTTTTTTAAAAACTCCAGTCAGTAATTACAAACATCTTAAAATCTCAAACTAAATTATTCATTCATTTTAAAAAACTGTCTCTAAAAGCTCATGGGGAAGGAAGTACGTCAAGAGTCTAAAAAGAAGGCTAACTCTGTGAGAGGATGTGTGGTTTAGTTATTTCTATCAAGAGTCTGGCGGGGGGGTGCATGTATATTTTAAGGATCTCACATGGAAAAAATGCCTTCCAGGCAGACTTCCCATTTAATCTTACTCAAAATAGGAAACTCCCCTCTTTGTGTGGGAGCAACGGTGGACCACTGCCATGGTGAACGTACACAGTGCTTAACCATGATTCCCTCCCTGTTCTACCCGGCGGGCCCCTCCCTGATGCTGCATCATGTACTTATTCTACGATCATCTGTTAACCTTCTCGTTTGAATGAGTGTTTCAGCTTGTGTGTCGCCGAGGCAAGTTTGTCAGAAGTCACCCGAGGCCTCGCTCAGCGGTGACGCGAGTGCGAGGGAGATGGAGAGACGGCGAGCGTCCGTCTATGGGAAAGAGTGGCTGCACTGTTCTGTGTTTCAGGTTGGACTGGCAGGAGAGACACAACCTCCCTTCGTACACAGAGACGGGAACAGAGTCTTCTGTCAAGGAGAAGGGAAAGATCAAGGTAAATATAGCCTGACAACAAGACCTAGGATTCCCTACAAGGGGGGGGGGGGTTCAGATTCTGGTAGAATCAGGGTGAAAAGCAAGGGAGCTGGAAACAAGAGGCAGCGAAAACACCACCAAAGATCCAAAGCAAACTCCCTTCAAGTATCTCTCCATCTGTGCTCCTCTGCCTCTAGTGTCCTTTCCCAAATCACACATTTACTTTGAGTCCCCAAGTTGCCATGCAAACAGTCTGATACCTCCCCCCCTAAATAAAATGGCACTGTGTAACATTCCCATTGCAAACACCATTACAGCGGAGGTACCACTCACCTCACTACTGGTCTTGGAGTTGTTACACTTACAATTTCATCTAAAGCATTTTGTATCGCACCATGAATCTCTCAACACACATCGCGATAATAAAGCGATGAGACAAACGTCCCCAGTGGAAAGTCAAGCTCAGCCCACTGACATACACTTTCACTGATTGGACGGAGCAGTCGTGTTTGGCCAGAATGAGAAACCTCTGCATTCATTAATGGATCTTTCCCAACGCTGGAGCCACATTTGATCCTGTAGACAGACGATGCCAGCCGGGGGTCTGTACTGCTGGATGCGGGCCAGTGGTGTCTGCGTGAGAGCTCCTCTAAGCCAGGCCTGGCCAGGCTGAGCTGATGAGTACAGTGCTGCCAAGCATGCCAACTTTGTATTCAAACAAATCCATCACCATGCAGACACAAAAACATATTTGCGTTATTTGAGCGTACCAGAGCAGATCAATGGCGGAGGCTGCAGAAATGACTTGGATTTGAACCGGCACACGTATGTGACCATTACTATGACCGTAACATATAACAGTGCGCCTGCACTATGTTGTGCAGGCGTTTGGCACATTGCTTCCAGATTTAACATCAATACTGCATGTCGGTGTGCCCTTTGCACAGGATATTTTTAAGTGGTGCTGCCAGAGGTTCGTGGAGATTGGAGGCTGGATCTGAAAGCAGCAGAGAGGGCAGGGTTGCGGGGGGGGGGCAAAGGTCATGGAGGTCAGGGGCGGGTCAAAGAAAAAATGTGTACTACACAAGGGGCTCTTTCTTCTGGATTTTCTTATCGCTAAGACTCAAAGTGACTTTGAGGTGTTTGGTTAACCTGGCTGCATTCTTTGGAAGAACAAATGCCGAATTGGTAACAAAACTAAGAGCTATTTTCCCTCCTATTTGACTATTGTTGTCTTGTGTCGTGGCCCCTTCCAAACCCCAATCGCCCTCTCCAGCGTTCTATTTCAAAAGGGGGTGGGTAGCACAGATCGAAGATTCTGATGTAATATAGTGGCAGACTAGATATCAAGTGGAGATGCAAAGCATTGACTAAAACAGCCCACTTTACATCACATGGCATAGTGGCGTTCTTACAGTCAAATGCGTTCACACTTTCTTAGACCAAAATACATATATATTATGAGGCCACAGCCAGAAATAGGGCAACTCAGATAGAGAAAGGGGAAGAGTGTGTGCTATGTTTGGCCATGTGTGCTGAACTTTTGTCCCCAATAACACTGCCCCAGATGGGTCTTGATGTACCGTTTCCATTATGTACCTGAGGGGGGGGGAACGCGGGACGTCACTGAGAAAGATGAGGCTGCATGAGAAAACATTTCATAATAAACTAAGAATGAAAGTGTAATATATGACTTGGTAATACATGACAAAATCGCATGTATCATGTGGCACCTCGAATTACATATAAGGGTATAAGTCAATCGTTTCTCGTGCTACACTTCAAGTTGCTGCAGCGATTATGACGTTACGTTACATCACGATAAGAACTATTTAAAGAGACGAAAGCACGGTGTCAGAAAAGGAAACCGTGTGGAGGATGTATTGGCAAGAGAAGTAGATACAGAAAGAAAAGGAGCAGAAAATGAGAGTGAACCAGCCGGGGCTACACGCTGGGCAAAGAGTGGAGCCAGGGGAGGGGGTGTGTTAAAGGCGTGGGCTCCTCTCTCTTTCTAAGTATGAGGGGTCGGGAGGAAGATGTCTGCCAGCAGACACCTGGAGGCGGCCCGTCCTGATTGGACAGAGTAGAATGCCTTTAAGCAAAGGATGATGGAAGACAAGCTGTTGGATAGATGACTTTTATTAATGATAGCTCAGTGGGAGGCAGAGGTTAGGAGCAAATTACAGACTCTAATGTACTATTTAATCACCAGCTGCCACAGATGAATACATAGGGGCTCACGTTCTCTCTAGTGTGCTTCTTTTTTTATATCTTTCTTTATCGATCAGAGTTAATATTCTCTGATTGCTTGCATAGTTCAACATTTAAGCCACTTCGAACTGGTAATAGTAAGAGAATGTATACATAATGGACGTAGCCTCCTTGAAGTCAGTCGTATGTATGTACTTGCACTGGTGGTCTCATCTTGTAACATTTTGATGAAGCACTCCTCCTGACGTGGCGGCCCCCGTGTGCACTGCGGGTCGACTCCCCCGTTTGTACGTCAAGTCTACTCAAGCGACCGTTCAAATGAAATGCTTTGTATACATTTTAATTGGATCTAAATCGCAATGCATTGCAGATTTTATGCAAAAAAAGATCATATGAATACAAGCAGATATCAAACTGTAGGTGTACGAAAAAAAACAGTAATTCAGTACAATTATATTAAACAATATAGACCATGTCTGTGTATGATCTTGCAGGGTTGAACATCCAACAAAAGAGCTAAATAGGGGGCCACCAGCACGTAATGCATGCAGCATACGAGCAGACATTTTATAATCAAGCTAGACTTGTAACCCTGTTACCTGCAACCATTTTCAGAAAAGTGAGAGGTCCTCACTAGGGGAGACCCTTGGGCCGCCTCAGCACGGGACTGCTAACTATTGTTCCCAGCGACTAGCGGGGACAGAGGGAACAAGATATCTGCCTGTCTCAGCTGGGATACAAGAAACCTTTAACTCAATGAACGAATACTGCGACAGAAAGACTTGGGTCAATCTGCTACTAGTGCAAGTCCTGCCCTTTATCCAAGCAGTCACTTGATAGTCGCGTCACAAGCCAGCTCGTGAGCTATTTTAACCCCAAAACCCCAGTGAGCTTTCTCTAATCAACCGCCTGATTAGACCAGCGGTTCTCAAGCTTTTTCAGTGATGTGCCCGCTGTGAAATATTTTTTCAGCCAGGTCCCCTTTAACCAGTGCAAATTGTTTTTTTGGGGTTGGAAACATAAATGTAACACCGCTGTGCCCTCAGTGTCTGATTTATTACACTGATAAAACACAAAGCCTTGGGCGGGTTGCAACACATGGACAAAAATCCCATTATAACATGTTTGCTGAATACTGGCGGAATTGAGCCATTGTATCAATCCAACACTGACAGATGCCTCAGTATGTATCATAGCATAAGAGTACTTAACTGTATATGAAGCTTATAGAAAGTTAGACGGATCTTGACAAAAGGTAATAGTTCTCCCAAAGATGTCACTTATACATTTTACGAATCGTCCATCCATTGGCTTACTGGCTTGTCTTTTGAAAGTTAAGCCTTAAAGAAACAAAGACTTTCACTTGTGGTTGTAAGTTAAACTAAACTAAATGTCTTTGAAAAACCTAGACAGAATCAAGGGGATTATAAAATCAAGGGGGCCGTCAAATTTGTTCACTCCTCTTAATTCTGTTCTGCCTGACAACCATTTTGGATCAACTTGTCCTTTAGATTAATGATCAAAGACTCCAGGATAACATTAAGTGACGATATCTATATATTTAAGGTATGAACCATGCAGTATACATCATAATTAGGGGTGTAACGAATCAGCAGCAGCAGCAGGTAACTCCAGCTCTGCAGACTCCTCAGGCCTCGTCAGCACCAAACTCAACATCACAGTAACAATTGCCAAGTTTATCTGTAAAGACATGCGACCCTACAATGTGGTTGAAAATCCGGGGTTCTGTGAATTGATCCAAACATTGTGTAATTATTGTGTAATGTTTACATTGAAAATGGCACTTGATTCAAATAAAAGGTTAATACATAATATCCATAATTAATTTAAACCTGATTTCCTTACAAGAAACAACAGGGATCTCGGAAACTTTGCCTGCACTGTCCAGTAAAGTTACTGAATCGATTTCAAGTCACTGTCATCAAATCGAATCGAATCGTTCTAAATTAACCCAGATCGTCCATGAATCGAATCGGCAACCGTGAATCGCGATTCGAATCGAATCGTTGTTAAAATGAATCGTTACACCCCATATCATAATCCTATCCTATTCCTGTCTCGGCAAGCATTGTGTTAATTAAAATGATAAGCATTGGAGCCTTAGGAAATAACAACATATGATAACATAATAATAATATGGAAAAAAGAGCAGTTCTGCTATAAACAACAACTTTCAAATCAGCATTCATGACTTTGAACCACGAGGTTTAAAATAAGTTAAAAGGTGAGACAGTGGACAGTGAGACAGTGGATGCATTGAACATTGAAACATGCATGGAACATGACAGAGTTCTGCTTTCTGCGCTTTCCACCTGTGTAAACACAATTGTGACCACAGTACTGTCGGTGTGGCTTAACTGAAGAAAAAGGCAGTGATTCACTGCGGAAGTGATTGGAAACATACAGAGAATTAAACACACCCTCCATCTGTTGACCCACATTTGAAATTCTTCACCCAGTCAGTAAATGGACACTACATCATGTGCACTAAGCCTTATTAATGCAACCCAGACCAGATAAGGGAATTATGCGAGTATGCAGAAACATTAACTAGAGAGCATTTGTAACATTTATCTGGACATCACGTAGTCTAAACGCGTCGCTCTGAAAGGCAGACGGAGAAAGAGACACAATAGTAGCCTGGGCGGGGGCTGCTGGGTACGGGTTGAGTTATTTTGCCTGGTTAATGGGTAATTTTCTGTTAAACCCGCATGCGCCCCCCCCCGCTGCGGACACATGCCAAAATAAACAGCTTGGGCAAGGCCGAACCCAAAGGCTCCCTGACTGATCCGAGTGGGCAAGTGGGAGTTTTTTCACGGCTACCACAGCACAGTCTCTTGCCGGAATAAGGCTGGACGGAACAGCAGAGTGAACACAGCTCCAGGATACCCAAAGCAGAGAACACTAATGTGTTACTTTTAAATCGGTGTGATTTCACCGCGACAGAAAACTTTAACAGTAAGAAGGACAAATTCATTCGAGTGAGTGTAAAACAAACGCCTGGTTTCAGTCTCCTCGCCCAATGGACAGATGTGCAGAAGAGATGACAAGGTCTTGGTACACAACTTGAAGACACTCGTGCACTTATTTTTAGCAGAGAGACCAAAATACAGAGACTGAATTTTTTTTGTTGTTGAAAGAATCGTAACTAGTCATTACACTTCCTCTTCCACTGTATGAAAGATCAACATGTGCTCCCGGCAAACTGCCTGTTCAAGGGCTTGAGGATCTGAAGTGTCCTTCTGTAGCCAACTGTTCTTGTGCAACCCCAAATATTTACTCCTTCCCAACCAAATGAATCAGACACACCCTGTAAACTGCTGATCTCATTTCTGCAACCGTTTCTTCTCTTTCAAAGGTGCACAGAGCTCCAACTTTGCAACACTGACACACATTTGCTCGCGTGACAACGCACGGTGTCACAAAAACGGCACACGTGGAAGCTTTTGAGCGCGGACCGACATTAAGATCAAAAAGCTGCAGAAAAGCAAGTAGACGTAATATATAATACAAACTGGCATGATCATCTGCTTAACAAACATTACCGATTTCTTCCACTTTAAAAGCAACGTATCCCTGCTAAAACGCTGGGTAGAAATGCATTTTTGTCAACTTGTAAAAGTACAATGCCGCCTCCGAGACAACAGGTTCAGAAAAGGAAACCGCTACGTTGGACTGTAACATGTGAATGGCACATGCAAACCATGTCGTTAACTGAAGCTGGAAGAGATAGCCGGCCAATTGAACTAAGTGTATGCATTATTAAGTCATTAAAGAGTGGCCTCGCAGGCGGGGGCTCAGCTTACCTTTCATCGGAGCCGCAGGAGACACCGCATCCAGGAGCCTTTGTTGGAGCAGCCGGTCTCACCTTGGGAGATACGAAAGTAAGAGTAAGGTTTCACTTTAACTCGCGCAGCATAGACAGACAAAACTGCCTCGCTCCCGGGTTGTCGGTCCTTCCCATGAGCCTCCTCCTCCCGATCACACCACTGTGTCGAGGAGGGTGGAGCCCCACCTCGCTCCAGAGGGAGCCGCCGACGCGTCTCCGGGCCAAATGAGCAGTCTGTCTGCCACCTGAACACACACAGCCCTCCGAGTCGGTCACAGAGCCGTGCAGTCTGCAGCCAGAGTCGATATGTGGCTTAAGAACTACTCTAACGTCAGAGACATCATCCAATCCGATAATAAAAGCTCATTTAAAGGAACTGATGGCACTCGCTGTCCTTTTTCATCATAACAAGTTTACTGAGTCAACAGACATTACTGAGGTGGTTAGACCTCAAACAAACACAGAGACACTTAAACACTCTCATTCGTGGAGGACTAATGCTATTTGCTAGTTGCTATTGCTTTACCACAATAAAGAAATATACGCTACTTAGTTGTGACTGAAGGAATCAACAAAATATATTTCCAATCCACTTTTTATTTTGATCAGAATTTGCATTGGTTTCACTTGACTGACAGATTGTTCACACCCTATTCTGGTGTTACTAACGCTTTCCCTTAAAAGCATAATTCTGCCCTTGCAAAGAACAATGCATTCTCAAACAGCTGGCAAATCACCAATCAAAAAATCAAAGCCAGACACATCACGTCCCCAACCACCAGGACACACTATTTGGACGCCAAAGTTGACATATTGGCTGTGTTTGTCGCAATTTAGGCTGAAATCATGTTGAGTTTGTGGCAAAGTCGAGAAACACGCCTCTCTATCGCAGACCTGCGTCGCTCCAGTCTCATCGCGTCCGTGCAGTTTGTATGTAATCCTGTGGCATGAAACGCGTTCGGTGTGAACGCACGATTACAGTGACCTGAACGTGCAGGAATGTTCTCAAGGTGTTCCTGAGAGATCTCGATAACGGGGCGGACTCGTGGTCAGTGTGACCTTGACCTTCGACCACCTAAATCAAATCAGTTCATCAGTACCTCACGATTTGATTCCTATTCAGAGGGCTAAAATATGATGATGAACAAATGCAGTCACTTCCATTACTTTCCCTGGTAACAGGTTGGTCAACTGGAAGGTAACATTTCCGAGCAAGAGAACCAACAATGAAATAAAAACCAGACCAGCAGCATCCTTGCAATGTTCTTAATGAATAAAATGAGACTCTGTCATCTTGTCGGCTTCCTTTGACATTTTGAAAGCAGCAATCTTCAGCTTCGGCGCGGGAACGGGAGACAGGAGAGTCAATTCACGTGAGCGAGCCGGTATCTTTCAAAAACAGTGCCAACGAAAAGAGGCAACACAACAACAGATTATCACCTAAAACCTCAAACACAACCGTCCCAGCTAGTTTTTTGGGGGGGAATAAATCTCCCTCATTCTTCATCACATTTATAATGCATCTGTGAGGCATAGAAAAGAACCGTGGCATTGGTATGGCTTTTGACAATGATACCCTATGTTAATGATCCAATGCCAAGCCAAAAAGTACCGCTTGGGTCAGGCAGGAGAGACAGAATCTGGGCCTTTAATTCCCGTCACTGAGCAAAGGAGGAAGCACTTCAGTGTGTCTAACCTAAATAAGAAGTGAACTGAGAGAGAATCCCTGAGCGAAACATGCTCGAGGGCCAAGAAACCAAGGGGGGGAGGGGGAAGGCCGTGCGTGGGAGACGTCAGCCAAATACAGACAGCAAGTGGAGGCAAAGAGAAAAACATGGAGAAGAGGAAGTGATGATCCAAAATCCGCTCAAAGAGCCATGCCATCCTGGAAAAAAACAAAAGAGCACTTGTTTCTATTCACGTGTTCATGTTGTCCGCCACAAAAGGTTTTGTAAGAACATATGGCACAATAACACTCCTGTGACCCAGAAAGTAGCACGGGTTGGATGGAAGGAGTCCGAAACTACAAATACGGACTCCTGGCTGTCCTAGATTTACTCATTCAGATCACAGGTTGGAGTCTCTTCTTGGGACCAATTCACACGGCAATAAAACAAATGCCCTGCCATGTAGAAGTGCAAGATGATTTAGTGTGAGGTTTGCATTCGTCACATGACCTGTACTCCATGTTTAACTCCACTGCGCGTTCAAACAAAGCACCAGAAACTGCTGTTCCCTGGGACAGGTGATGTACAACGCCAACATCCTTCCTGCACAGCTTTGACTTTTACTTTCATATTGTACTCATAGCGGCGTGAACGCTATATTAAATAAAGCTATGGAAGAATAAGCCACACTAGCCCTGCCAGTGAAAACTATATGATGATAGATGGATTCACCGCAGCCACATGCATATTGTATAACCAGTGCTGTTCATGGCGCTTTGCAAATCCGCAACTAGGTAACATTTATATCCGAAACACAAAGCTGGCCAACTTTCCCAGCGGAGAGCCGAGTCTGACTCATAGCAGGGGAAGGCGCAGGAGCCTGCACACTGATTTATAGCCGCGTCTCTGGCTCGATTAAGGGAAACAATAGGGAAGGCTGAGCATATTACCAGGACAGAAGGAGTATTTGCTCCAAATGGGAATGTACTGGTGGCTTGACGCTGAGGCAGAGCTGATAAGTGACTGATCTTGATCTATTCAAAATAACCCCAAACCTGAACGTGACACACAGTCCTTGCACATCTGTCCAGCTACAGTGTTTAAGATGTGAATGTTCGACTCCTTTGGAAATGTCATTTGAACTCCAACTCGTTCAGTTATTTTATTTCGGTGTAAATAGTGTACCTTTACACACCTCAAAAGACGAACGATCAAACAAAGACTGTCTTAATAAAAGCTTGGATGATAATTTGTGTCCAACGGAAAACTAAAACAGAATGTTTGACATTTTTTACATCCAAAACACATTAATCTGTTTAAAACTACCCTCACCATTTTCTCCACCGACGCATGCCCACATAGTTTAATGTAACCTAAAGCAAGTTGGTGGTGTGAAATTCACAAATTGAACTATAAATAGGAATTCAGTACATTTATATCTATGTATTCATTTGTTACATTTTATTTTAATGAAGTTAGAGGAGCAATGGTAACGTCAAGCTAGGTTTCCTTATGCATTAAAAAAAGTCAGAGTTTATTAAAAAATTAAAGGCCAATTCGAGGGGAAACAGTTGGATTGGAGAATCCCTATTTAAAAGTCCCTTTAGGGGTATTGGGATGCCTTTCCCAGTGAATCCAAGGCACACAAAACAAACTCACTGCTCAACTTCACAGCTGTTCAGACCTTAAAAGGAATGACACTCCTTTAACAACAAGCACACTGAAATCTTCAGGCAGCCCTTTGCCCTGGGCCTTTAGTTTTAACTAAATCAGCTCAATTATAAGAATAACACTTGGTGTAGCAAATTGTACTGAAGCAAGAAAGAAGTTGTAATGTAAGGTAATCCAACACACTGGACGAGGACTGTCCTTTGCGCTTCCCGCTGCTTGACAATTTCCATAGGACAAGCACTGGAGTATATACGTTGTATGTAAGGGCCTGAAATACCATGTCCACATGCACAGTAGTGTACGTACATCTTGAGCTGTGGAAGGAATCCTCAGCTCTTAAATGTCAGAAACATTGCCGTGTTGCAGTGCTCCGTAAACAATAACATAATCGGTCATTGAAGGACTTCATGGACGTTTATTGAAAGGTACATACAGACTCCCAGTACAGGGATCAGACCAGGACAAGCTAAGCTGAGCACAAAAGAGACGAAGCAGGTGTTAAATGAGAAAATGAAGGACTCACACACACTGGAAATTTGTTTCCTGTGTGACACACCGTCGCTGCTGGAATAACAAGCATAATATAATTCACACTATGTGTGGCCACGATTATCAGTCAAAGTCAAAGCTAAAACCTCTTTGCAGACAGCCTTCATGTACAGGGGGTGCTGACCTAAAGCATTGGTTTAAGCCTCAAGTCACAGGATGGCCCCATGTCATAGAAATCCTCCATGTTCTGAAACCTTAAAATGTCGACGGGATTCTTACTTTCTTGGCAAAGGGAGCTACAACTAAGTGTCACAAGTATCGTTTAACACCGTGTCACTTTCTCCTCTCAGCTGACTACTCCATGAGGGAAACTGAACCGACGGCGCCACGCTACACAGCCTTATGGACACAATGCTGACACTAGGGTATTCATTTTCTGAGAAAGCAAAGTTGTGACATTACATTCACCATTACTGCCATGAGAGGAGAACATCAGGCAGATGCCAATCTGACAAAGTATATTCAATGCAGAGCACCATAATGACCATCCAAAGAGGGCTTTGACATTAAGCCCATGACGTAATCAGGCCCATCAGCATTGACTCTTTCATAATAAAATACTTATTGTAATAAAAGTATCCTGCAGACATCACAGCTGTCATCTCTACATAGACATTGCAGTTCATCTCTTGAAGCTGCAGATTATCGGCGCTCGACACAGGGTCTCCCCGGTGCCGATCATTTCCAACAACTGGACGAGGTCCCTGTGGAAAGGTCTGCCACTCAGAATAAAAGCAGAATGTGACATGGACTTGTATGTGCTTTTGCCTACTTGTACAATAGGTCAATGGTCCCCAACCACCGGGCCGCGGACCGGTACCGGTCCACGGGCCGTTTGGTACCGGGCCGCACCACAGAAAGCTTATATATATTTTTTTTCTGAAAAATGTTTTATTTTGAAAATTGACCGGATTTTCTCCTAATTATGTGCGCTCGTCCCTCTGACAGATTCCCCACGCGTCACCAGGCGTTTTTCTTCACGTTTACAATTGTCCTTGTACCGTGCACGGCAGTTTTGCCCACCAGCGAACACAGAGCGCGCGACTACTACACCCCCCCCGTCGGACCTTCTCGACCGGTCCGCGAAATATTGTCTGACATGAAAACGGTCCGTGAGGTAAAGAAGGTTGGGGACCACTGCAGTAGGTAATTAGCAAAAGAACAAACAAAAGGATACCCATTATAAATGAGACATCAGTCATAATACTCAGACTAACGTATCTATTCATTACATTATATGTTATTTACCTGACGCTTTTATCCAATGCGACTTTCAATAAGTGCATGAGGATACAAACCCAGAAGGAAGAAAGTGCAATTTCATCAAATAAGCCGATTTACAACTGCTAGAAGCCATTATAAATACAATTCAAGTGCTACAATTTGTTTTGTGTTTTTTAGTCGAGGTAGAGTCTGAAGAAGTGTGTCTTTAGTTTGCGGCGGAAGATGTGAAGGCTCTCTGCGGTCCTGGTGTCTTCAGAGAGCTCGTTCCACCATTTCGGAGCAAGGACAGCAAAGAGTCGTGATCTAGTCGAGTGTTTTGCTCTCAGTGAGGGAGGGACGAGCAGTTTGGCAGATGCAGAGCGGAGTGTGCGGGTTGGGATGTCGGGTTTGGCCACGTCCTGGACGTAGACTGGACCCGATCCATTCACCGAACTGGATGCGGGCAGCCACCGGTAGCCAGGGAAGAGAGTGGAGGAGTGGGGTAGTGTGGGAGAATTTTGGAAGGTTAAAGACCAGTTGAGCTGCTGCATTCTGGATGAGCTGCAGAGGTCAAATGGCGTTAGCCATTATTATATTCCATGTACACAAACACGCAGGCATTGTATCATGTACAAACACAAGCATTGAAAAGGTGCAAGATCCAAGATTGATAGCATTTCAACAGCCTCATAACATGGCAATGGCAAGCGGGCTGTTCATAGCGAACGGCGCGCCAACAGTGCAAAAGGCGAAAGTGCTGACAGTGTTTACCTGAGGAGGGACTGGGGGGGGTTGGGCGCTAATAAAGTCAAATTAAACTTCATTTTGCAGTTGTGTGATTTTCTTTGAGGAGTTCTGCAACTTTATACAGTGTGCAGATCCTTTGGGTTGAGAACAAGGCTGGCAGCCTTTTACACAAGCAGAAGCGGCACACGTTGAGCTGGAGATGAGTGAGAGGTAGATATCGATTGCAGAGGCTACCGGCACAACATTCCAGCCGCCACTGCCTGTGGAAAAAAAGTAGAGCGGTGGACCTGTGGTGTTCAACCGGCTCTATAAATACATTCACAAGCTACCCGGCAGCCTAGGGTACACATGTCATGGGGTCAGGAGGTTAGTTACAGCCCCTATATTTAGTGTGTGTGTGTGTGTGTGTGTGTGTGTGTGTGTGTGTGTGTGTGTGTGTGTGTGTGTGTGTGTGTGTGTGTGTGTGTGTGCTAGTTGGATAAGGTAAGCAACGGACAAACAATGACAAATGCGGGATAAAGAACTTGCGCGGTTTTACTGTCTCAAGAATAGCAATATAAAAAAGTAGTATTACAAGACAGCATTGAGAAAATTGAAGAGACAAGATTGTTTGTTATAATGTATTCTAATGCAAATACCATCACAACCAATACCAATAATAGCACCAATAACCAATGGTAATAACAACACCAACACCAACACTACCAATACCAATAACTGCACTTACCGATTCATTGAATTTCTCACGTACCGTTCATACCGGTGTTTCCATCACAACCGACCTGCTCTTTGGCAGGCGGCAGGATGTATTTGTATACGTCATCGAAGAGCGCCCAGCTTACAACTATATAACAACGAATAGCCCACAACAAACACTCTTCAACTGGGTAAAACACCACGACACACCAGCTGGTGATACATAAACAACTTGTAACACTAATAATTGTACATTTATAAAAAATAACCGCACCGAGTTGCATGCTGGACACAGACACAACAAGAAGTAACATAACTCTGTTGCTACATGAAAACACAGAAAAGAGCGCATGAGGGACCAGAGATGCGCCAACACAACTTGTTCCCAAGAGAGAAGCTGTGTCGTAAGTTAGATCAGAAAACGATTTATTGCAAAGTGGGTTGAGCCGCTGGTATTTTCTCTAATTGCAACACTAGCAGCCACAACAAGCTAACACGCTAACGACCTAACGCGCTAACTCAGCCGGCCAGTTGCGTGCGAGTTGGCCGGCGAGCGGCGAACAGCTGTTCGGGTAGCCGGCGGTCCTTTTCGTCGTCAATTACTTAATGTGTTCACTTGAAAAAACTATGCCGGGATACCGTCAGAATATTTCTAAATACTGTGATATGCATTTTGGGCCATAGCGCACAGCCCTAACCAGCACTCCCAATACCAGGACTACCGATACCAGTGTCCACTCATAAAATGCTGTATCGGCTTATCTTTATCACACAAACAGGGAAAGCTGCTTGATCAAATCATGATCTGGTACTGACATCAAGTACCACTGTACACAGACATTATATATAGAGTATACATACATAGACTATTACAATGCTGGTGCCTCAACCACAGCTAATAGTGTTGCAGTAGAAATGAGTCTTGCCTCCACACAGGTATAACAAAATTAACGGAGACGTAACGTCCTTTTGCAGTGTGATAGCTAGGAATAATTCCAGAGTTTAGGCGAATCCACGTAGTATATACGAGTTGGTACGGTATTATAAATTGAATGCAGTTATAGCATAATGCTGGAAATGTCAGCACTGTTGTATTTTGTTCCCACAGATGAGGTTTCTCTGGGGGAAAAACAGTGACATTCTGTGAGAAAGGGACCTACTTTTAGACACAAAGGTTAAGGCACGTTGGAGAAAAACACCGTGCAAGACCATAGGAGGAGAAGGGAATCTTGGCACAATAGCGGATGCTAAAAGTGCCTTTGCTCTCTGGAGGCACAGGAAGAGATTCAACATGGAGCAGCATTAACCTGGATTCCCCCAGTAGGCGTCGGGGAAAGCATTTATATCTCAGGCGAATAGGTACAGAACTGCTTTAAGCCATTTATCACAGCCTGGTTTAGAAATCTGCCGTTTTTTACACTTGTCACGTAGTAATAATCAAGCATTCTTTTTTTTTTTTGTTAAAGACCGCTTTTGAATAGTGTGAGGTGACACTATTTGACATTATGGAAAATGATTTCCTCCTGATATTTTCCTTCAATTATCATTGTTATTTAAAATCAAATATTATCGGTGGCGCTGTGTGTAAAGCGAGGATACACAGCGCACAAGGTTGAATATTATAGCAGGATCATTTATATGATATGACAATAAAAACTCAACAGGTCAATGACATTTTTGACCACATTTTGGCAGTAGAAGAAAACTGTCTCCCTATACTGGCATGTGTTCAAATTAAATTTAAAAGAAAGAAATAATTATACAATTATTCCAATAATTATAGTGAACTCCTAGCACTGCTAAACTGGGATTCCAAAGAAAGATATGGCTGTGAATTCCCCTATCATTGGGCCTTTATGCATTCTTGCAGTGGATATTAAAAGGCCGGAATGGAAATGATGAGATGACACGAACCAGTGACACCACAGTTGGCGTCTTAAACCCCGAGCCCGTGGGTGGCTTCTCCTATGGAGTCTGATCAACAGCATGTCGGGGACATGGTGCTTATTAAGTGTTTCTCACAGCACAGCATGGAGGTTGGGACATCTGTGTCTGTCTCTCTCTCTCTCCTCGAGAAAGCACAATTAAAAACAGCACGAACCGCCCACAGTAACAGCTCAAACAGCTCTTCACATTCTCAACGAGCCTTTTTTCTTTCCTTCATTTACGGCTACTCTCTCCCAGTTTGTCATCCAGGGCGGCGCAAAGCCTCAGCTCTAGTTGATAGGCTTACGGTCCAACACCATTAAATATCCCAACCTGATTAGTAAAAGGTAGAATGTCACATGGTACGACCAGACTCTGGGAGTTGAGAGATCAGCACAGAACTCAATTCGATCATCATCAAATCAAACATAGAGTATTTAAAGCAACACAGACTAAAAACAGGGTATGCAAATAAGAGTCCATTCTTGGTATTGATCTCATGACCTATTTCCAGTCCAATGACCTTCCAATGTCTGATATTTTTCCATCCCTGCTATTGACACCACTTTTAGTCCGGCCTATTTCGGTCATTCAATATTAGATCAATTTTTGTTCAGCGCCAGTCGGAAAAGAGAATTCTATACGGGTAAATCAGGCCTTGAATGTTCTGTATAACCCACTCAGACAAATTGAGTCATCTGAAAGTAAAGCAGCATTGACATCCACACAGCAGGGACTCCACAGAGCTTTGCCACAAACTCCTCTCAGTCAGCCGCAATTTCCCAAACATCCCCCGACGTTTACCTTCCAACCGTCCGGTAATCATTTCCGCTTGTGCTTGGGAAGCCTTTTCTTTTTATTCATTTTTTTTATTTCTATTTTGAGTGACACCAGTGACCTTTAAAACCAATAAAGCGCACTTCTCATTCTCATCTTCAGCACAGCCCGACTACACATAGCACGCGATTCAACATGATGAGCTCTTCTTTATCTGTGCTGGGATAGACCAAGAACGAAGAGGCAAAATGGCACTTTTAAAATCGTCTATTTAGTGATCATCTCGTAGAGATACCAAATACTACAAGTTCAGTTCTACTGATAGTGTAGCCAACAGCAATTTTAGTATATGTTGCTGTGTTTTTTTATACACAGAAAATGAAAAAGAAATAGACTAAGCAACCTTTAAATTAGATTTATATGTAGTTTTAAAAAGCAATGCACTGTGCAGAGAATTTTGAAGTTAAAAAATGATTTACTCTGTACTGTTTGGACGGAACGGTATGGATTTGGATTTCAGTATTTGTCTACTGTCTTTATAGTTATCTGGTGAAATCTACGCACGTACCAACATGTCTGCAAAAAGACAACATTGGCCAATTTATCAATATAGTTGTAATCAATAAATAAACACTTAAATGCAGTCATATGCTTGACATGAAGGCTGTTTCTGCTTAAATGTGCATCATCAATACTACTGGGTGCTTTTAATATAAGGGGGGGCTGATAGCCGACGAGGGGTCGCAGCTCTGCCGTCACACCGGAAACCGGATTAGAACCACGCGGAGGACGTCTCGGCCTGTCCGAACACACCGGTGTTTGACACGTAAACGTCCACCAGCCTCACGGCGCCGATCGCAGCCCGCGTCGTGCCGCTACACGTCGGTACCAAGCGGTGCGGCTCATTGAAATCGCGTCACCGCAGCTTTGAGATACTACGGTCGACCCCGTGTGGGCGGGTGTTTGGGGGGGGGGGGGACACATCAAACGTTACCCGGTTTACCAACTCAGTTGTAGTTTGGAGCAGCTGTTGGGAGTCCCGTGATGGGGGAGAGGGGGGTGGGGGGTTACTTGCCCCTTGCTTGCCCACCAGCAGCCCTCGACATCGGCTCCGTCTGACGGTTGCCAAGCGAACGAGTGACAGCCAGCGTGCGGCCGCATGGGGGTGAGGGTTCCCTTTAGGTGCCCCTTTAGCTGGCACGATGCGCCGCTACCCGCGCGGGTGGCGCGTCGCACGCCCGCGGAAGACGTTACCATGACAACGGGCCGAATTCGTCCAAATATTGCGGCGAAATGACAGTAAAATGAACGGTCCGAAAAGAAAGAAGGGAAATCCTCCCACGTCGAGCAGTTAGTGCTACCCAAGCCCAGCTAGCTAGCACACGTTAGCGCGCGCGCGCGCGCACACACACACACACACACACACACACACAGCCGCACGGCATTTGGATGGAACCGTTAGCCAAAACGATCCAGTTCTCCCGGTCTATCGACGTTTTCGCGTGGGATAACGGCAGCCGCGGGGGGGGGGGGGTGCAAATAAACGCAACGTTAAACTCACTGTGTCCACCGAAGGGTCGCCGATCCAGTTGTGTCCGAGCTTCCTTCCCACCCCAGCGTCATAGCACGGGGAGGGACCGTAGAGGGGGGTGGGGGGTTGGGGGCGGTGGTAGCCGGGTCGAGGGGAAGCAGCGGGCGGACGGTTGGTAGTCGGCCGGGAGGAGAAGTCTCAACAGGCAGAGTGCGGCGCGGACCGCGTCCTCCTCCTGCGGCTGCGGCGCGTGAGTCTGGCTGCCGCGCGCCGCCCGAGGAGCCGCGCGTGGCGACCCCCTGCGGCGGCAGTGGCGCACGACACCCGCCGCGTGGTTCAACGGCGGTAAACCAGAATAAAACTGATAATATTAATTTATTTTAAAAGTAACCAAATGTGTTTCTTGTCTGTATCATTATTTAGGAGTTAGCACATAAGTACCGCTTTAACAGCTACAAGTGTAGCTTTTTTTAATCTTAGTTTAATCCATAATTATAAATCACAGATAAAATCGTGTTCATGTGAAAAATATGTAACAACATATGAATAAGGAATAAGAGGAAATATTTGAAAAGGAGTGAATGTTTAAAGCTTGAAAAATATATGGATAGTATACACACTATAGTATATATAAGTATACATAACCTAAAGTTGTATTTGAGTACAACTTATAGTTGCTACAGTGCTATAAGAGCAAAACTCATCATATAGGTAATTTTCCTTATCACAAAACGCATGTAAGCATTGCTGTTCACAGAGAATAGGGCTAGCATTGCAAGGCGTAGTGTCTGAAAGTCTTCATTCTGCTACATTGTGAACTTCACAGTTCTTAAGAAGGTCGGTGCAAGAACCTTGCATAGCTTTGTGGTGGTGTGTTCCTCTACGTGAACGAGCACAAATCCTCTGTTTTTGTATTGTCTCAATCAGATGTTGAGATATGCTGGTACGATCCATTGTGGTGAATTTACTGGCACATTAGCATTTGAACACATCATTTGGATCAGTGAGGTTTTTTTGGTCCTGTTTTGATTTTCCATTTGAAAACTGGATTTCTGACATGACGGCGCCAACCATCACAGCATAGCAAGCTAGAAAGAGGCATTTAAGTGCAACATCTATTTTTAGATCAAACTTGTCCGTCTAAGAGACATGAAATAAGGATGACAAGAGAGAAAAATGTTATAAATATCAGGCTTGCTCAGCCAACACACTGTCAATACCTTATCAACATGCCTCTGTTTTAAAAGGATTGCCCTGAAAAACACCTCCATATTGCACCAAACCGCCCCCCCCCCCCCCCCCCCTCACTAATGTGAGCTGTAAAAATAGAACATTTTGAAGTCTGTGTATAAGGCTTTCACCTCATGTAGTAAGAAACAGCAATGCATTACTTATTCATCCTTTGAGGATACACTTAGGTACCTTCAACATCCAAGTTGTTCTGAATAATGCAAAGTGTGCCAGCTCAGTCCTCCTCTGCAGCACGCAGCCTTTTATATTGTTTGCTTCTGTTCATCCTTCCCTTTCACTGATAGAATTCAAAAACGATTTTCATCATGAAGATATCAGCTATACGGGGTCTTGTGCAGCTGTCACACATTAAGGGTTTATTTTTGAAGAAAGTACCTTCTTAGACACAGATAATACAATATTCCCAATGACATTAGCTCGGATTGGACAAACCAACATAATGGTTACATTACACAAATAAAACAATAAACAAACATATTGTTTACTTAATATCTCGGTTATGGTACATTGGTCAGGTTAAGTTTAAAATATGGAACTTCTGCACAACTAATGTTAGCTACTTAGTAATACTTAATAAGTATCATTTGTTTAGCTTACAATTATGGGTGATTAGATGCAGACACCAAGTACTTAGCTAATGTGCATTCTAGAACTGTTTTTTTATGCACAGTCAAGTTAGCAGATGTAATGAACCGAAATTAAAAGCTTGAAATGTTCTGAAATTGGTAACGTGATTCAAACTGGAGAAATCTGGAGTTTGTCAACTATTCGCGAGATACAGAATGATAATCAAAACCAACAATAAACAAGCATGTTAAGGTTGATGGTGAATAAAGCTAATCTGTTTTTTTCCGCTTAATCATTTTGAGGTTGGGAAAGATCAAGGGTATCAAAAATAACAAAGTACATTGGCCCTGTACATTTTTATTTTCTTTAATTAAATTTATTTGACCAGATAACAGCCTCAGAGTCCTGTAGCCTGAGCTCACATCTCAAAGCAGCGGTAAAGTGGGTTGATTGGGGCCAAACTAACTGGGAAGCAAATCTGTAAATGTTATAACCATTCTAGCTGAGACAGGTCTGTAACCAGATGCTTACATGAGGATGGAGAGAAATATAACTTCAGACTTCCAACGTTATGCATGAATGAATATGGGTAATATATAATATATGAATATCTATCAACAAACCCAATACCAACACCTCCAAGGTGCTGCTAAAGGGGGAGGAAACCTTAGTTAGTAAAACGATGCATCCTTAATCCCACTTTTGCAGATTCAAGGGCTGACAAATATTTAATCTTCATTTTACATTTATTTGCATTGTACCAGCAAGCATCTCATAAAGCATTTAAAAAACACAACTTTGTGACTATTTCCTTGTTTTCATTAAGTGCTTTCAGTGAACATTCATTCAAAAAATCTCTACAGGCTAATTACATAAAAAGCATAGCTGCCTCATGGAACATTTGGCTCCTTTAGAAGCTGGAAGGAAATAATCTGTCTGACGTCTCTATTTGTCTCAGATAGACAAGATATGCGGCAGGAAGTGACATGACATGGTTGTTTCTTTGAATAATGTACATTCTAGAGAAGGACATCAACAAAACAAAAGCAACAAGCTGTTGTTTGTCATTTCCAACAACATATCTCACCAGCAGAATGTGCAACTGCTGTTGTTTTAAGTCCCTGAGTTTATTTTTTTTGCGATCCAAACCAAACCAAACAAGTAAAATAAATTTGACCAAAGTGTCCATTGCATCTTGGGCAAATGGCGGTTTTGCGACTAGTCTTAGCAAAACTGTTTCACAAAGCATCGGCCAGAATGTAGTCAACGATACGAAAATAGTTGTATAGTTAAAAAAGTGGACAGTTCATAGATTTAGCAATGCAGCCAGTGCATTATTCATTACAGTGCAACTACAACAAACAGTAAAGGGAACTCTTTCATTAAAAGACATTGTAAATTTTCAATTTGCTTTACGTCCATGATAAAAAATTATTAACTGCATGATCTGACTTAAACCTAAAGCTTTAGTTACAAGGAAATATCAAAACACTGTGAGTGCCACCTACTGGCACCAAAGCATACAAGTTTTGAAAAATATCTACACAGCGTTTAACTTATTACCTGAGCAGAAAACTTAATCATCTTTAAGTAAAAAAAAAGCTGAATAAAAAAAAGAGTGATAAAAAAACCTGCAGTTATAAGAGAGATCTTATATTTGACCAAAGTTTATAATTAATCCTAAAATCATCGGTCAGTGATTATGCCCCCTGTTGCATCTCCATTTCCAGCTCCCTTCTTTTACAAATATCTTACATTTACAATTTATAAATACCACAAAATGTTGGTTTGGATCCAGAAAGCTACACGGTTCTCAACAAAAGGTGTGCACAACAATAAATAGAGCGCAATTGCATTAAAGCATTCCTCTTGCACGTTCTTTTGTTAAGAGTAAAAAGAGAAGTAGAAGACCTGAGTGTTCTCTTGGGCCTATGCACGAAGGTAACCTGTTTTTGGATCTATATTCTCATAAATAGACATTGCAGCACTGTTTTGGTAGATTAGATCCACATTGTTTCCAGTTCTTGATCTGATGATGTCCAGGGCACACTGGTTTAAGAACACATACTGGTCCTGCAGGGATATCAAATACACAAGTTCACTGAGGTGCAACACACTTAATAAAGTCTTCACATAAAATGTGTGCAATGCGACCATTTTAAGCCAAAAGCTATTTGACTGTGTCCCACCTCTGTCTGCACCATAAGGGGCCGGTGCATGCGCAGGTCGTGCACGATGCCGTACACGTCCACAAGGTTTTCCCTTTCGATCTGGAAGATCAAGCGGTCGATGGTGATGAAGGTACCTGTGCGTCCCACACCAGCACTGAGTGTAGACAACGTAGACACACAGACAAGGAAGGGATGAGAGATGGACAGAAGGCGAAAGTTTGTGTGTGTTTGTGTGTGTGTGTGTGTCTGTGTGTGTCAAACCTGCAGTGGACCACAGTAGGAGAGTTTCTGGAGTACTGGTCCATGTGCTCTCGGACCAAGTGTCTGAAGCTGATGAGAAGCTCTGTGGTTTGTGGTACCCCGTGATCCGGCCACGCCGTGAAGTGGAAATGACGCACTAAACGGGTCTCTGCTGTCTTAACCTGAAGGAACAACACGAATCCCAAATATTTGCAAATGAAAATTGATGCACATGACTCTTGAATATGTGTATGAATTTCATCAAAAATTACAAACACGGGCTGTGTTTGACTGCTTTTTACATTCTAATGAATTGGTTGCAATGATTTATTTTATAATACAATGTTCCTTCACGTGGCTCTAGGAAAAGTATTTCCAACTAAACTTAGTATGATGTTGTGTACTGACGCTCACTGTTGATATTTACCATCCTAAATATATATTTTATTTTGAATATTTAGCATTTCACTTTCACTTACATTTTTAACGTAAAAGTCCCTGATGGTCCAGTCCTCAAGTTCAATTTCAGAGGATGTTGTCACAGTAATTTTGTCAAAGTGCTTTGTGCCGTGATCCCAGTATTGCTCGCACTTCACCTAGAAAAGTAAGACAATTTTCTCGTTATAACCGACTTCAAGTACTCAGACATGTTTAATGAATTGACTTTGCTAAAGCCATTAAAACTATTTAAGAAACCACAGTGTGAGATGTGCAATGTGCAACATTGTTATATGAATATTAATGCTCTACATTAATAAAGCAATTATAATCTAATGCAATAGCTATGGGAAAACATCTTCACTTGAATAGCCAGACAAGCAAATGTTGATAATGGTACACAATTGTTTTGAGATTAAGGAGGCGTTCATGGAACGTGTTAGTGATATCATTAAGGAAGACATAAAGTGTGTGTGTCAGAGTACGCAAAGACGCACCCACGCTGCTGCCACTTACTCGTCCCTGTTCATTACAGCGTGTCAGCATGACCAGAGTCTGTACGTTCTTCTCCCAGATCATCCTCCAGAACTCGTTGACTGTGGCGGGCAAAGGACCCTGGGCGGCGATGTACTCCTTCCTGGAGTTGTAACCCTGGCAAATAAAACAGCAAGACACAGACATCCGTCTTGTTCAGTCTCCTCAAGTGTTTCAAAGAATAACTTTGAATGGAGGGGAACATAGTTCCCAATAGTTGAAATATCATTAGGGCGTTGAGCAAAAGAATGAGTTCAATGTTGTTCAGAAGGGAGTTTATTTATACAGAAGAGCGTCAGTACGCACCGGCATGTAGTTAGCATTGATGTAGTCCTCATATGGACTCCCATGGATGATAGAGAGCTTCACCCTAGAAGAGTCATCTAGGAGGTCAGAAAAGAGGGTAAATGAAATGAAAGAATTGCCATATGGATTGAAAAAAGTGATAATGACAGTAGATCCAGTGCGATAAGTTATAGTTGAAAGCAGCAGGTGGATTCATGAAGGTTACCCACATGGAAGCACGTTGTTATAGCGGTTCTTTGGTTTGTTCTCCAAAGTCAGAGCTTGCGTTTTTGACTGAGCTGTTCCAACGAGCTTCATGTCCTATTAGAAGAAAGGAAAAAATGTGCTTGATGCTTGATGTTTGGACAACTCTTTTATATTTTATCCCCATATTTATAAATAACATGTCAAGTACAGTATATCCAAAAAGTTAATACTTAATATTAGCAGATATCACAAACATTTGTAGTTATCACATTTACAAAGACAAACTATTAAATTAGAAGATTCAATAAATATCTTAACATATTGGACATTTTCTCATTTACTAATGACGTTTAAATGTTTTTCATATATATTTGGCTGATGTTTTACCTCAAATTCTTCAGCAAAGCCACAACTTGAGTCTGCTTTCTGCTTCTTGTAGTAAGCTTCGAACTCCTCCACCCTCACAGCCACACTTCTGCTCAAATGGAAACCAGAGGTCAGAGCAGGTTCATGGCTTTCATTTTGTGTTAAAATGCTTTAAACTTGATGGATTTAGACCCGATTAGACTTACACTTTGGCTCTGGAGAAAGAAAGAAGAAAAAGCAACGATGAGCAACATTTATTCAAACAATTGTCATGCATTTACTTTGAACATAAATGAAAACCTCACCTCAGGGAATGAATCTGGATGTCGGGCGAATCTTTGTTGGATAACCTAAAGTACACAAGTAAAGAGTTTAGAGTTGAGTCGCGTACACCGAATCATCTCGTCATTTTTCATCCTTGATGACGACGACAAACCTTTTCCAGTAGATAATAAAGCCGATGAGGATGATCAAGAGAACGCAAAAAATTCCCAATGTCACTCCAATAGCAATGCTAATGACAACTAAAATGTTGACAAAAAAAAGAGGTCCGTTAGGGTTTCCTCTCATTATGGGAGCATGTAATAGCAAAACCTTAAGGTCAAAAGGTGGTACCTGGGTTCTGTGGGAGTTGTACAAAATTATAAAACTTTGTTGCAGCCAACAGTTTACCAGTCACCAACTGGTTATCCAGAGTCAGACGTGTGAACAACACAATAGCATATCTGCAGGATGGAACATTATTAGTAATGGGATTTACACACACGTTACTCTCTGACATGTTTTTGTACTTGTTCCCATTCTCTGACAATCTTACAATCCCATTGTAAAGAGGTTGTTAGACCATATTATTTGCAATTTTCACGTTTGTTTGCGTCTTACTGGTATTTTTCATTGGCTTCCAAAGGACCATTAAAGTAGGCCCCCCATTTGTTTTCGCTTCCTATCTCTATGTCCAGAGGTCCCTCTTCACTGCGTGATGTAACGGTGGTCTCAGTTAAATTTTTAACTGTAGCCATGTATACTTGAGTAGCCTGTTCCTTCCACTCTTGGTACGTTTTGCTCACGTACGTTGTTAAATCAGAGGCACCTGGAAGGAGAGGAATTACTGTGATTGGCTTTTGACAGAAAGGTTCTTGTTATGGGTCTAATGTCTTTATCATATGGTCGCTTCCGCCTTCAAAGTTTACAATATAATTACAACGATTCATGACATTAAAAAGAAAAAAGAAACCAACCAGGGTCCGTTTGTGTCACCAGCACCCCAACATGTGTAATTGGCCCATTGATGCTGTCCAGCAGACCTCTTTTGATCTGAAGATTGAACTTGTTGTATTCTTTGTTTCTCACCACCACAAGGTCCTGATAGTTTTCTGGAATGGATGGATCTTTGGGGGAGGGAGCAGTAAACGTTTAGGCGTGAACACTCAAGTAAATATTATTTTCATAGAACAGTTAATGTCCTACTTGTGATGCCTGTCCAGCAGGAATGAGTCTCAGGGCGGCTGGGTAATCCACAGCTCTGAGTCTCCACAGACAGATTGTAACTGGTATTGTGACGAAGGTTGGACACAGTATAATTACAGCAGGAGCGTGTATAGTTGACGGTCTCGCCGTTGTTTACAGTGACCTTGAAGCCAGAGTTTTGGCCATTGTTTTTTTTCCAGGACAGAATGACTTGAGCGATTGTTGTGTCTGGACCATCACATATCAAGTCTTTCACCGCGCCTGCATCTACAGCGGCAAACAGAAATGATCGTCAGGAAAATCACAACTGGGAACAAAAAGAACAGTATTGTTCCCCGATCTTCATGCATGCTTAGTTCCAGGACAATATCATATGGAAATATACAAAACAAACAAGCTCTTTTGTTCATACTTGTGCAGACGGAAATCCATATTGGAGCACCTTCCGTTCCATCAGCGGTCTTTGTGGTGACGCTTATATTGTATGGTTTGCCAGGAACCAGGTCATTAATTTTAGAATAAAATCCTCTTGTTGGTGTATTCCTAATAGACTCATCTGAGCTGTGCCAGCTCAGAATGTAACAATAGCTTTCCTTGTATTGATCAGGTTTCTCCCACATGACAGTGATGCTCTCCTCTTCTGTAGAAGTCCTAAGATTGTTCACACTCAACGGTCCTAATTGTTTAAAAGAGATTTAAGAGATGTCAAGGTTACTAGATAGTGAAGGTGAACCTTAATAGCGAATATTTCTTTGGAACTAGTCAGTGTAACCATTTAAAAAAAATATATGTAACTTAAATATTACATTTGTGAAAAGATGAATGAATAATTAATGAAAACCATAAACCAACAGTAAAAGAAACTTGAAAAAATGAAATTATGAAAATCATCCCAATCATACTCACTGGTGTAGTTGAATGTGGTCACTGCAGTGCTCTCATAGTGCCACACGCCTACAGTAACAACAGAGAGATTGTAGGGGCTTCCAGACTCGAGGTTTTGCAGCACATACCAGTTTTTACTGATCACAAAGGAACCGTTATGGCTGGACACACTGAAGTTGTACTGGTTATGGTCCATGCCCTCTGGAAAGGGCCAGGTGAAGTTGATGGAGTTCACGGTCTGAGAGTCCACCATGATGGGGCCAGGAGGGTTGGGAACTGAAGAGGAGATGGAAGGCTGTTTTTAAACGCTACAGGCATTACTAAAATAAATATTGGTCTAAGTACATGCAGCACATGTACAATACAATATATGTGTTATATTCCGTTTTTTAAATATCACAATGTAACTCACAAGTTGCGTTGCAAACCCTTGAGGTTCTGTTCGTAAAAGGTCCACTTGTGGTGATCACTTCCACACAGTAAAGCACTCCAGGTATCAGATCCGTAAAACCCACATTCGTAGTAAAGTTGCTCAGGTCTGTGTCGTTTGTCACCATGAGATTGTCTCTGAAAAGCAATACAGCGTACGAGCCCACCAGTCCCACTGCTTCTTTCCAGCTCACTGTCATTGCAGTTGTGTTTCCAATTGCCGTGACGCCAGAAACAGCTGCAGGCTCTGTATTAAGAGATTTCAATATTACTTAATGTACATTTAGAAATTCCTTAGTGAAGGTTTGCCTAAATATATTGAATCTGTTATTTGGTCATTTATAATACTTTGACTTAAAGCAATTATTGCACGTTCATCTAGTATGAAAACATGCTGCCAGCATTGGTCAAGTCAACGAGCTTGTGTGACTTTGCATGCTTTCGACTGTGGAATAGACCCCTTCTACAACGGTAAATACATCAAAAGTGTCAAATGTTCCAGGGGTCAGGTGGAGGAAGGTTTAAGTATCAGTGACAGTTGATTGGTTCTGAACCAGCCTGGCGTCCTGGAGAGCTATCACCAGGTAGGAGCAGGAAGGCTTATGATCAATTTGTCTGAGCCACGTCAGCCAGACGGACGTTGTGTTCTGGTCCTCCACTGTGAGGTCGGCCACTGCTTTGGGCCAGATGTGTCAAAAGTATTCACATTCATTACTCAAGTAGAAGTATAGATACTAGGGTTTAAAAGGACTTTTGTAGAAGTTGATGTATGAACTCAAGCGTTTTGCTTTAGTAAAAGTATAAAGTACTGTTTTTAAAACTACTTAAAGTATAAAAGTAAAAGTAATTTAAGGGGGAAAAATTACATTACGGACAAACTCTTAATGTGTAACCTCGCACACAGAACATGTCAGTCCGTTACAATGTGATCGGAAGGTGCCTTCAGATCACGTGACCTGCCGTTATGATGATGGAACATGGCGATATTCAGAGAGGCTGAAACAACAGAAGGACAAATGTATCGACCTGCATGCTACATAACTTAAACAGATAAAACCAGAACCCGTTTTCCAGTGACGGCTAACTCTTAATAAGGGTTGAAAAAACATTTACGACAAACCCATGGTCATGAAGACATTCATTTACGCTTCATGGAGTTTGCATGAGGAGGAGGAGGCGGGTTCATGTTGCTAAATACACAACTGAGATCGGCTTGTGCCGTTCTGACAAAAGAACCTTCCACCAACCACTCGTCGCACCCGGCGTCACTCTGATTTGTGTCATCTGCAGGTGCATTGTGGAGAAAACCAATAGGGTGTCTGAATGGAAAATATTCATACTTCTTATCCATCCACAATCAGATTCACTCTTTCCGGATGGCGCGATGTATCTGGACAGTGTTATTTCTGTGTGTGTTTTCTAACGACGACAAGCCGGAAGTATCAAGGATATTTTAAAAATGTAAGGAGTAGAAAGTACAGATGTTTGTGTGAAAACCTAAGGAGTAGAAGTAAAAAGTCGTCTGAAAAACAAATACTCCAGTAAAGTAAACATACCCCAAATTTCTACTTAAGTAAGGTAACAAAGTATTGGTTACTTGACACCTCTGCTTTGGGCCCTTTAAAAAAATTAATAAATAATGCATAAACCAACAGTAAGAGAAACTTGAAAAAATGAAATGATGAAAATCATCCCAATCATACTCACTGGTGTAGTTGAATGTGGTCACTGCAGTGCTCTCATAGTGCCACACGCCTACAGTAACAACAGAGAGATGGTAGGGGCTTCCAGACTCGAGGTTTTGCAGCACATACCAGTTTTTACTGATCACAAAGGAACCGTTATGGCCGGACACACTGAAGTTGTACTGGTTATGGTCCATGCCCTCTGGAAAGGGCCAGGTGAAGTTGATGGAGTTCACGGTCTGAGAGTCCACCATGATGGGGCCAGGAGGGTTGGGAACTGAAGAGGAGATGGAAGGCTGTTTTTAAACGCTACAGGCATTACTAAAATAAATATTGGTCTAAGTACATGCAGCACATGTACAATACAATATATGTGTAATATGCCGTTTTTTAAATATCACAATGTAACTCACAAGTTGCGTTGCAAACCCTTGAGGTTCTGTTCGTAAAAGGTCCACTTGTAGTGATCACTTCCACACAGTAAAGCACTCCAGGTATCAGATCCGTAAAACCCACATTCGTAGTAAAGTTACTCAGGTCTGTGACGTTTTTCACCATGAGATTGTCTCTGAAAAGCAATACAGCGTACGAGCCCACCAGTCCCACTGCTTTTTTCCAGCTCACTGTCATTGCAGTGGTGTTTCCAATTGCCGTGACGCCAGAAACAGCTGCAGCCTCTGTATTAAGAGATTTCAATTTTACTTAATGTACATTTAGAAATTCCTTAGTGAAGGTTTGCCTAAATATATTGAATCTGTTATTTGGTCATTTATAATACTTTGACTTAAAGCAATTATTGCACGTTCATCTAGTATGAAAACATGCTGCCAGCATTGGTCAAGTCAACGAGCTTGTGTGACTTTGCATGCTTTCGACTGTGGAATAGACCCCTTCTACAACGGTAAATACATCAAAAGTGTCAAATGTTCCAGGGGTCAGGTGGAGGAAGGTTTAAGTATCAGTGACAGTTGATTGGTTCTGAACCAGCCTGGCGTCCTGGAGAGCTATCACCAGGTAGGAGCAGGAAGGCTTATGATCAATTTGTCTGAGCCACGTCAGCCGGACGGACGTTGTGTTCTGGTCCTCCACTGTGAGGTCGGCCACTGCTTTGGGCCAGATGTGTCAAAAGTATTCACATTCATTACTCAAGTAGAAGTATAGATACTAGGGTTTAAAAGGACTTTTGTAGAAGTTGATGTATGAACTCAAGCGTTTTGCTTAAGTAAAAGTATAAAGTACTGTTTTTAAAACTACTTAAAGTATAAAAGTAAAAGTAATTTAAGGGGGAAAAAATTACATTACGGACAAACTCTTAATGTGTAACCTCGCACACAGAACATGTCAGTCCGTTACAATGTGATCGGAAGGTGCCTTCAGATCACATGACCTGCCGTTATGATGATGGAACATGGCGATATTCAGAGAGGCTGAAACAACAGAAGGACAAATGTATCGACCTGCATGCTACATAACTTAAACAGATAAAACCAGAACCCGTTTTCCAGTGACGGCTAACTCTTAATAAGGGTTGAAAAAACATTTACGACAAACCCATGGTCATGAAGACATTCATTTACGCTTCATGGAGTTTGCATGAGGAGGAGGAGGCGGGTTCATGTTGCTAAATACACAACTGAGATCGGCTTGTGCCGTTCTGACAAAAGAACCTTCCACCAACCACTCGTCGCACCCGGCGTCACTCTGATTTGTGTCATCTGCAGGTGCATTGTGGAGAAAACCAATAGGGTGTCTGAATGGAAAATATTCATACTTCTTATCCATCCACAATCAGATTCACTCTTTCCGGATGGCGCGATGTATCTGGACAGTGTTATTTCTGTGTGTGTTTTCTAACGACGACAAGCCGGAAGTATCAAGGATATTTTAAAAATGTAAGGAGTAGAAAGTACAGATGTTTGTGTGAAAACCTAAGGAGTAGAAGTAAAAAGTCGTCTGAAAAACAAATACTCCAGTAAAGTAAACATACCCCAAATTTCTACTTAAGTAAGGTAACAAAGTATTGGTTACTTGACACCTCTGCTTTGGGCCCTTTAAAAAAATTAATAAATAATGCATAAACCAACAGTAAGAGAAACTTGAAAAAATGAAATGATGAAAATCATCCCAATCATACTCACTGGTGTAGTTGAATGTGGTCACTGCAGTGCTCTCATAGTGCCACACGCCTACAGTAACAACAGAGAGATGGTAGGGGCTTCCAGACTCGAGGTTTTGCAGCACATACCAGTTTTTACTGATCACAAAGGAACCGTTATGGCCGGACACACTGAAGTTGTACTGGTTATGGTCCATGCCCTCTGGAAAGGGCCAGGTGAAGTTGATGGAGTTCACGGTCTGAGAGTCCACCATGATGGGGCCAGGAGGGTTGGGAACTGAAGAGGAGATGGAAGGCTGTTTTTAAACGCTACAGGCATTACTAAAATAAATATTGGTCTAAGTACATGCAGCACATGTACAATACAATATATGTGTAATATGCCGTTTTTTAAATATCACAATGTAACTCACAAGTTGCGTTGCAAACCCTTGAGGTTCTGTTCGTAAAAGGTCCACTTGTAGTGATCACTTCCACACAGTAAAGCACTCCAGGTATCAGATCCGTAAAACCCACATTCGTAGTAAAGTTGCTCAGGTCTGTGACGTTTTTCACCATGAGATTGTCTCTGAAAAGCAATACAGCGTACGAGCCCACCAGTCCCACTGCTTTTTTCCAGCTCACTGTCATTGCAGTGGTGTTTCCAATTGCCGTGACGCCAGAAACAGCTGCAGCCTCTGTATTAAGAGATTTCAATTTTACTTAATGTACATTTAGAAATTCCTTAGTGAAGGTTTGCCTAAATATATTGAATCTGTTATTTGGTCATTTATAATACTTTGACTTAAAGCAATTATTGCACGTTCATCTAGTATGAAAACATGCTGCCAGCATTGGTCAAGTCAACGAGCTTGTGTGACTTTGCATGCTTTCGACTGTGGAATAGACCCCTTCTACAACGGTAAATACATCAAAAGTGTCAAATGTTCCAGGGGTCAGATGGAGGAAGGTTTAAGTATCAGTGACAGTTGATTGGTTCTGAACCAGCCTGGCGTCCTGGAGAGCTATCACCAGGTAGGAGCAGGAAGGCTTATGATCAATTTGTCTGAGCCACGTCAGCCGGACGGACGTTGTGTTCTGGTCCTCCACTGTGAGGTCGGCCACTGCTTTGGGCCAGATGTGTCAAAAGTATTCACATTCATTACTCAAGTAGAAGTATAGATACTAGGGTTTAAAAGGACTTTTGTAGAAGTTGATGTATGAACTCAAGCGTTTTGCTTAAGTAAAAGTATAAAGTACTGTTTTTAAAACTACTTAAAGTATAAAAGTAAAAGTAATTTAAGGGGGAAAAAATTACATTACGGACAAACTCTTAATGTGTAACCTCGCACACAGAACATGTCAGTCCGTTACAATGTGATCGGAAGGTGCCTTCAGATCACGTGACCTGCCGTTATGATGATGGAACATGGCGATATTCAGAGAGGCTGAAACAACAGAAGGACAAATGTATCGACCTGCATGCTACATAACTTAAACAGATAAAACCAGAACCCGTTTTCCAGTGACGGCTAACTCTTAATAAGGGTTGAAAAAACATTTACGACAAACCCATGGTCATGAAGACATTCATTTACGCTTCATGGAGTTTGCATGAGGAGGAGGAGGCGGGTTCATGTTGCTAAATACACAACTGAGATCGGCTTGTGCCGTTCTGACAAAAGAACCTTCCACCAACCACTCGTCGCACCCGGCGTCACTCTGATTTGTGTCATCTGCAGGTGCATTGTGGAGAAAACCAATAGGGTGTCTGAATGGAAAATATTCATACTTCTTATCCATCCACAATCAGATTCACTCTTTCCGGATGGCGCGATGTATCTGGACAGTGTTATTTCTGTGTGTGTTTTCTAACGACGACAAGCCGGAAGTATCAAGGATATTTTAAAAATGTAAGGAGTAGAAAGTACAGATGTTTGTGTGAAAACCTAAGGAGTAGAAGTAAAAAGTCGTCTGAAAAACAAATACTCCAGTAAAGTAAACATACCCCAAATTTCTACTTAAGTAAGGTAACAAAGTATTGGTTACTTGACACCTCTGCTTTGGGCCCTTTAAAAAAATTAATAAATAATGCATAAACCAACAGTAAGAGAAACTTGAAAAAATGAAATGATGAAAATCATCCCAATCATACTCACTGGTGTAGTTGAATGTGGTCACTGCAGTGCTCTCATAGTGCCACACGCCTACAGTAACAACAGAGAGATGGTAGGGGCTTCCAGACTCGAGGTTTTGCAGCACATACCAGTTTTTACTGATCACAAAGGAACCGTTATGGCCGGACACACTGAAGTTGTACTGGTTATGGTCCATGCCCTCTGGAAAGGGCCAGGTGAAGTTGATGGAGTTCACGGTCTGAGAGTCCACCATGATGGGGCCAGGAGGGTTGGGAACTGAAGAGGAGATGGAAGGCTGTTTTTAAACGCTACAGGCATTACTAAAATAAATATTGGTCTAAGTACATGCAGCACATGTACAATACAATATATGTGTAATATGCCGTTTTTTAAATATCACAATGTAACTCACAAGTTGCGTTGCAAACCCTTGAGGTTCTGTTCGTAAAAGGTCCACTTGTGGTGATCACTTCCACACAGTAAAGCACTCCAGGTATCAGATCCGTAAAACCCACATTCGTAGTAAAGTTGCTCAGGTCTGTGATGTTTTTCACCATGAGATTGTCTCTGAAAAGCAATACAGCGTACGAGCCCACCAGTCCCACTGCTTTTTTCCAGCTCACTGTCATTGCAGTGGTGTTTCCAATTGCCGTGACGCCAGAAACAGCTGCAGCCTCTGTATTAAGAGATTTCAATTTTACTTAATGTACATTTAGAAATTCCTTAGTGAAGGTTTGCCTAAATATATTGAATCTGTTATTTGGTCATTTATAATACTTTGACTTAAAGCAATTATTGCACGTTCATCTAGTATGAAAACATGCTGCCAGCATTGGTCAAGTCAACGAGCTTGTGTGACTTTGCATGCTTTCGACTGTGGAATAGACCCCTTCTACAACGGTAAATACATCAAAAGTGTCAAATATTCCAGGGGTCAGGTGGAGGAAGGTTTAAGTATCAGTGACAGTTGATTGGTTCTGAACCAGCCTGGCGTCCTGGAGAGCTATCACCAGGTAGGAGCAGGAAGGCTTATGATCAATTTGTCTGAGCCACGTCAGCCGGAAGGACGTTGTGTTCTGGTCCTCCACTGTGAGGTCGGCCACTGCTTTGGGCCAGATGTGTCAAAAGTATTCACATTCATTACTCAAGTAGAAGTATAGATACTAGGGTTTAAAAGGAGTTTTGTAGAAGTTGATGTATGAACTCAAGCGTTTTGCTTAAGTAAAAGTATAAAGTACTGTTTTTAAAACTACTTAAAGTATAAAAGTAAAAGTAATTTAAGGGGGAAAAAATTACATTACGGACAAACTCTTAATGTGTAACCTCGCACACAGAACATGTCAGTCCGTTACAATGTGATCGGAAGGTGCCTTCAGATCACATGACCTGCCGTTATGATGATGGAACATGGCGATATTCAGAGAGGCTGAAACAACAGAAGGACAAATGTATCGACCTGCATGCTACATAACTTAAACAGATAAAACCAGAACCCGTTTTCCAGTGACGGCTAACTCTTAATAAGGGTTGAAAAAACATTTACGACAAACCCATGCTCATGAAGACATTCATTTACGCTTCATGGAGTTTGCATGAGGAGGAGGAGGCGGGTTCATGTTGCTAAATACACAACTGAGATCGGCTTGTGCCGTTCTGACAAAAGAACCTTCCACCAACCACTCGTCGCACCCGGCGTCACTCTGATTTGTGTCATCTGCAGGTGCATTGTGGAGAAAACCAATAGGGTGTCTGAATGGAAAATATTCATACTTCTTATCCATCCACAATCAGATTCACTCTTTCCGGATGGCGCGATGTATCTGGACAGTGTTATTTCTGCGTGTGTTTTCTAACGACGACAAGCCGGAAGTATCAAGGATATTTTAAAAATGTAAGGAGTAGAAAGTACAGATGTTTGTGTGAAAACCTAAGGAGTAGAAGTAAAAAGTCGTCTGAAAAACAAATACTCCAGTAAAGTAAACATACCCCAAATTTCTACTTAAGTAAGGTAACAAAGTATTGGTTACTTGACACCTCTGCTTTGGGCCCTTTAAAAAAATTAATAAATAATGCATAAACCAACAGTAAGAGAAACTTGAAAAAATGAAATGATGAAAATCATCCCAATCATACTCACTGGTGTATTTGAATGTGGTCACTGCAGTGCTCTCATAGTGCCACACGCCTACAGTAACAACAGAGAGATGGTAGGGGCTTCCAGACTCGAGGTTTTGCAGCACATACCAGTTTTTACTGATCACAAAGGAACCGTTATGGCCGGACACACTGAAGTTGTACTGGTTATGGTCCATGCCCTCTGGAAAGGGCCAGGTGAAGTTGATGGAGTTCACGGTCTGAGAGTCCACCATGATGGGGCCAGGAGGGTTGGGAACTGAAGAGGAGATGGAAGGCTGTTTTTAAACGCTACAGGCATTACTAAAATAAATATTGGTCTAAGTACATGCAGCACATGTACAATACAATATATGTGTAATATGCCGTTTTTTAAATATCACAATGTAACTCACAAGTTGCGTTGCAAACCCTTGAGGTTCTGTTCGTAAAAGGTCCACTTGTAGTGATCACTTCCACACAGTAAAGCACTCCAGGTATCAGATCCGTAAAACCCACATTCGTAGTAAAGTTGCTCAGGTCTGTGACGTTTTTCACCATGAGATTGTCTCTGAAAAGCAATACAGCGTACGAGCCCACCAGTCCCACTGCTTTTTTCCAGCTCACTGTCATTGCAGTGGTGTTTCCAATTGCCGTGACGCCAGAAACAGCTGCAGCCTCTGTATTAAGAGATTTCAATTTTACTTAATGTACATTTAGAAATTCCTTAGTGAAGGTTTGCCTAAATATATTGAATCTGTTATTTGGTCATTTATAATACTTTGACTTAAAGCAATTATTGCACGTTCATCTAGTATGAAAACATGCTGCCAGCATTGGTCAAGTCAACGAGCTTGTGTGACTTTGCATGCTTTCGACTGTGGAATAGACCCCTTCTACAACGGTAAATACATCAAAAGTGTCAAATGTTCCAGGGGTCAGATGGAGGAAGGTTTAAGTATCAGTGACAGTTGATTGGTTCTGAACCAGCCTGGCGTCCTGGAGAGCTATCACCAGGTAGGAGCAGGAAGGCTTATGATCAATTTGTCTGAGCCACGTCAGCCGGACGGACGTTGTGTTCTGGTCCTCCACTGTGAGGTCGGCCACTGCTTTGGGCCAGATGTGTCAAAAGTATTCACATTCATTACTCAAGTAGAAGTATAGATACTAGGGTTTAAAAGGACTTTTGTAGAAGTTGATGTATGAACTCAAGCGTTTTGCTTAAGTAAAAGTATAAAGTACTGTTTTTAAAACTACTTAAAGTATAAAAGTAAAAGTAATTTAAGGGGGAAAAAATTACATTACGGACAAACTCTTAATGTGTAACCTCGCACACAGAACATGTCAGTCCGTTACAATGTGATCGGAAGGTGCCTTCAGATCACGTGACCTGCCGTTATGATGATGGAACATGGCGATATTCAGAGAGGCTGAAACAACAGAAGGACAAATGTATCGACCTGCATGCTACATAACTTAAACAGATAAAACCAGAACCCGTTTTCCAGTGACGGCTAACTCTTAATAAGGGTTGAAAAAACATTTACGACAAACCCATGGTCATGAAGACATTCATTTACGCTTCATGGAGTTTGCATGAGGAGGAGGAGGCGGGTTCATGTTGCTAAATACACAACTGAGATCGGCTTGTGCCGTTCTGACAAAAGAACCTTCCACCAACCACTCGTCGAACCCGGCGTCACTCTGATTTGTGTCATCTGCAGGTGCATTGTGGAGAAAACCAATAGGGTGTCTGAATGGAAAATATTCATACTTCTTATCCATCCACAATCAGATTCACTCTTTCCGGATGGCGCGATGTATCTGGACAGTGTTATTTCTGTGTGTGTTTTCTAACGACGACAAGCCGGAAGTATCAAGGATATTTTAAAAATGTAAGGAGTAGAAAGTACAGATGTTTGTGTGAAAACCTAAGGAGTAGAAGTAAAAAGTCGTCTGAAAAACAAATACTCCAGTAAAGTAAACATACCCCAAATTTCTACTTAAGTAAGGTAACAAAGTATTGGTTACTTGACACCTCTGCTTTGGGCCCTTTAAAAAAATTAATAAATAATGCATAAACCAACAGTAAGAGAAACTTGAAAAAATGAAATGATGAAAATCATCCCAATCATACTCACTGGTGTAGTTGAATGTGGTCACTGCAGTGCTCTCATAGTGCCACACGCCTACAGTAACAACAGAGAGATGGTAGGGGCTTCCAGACTCGAGGTTTTGCAGCACATACCAGTTTTTACTGATCACAAAGGAACCGTTATGGCCGGACACACTGAAGTTGTACTGGTTATGGTCCATGCCCTCTGGAAAGGGCCAGGTGAAGTTGATGGAGTTCACGGTCTGAGAGTCCACCATGATGGGGCCAGGAGGGTTGGGAACTGAAGAGGAGATGGAAGGCTGTTTTTAAACGCTACAGGCATTACTAAAATAAATATTGGTCTAAGTACATGCAGCACATGTACAATACAATATATGTGTAATATGCCGTTTTTTAAATATCACAATGTAACTCACAAGTTGCGTTGCAAACCCTTGAGGTTCTGTTCGTAAAAGGTCCACTTGTGGTGATCACTTCCACACAGTAAAGCACTCCAGGTATCAGATCCGTAAAACCCACATTCGTAGTAAAGTTGCTCAGGTCTGTGACGTTTTTCACCATGAGATTGTCTCTGAAAAGCAATACAGCGTACGAGCCCACCAGTCCCACTGCTTTTTTCCAGCTCACTGTCATTGCAGTGGTGTTTCCAATTGCCGTGACGCCAGAAACAGCTGCAGGGCCTGTATGAAGAGATTTCAATTTTGACATGTCAGCCAGATGGAGGTTGTGTTCAAGTACTCCACTGTGAGGTGTGCCAGAGACCTGGCTGAGAGGACCTGCCATTCTACAACCAGACTTTTCCTCTAGAAACCTCAGAGCTTCATCCTGCTTGTGATCACTGCAGACAGTCTTCTCCAACAGGTGCCTTCAGCAGATCTGAATGATCTGAAACACCTTTAAATGCTCACTTACTTGTGTATTGAGAAACACTGGTGTTCTGTCCCTCAGTACTGCCTTCATTTGTCACTGCAGCAACAGTTATTTTATACTGTACACCAGCAGTCAGGTTAGTAATGGTTATACTTGTTGTATTCACACTGTTATTGTCAGTTACATTTCCATCAGTCCACTGTACTCTGTAGGAAGAGCTGTTTCCCTTTGGTTCAATCCACGTCAGTGATATAGAGGATGTTGTGACATTAGCGACAGTGATATTTCTGACTACTTCGGGCTCTGTGTGCGCACAATGAATACGAGAAGAGGAAAGATAATTAACACATTTAGAGTAATCAAAAAAAACACTGCAAACTATGTACAAAATATGAACTTCGAATTACATTTATAACAAAAGAGCTTAGGGACAATTTCCCAAAACCACAAATGTCACACAGCTGTAATACAAAAATGAAAGCAACATTTAATTACTTGTGACTGCAGTGACGTGGTGAGCTCGTCCTTCTGTCTGATTGTCTCCGGCGACGGCAATGACTGAGATTGTGTAGCTAGTGCCTGGGATTAGTTCTGATATCACGGCAAAGTTATCATATGTACACATATTCCTCATAGCTCCATTACTGCTCCACTCCAACCTGAACTTGAACACCTCACCCGGAGGTGAGGTCCAATTCAGAGAGATGGACGAGGTGTTTGTGGACACAGTAGGTGTCCCAATTTCACCAGGTCCTAAAGCAAAGAGGAGGAGAGGAGAGCACCATTCTCTGTGACTACAATCTGTATCACTTGGGAAAGTTATGATGTTTAAAATAAACCCATCAAGTATCAACACGACTGATTATATTAAAATGAAGCGAGACACTTGAAGAAACATTGTTGAACAAGGACTTCTCCGTTGAGAGGAACCACCATTCTAAAACTAGACTCTTCCATTATGCTTGTGTTCACTGCAGGCAGTCTTTTCCAACAGGTGCTTTCAGCAGATTCTAATAACCTGAATTTCACGGCGGCTGCGCCATGATCGGGGTGTTTTTATGTTTCCCCGGTTGCCATGACAGGATTAGACCTTGCACGACCATCGTTCGCCCTGCCGGACTTCGCCACACCAATCTTCGGCCTGCCTGACTTGGTCATGCCAGCATCGCACCCAACCCAGAAACCAGCAAGTTGTGGACTAGTGGTGTTTTTTTTGTTATTGTTTCGCACATGGAATAAATAATTTTTTGTTTCACACCACCGATCTTTTCTGCGTTTCGGTCTTGTCCAAGCAAACCGTGACAGAACGATCTGGCCAGAGAATGGACCCAGCAGACTTGGACACCGTTCGCCAGGCAATTTCCAGTCAGGGAACCCTGATTGTCCAGCACAACTCAACAGTGGTAGATCGTTTTAGTAAATTTGCACATTTCATCCCTCTTCCCAAGCTAACGTTGGCCTAGGGGATGGCAAACCTTCTGGTGAAGGAGGTGTTTTGAATCCATCTGCGCCACTGTCAGCCGGTCCTCTGGGCTCCACCCGCACACAAATGGATAGGCTGAGAAGGCAAATCAAAAGATGGAGACGACTGTGCGGTGCCTGGTCTTATCGAACCCTACCTCATGGGTCTTACAGTTACTCTGGGTGGAGTACGCCCAAAACACTCTGTCCCTATTCCAATGTGTACATGGTTACCTTCCACCTGTTTCCGTCCCAGGAAAAGAAACTATCGGTGCCGTCCGTTCAGACCAACGTTAGGCGTGATCATTGGACCTGGCATCGCGCTAGGGCAGCCTTTCTCAGATCCTCGGACCACTATAAGGCGTACCGGCGCCGTACACCTGCCCCCCCTATGCCGTGGGAGATAGGGTTTGGTTGACCACTGAGGACCAAGTCAAAGAAGCTACATCGGTCCATTCCCAATTGTCAAGATCATCATTTTTTAATTTCACACCACCAATCCGGTCGGCATTTTGGTCCTGTCTAAGCAAACCTTCACACTGACTTTATCCAACACATTTAAATGCTTACTTACTTGTGTATTGAGAAACACTGGTGTTCTGTCCCTCAGTACTGCCTTCATTTGTCACTGCAGCAACAGTTATTTTATACTGTACACCAGCAGTCAGGTTAGTAATGGTTATACTTGTTGTATTCACACTGTTATTGTCAGTTACATTTCCATCAGTCCACTGTACTCTGTAGGAAGAGCTGTTTCCCTTTGGTTCAATCCACGTCAGTGATATAGAGGATGTTGTGACATTAGCGACAGTGATATTTCTGACTACTTCGGGCTCTGTGTGCGCACAATGAATACGAGAAGAGGAAAGATAATTAACACATTTAGAGTAATCAAAAAAAACACTGCAAACTATGTACAAAATATGAACTTCGAATTACATTTATAACAAAAGAGCTTAGGGACAATTTCCCAAAACCACAAATGTCACACAGCTGTAATACAAAAATGAAAGCAACATTTAATTACTTGTGACTGCAGTGACGTGGTGAGCTCGTCCTTCTGTCTGATTGTCTCCGGCGACGGCAATGACTGAGATTGTGTAGCTAGTGCCTGGGATTAGTTCTGATATCACGGCAAAGTTATCATATGTACACATATTCCTCATAGCTCCATTACTGCTCCACTCCAACCTGAACTTGAACACCTCACCCGGAGGTGAGGTCCAATTCAGAGAGATGGACGAGGTGTTTGTGGACACAGTAGGTGTCCCAATTTCACCAGGTCCTAAAGCAAAGAGGAGGAGAGGAGAGCACCATTCTCTGTGACTACAATCTGTATCACTTGGGAAAGTTATGATGTTTAAAATAAACCCATCAAGTATCAACACGACTGATTATATTAAAATGAAGCGAGACACTTGAAGAAACATTGTTGAACAAGGACTTCTCCGTTGAGAGGAACCACCATTCTAAAACTAGACTCTTCCATTATGCTTGTGTTCACTGCAGGCAGTCTTTTCCAACAGGTGCTTTCAGCAGATTCTAATAACCTGAATTTCACGGCGGCTGCGCCATGATCGGGGTGTTTTTATGTTTCCCCGGTTGCCATGACAGGATTAGACCTTGCACGACCATCGTTCGCCCTGCCGGACTTCGCCACACCAATCTTCGGCCTGCCTGACTTGGTCATGCCAGCATCGCACCCAACCCAGAAACCAGCAAGTTGTGGACTAGTGGTGTTTTTTTTGTTATTGTTTCGCACATGGAATAAATAATTTTTTGTTTCACACCACCGATCTTTTCTGCGTTTCGGTCTTGTCCAAGCAAACCGTGACAGAACGATCTGGCCAGAGAATGGACCCAGCAGACTTGGACACCGTTCGCCAGGCAATTTCCAGTCAGGGAACCCTGATTGTCCAGCACAACTCAACAGTGGTAGATCGTTTTAGTAAATTTGCACATTTCATCCCTCTTCCCAAGCTAACGTTGGCCTAGGGGATGGCAAACCTTCTGGTGAAGGAGGTGTTTTGAATCCATCTGCGCCACTGTCAGCCGGTCCTCTGGGCTCCACCCGCACACAAATGGATAGGCTGAGAAGGCAAATCAAAAGATGGAGACGACTGTGCGGTGCCTGGTCTTATCGAACCCTACCTCATGGGTCTTACAGTTACTCTGGGTGGAGTACGCCCAAAACACTCTGTCCCTATTCCAATGTGTACATGGTTACCTTCCACCTGTTTCCGTCCCAGGAAAAGAAACTATCGGTGCCGTCCGTTCAGACCAACGTTAGGCGTGATCATTGGACCTGGCATTGCGCTAGGGCAGCCTTTCTCAGATCCTCGGACCACTATAAGGCGTACCGGCGCCGTACACCTGCCCCCCCTATGCCGTGGGAGATAGGGTTTGGTTGACCACTGAGGACCAAGTCAAAGAAGCTACATCGGTCCATTCCCAATTGTCAAGATCATCATTTTTTAATTTCACACCACCAATCCGGTCGGCATTTTGGTCCTGTCTAAGCAAACCTTCACACTGACTTTATCCAACACATTTAAATGCTTACTTACTTGTGTATTGAGAAACACTGGTGTTCTGTCCCTCAGTACTGCCTTCATTTGTCACTGCAGCAACAGTTATTTTATACTGTACACCAGCAGTCAGGTTAGTAATGGTTATACTTGTTGTATTCACACTGTTATTGTGAGTTACATTTCCATCAGTCCACTGTACTCTGTAGAAAGAGCTGTTTCCCTTTGGTTCAATCCACGTCAGTGATATAGAGGATGTTGTGACATTAGCGACAGTGATATTTCTGACTACTTCGGGCTCTGTGTGCGCACAATGAATACAAGAAGAGGAAAGATAATTAACACATTTAGAGTAAACAAAAAAAACACTGCAAACTATGTACAAAATATGAACTTCGAATTTCATTTATAACAAAAGAGCTTAGGGACAATTCCCCAAAACCACAAATGTCACACAGCTGTAATACAAAAATGAAAGCAACATTTAATTACTTGTGACTGCAGTGACGTGGTGAGCTCGTCCTTCTGTCTGATTGTCTCCGGCGACGGCAATGACTGAGATTGTGTAGCTAGTGCCTGGGATTAGTTCTGATATCACGGCAAAGTTATCATATGTACACATATTCCTCATATCTCCATTACTGCTCCACTCCAACCTGAACTTGAACACCTCACCCGGAGGTGAGGTCCAATTCAGAGAGATGGACGAGGTGTTTGTGGACACAGTAGGTGTCCCAATTTCACCAGGTCCTAAAGCAAAGAGGAGGAGAGGAGAGCACCATTCTCTGTGACTACAATCTGTATCACTTGGGGAAGTTATGATGTTTAAAATAAATCCATAAAGTATCGACACGACTGATTATATTAAATCTGTTTTCTTTTCTTTCATCAGCTTATCAGTTTATAGAAACCTCAGAGCTTCATCCTGCTTGTGATCACTGCAGACAGTCTTCTCCAACAGGTGCCTTCAGCAGATCTGAATGATCTGAAACACCTTTAAATGCTCACTTACTTGTGTATTGAGAAACACTGGTGTTCTGTCCCTCAGTACTGCCTTCATTTGTCACTGCAGCAACAGTTATTTTATACTGTACACCAGCAGTCAGGTTAGTAATGGTTATACTTGTTGTATTCACACTGTTATTGTGAGTTACATTTCCATCAGTCCACTGTACTCTGTAGGAAGAGCTGTTTCCCTTTGGTTCAATCCACGTCAGTGATATAGAGGATGTTGTGACATTAGCGACAGTGATATTTCTGACTACTTCAGGCTCTGTGTGCGCACAATGAATACGAGAAGAGGAAAGATAATTAACACATTTAGAGTAAACAAAAAAAACACTGCAAACTATGTACAAAATATGAACTTCGAATTTCATTTATAACAAAAGAGCTTAGGGACAATTCCCCAAAACCACAAATGTCACACAGCTGTAATACAAAAATGAAAGCAACATTTAATTACTTGTGACTGCAGTGAAGTGGTGAGCTCGTCCTCCTGTCTGATTGTCTCCGGCGACGGCAATGACTGAGATTGTGTAGCTAGTGCCTGGGATTAGTTCTGATATCACGGCAAAGTTATCATATGTACACATATTCCTTATAGCTCCATTACTGCTCCACTCCAACCTGAACTTGAACACCTCACCCAGAGGTGAGGTCCAATTCAGAGAGATGGACGAGGTGTTTGTGGACACAGTAGGTGTCCCAATTTCACCAGGTCCTAAAGCAAAGAGGAGGAGAGGAGAGCACCATTCTCTGTGACTACAATCTGTATCACTTGGGGAAGTTATGATGTTTAAAATAAACCCATCAAGTATCAACACGACTGATTATATTAAAATGAAGCGAGACACTTGAAGAAACATTGTTGAACAAGGACTTCTCCGTTGAGAGGAACCATCATTCTAAAACTAGACTTTTCCATTATGCTTGTGATCACTGCAGCCAGTCTTTTCCAACAGGTGCCTTCAGCAGATTCTAATGACCTGAATTTCATGGCGGCTGCGCCATGATCGGGGTGTTTTTATGTTTCCCCGGTTGCCATGACAGGATTAGTCCTTGCACGACCATTGTTCGCCCTGCCGGACTTCGCCACACCAATCTTCGGCCTGCCTGACTTGGTCATGCCAGCATCACACCCAACCCAGAAACCAGCAAGTTGTGGACTAGTGGTGGTTTTTTTGTTATTGTTTCGCACATGGAATAAATCATTTTTTGTTTCACACCACCGATCCGTTCTGCGTTTCGGTCTTGTCCAAGCAAACCGTGACAGAACGATCTGGCCAGAGAATGGACCCAGCAGACTTGGACACCGTTCGCCAGGCAATTTCCAGTCAGGGAACCCTGATTGTCCAGCACAACTCAACCTTGCAAGAGATAATGACCAGTCTCTGGACCCTGTCCGTCAGCATTTTTGCCATTCAGAACCACATCAGCACTCCGGTCGTAGCACCCGCGCCCACCCCAGCATCAGTTGTCATGCCTACGACATCCGCATTATTGACGACAACCGATCGAGAACCGTGGATAGCAACCCTTGAGAGGTATGGTGGGGATGTGGATCAATGTTTTTAATGCAATGTGGACTCGTTCTCGATTTGAAACCACGGTTGCATGCCACCGACCAAGATGAGGAGGGTTTTTGACCATCCGGTCCGAGGTAAGGACGCCTCGAAGCGCTGGTTTTCATTATGCCAGGGACGGAATAGTGTAGCACGGAATGCCATTGAGTCGTTACAAGCCGCGTTTTATAACAGTGTCAAAATAAACTATTGAACGATGAACTAGTTTCTTATCCAGAACCGGGTTGGAGGAATTGATTGCTTTTGGCACTACGGGTAGAAAGGTAGATAAACCTTCACATTCTTACAGTGGTAGATCGTTTTAGTAAATTTGCACATTTCATCCCTCTTCCCAAGCTAACGTTGGCCTAGGGGATGGCAAACCTTCTGGTGAAGGAGGTGTTTTGAATCCATCTGCGCCACTGTCAGCCGGTCCTCTGGGCTCCACCCGCACACAAATGGATAGGCTGAGAAGGCAAATCAAAAGATGGAGACGACTGTGCGGTGCCTGGTCTCATCGAACCCTACCTCATGGGTCTTACAGTTACTCTGGGTGGAGTACGCCCAAAACACTCTGTCCCTATTCCAATGTGTGCATGGTTACCTTCCACCTGTTTCCGTCCCAGGAAAAGAAACTATCGGTGCCGTCCGTTCAGACCCACGTTAGGCGTGATCATTGGACCTGGCATCGCGCTAGGGCAGCCTTTCTCAGATCCTCGGACCACTATCAGGCGTACCGGCGCCGTACACCTGCCCCCCCTATGCCGTGGGAGATAGGGTTTGGTTGACCACTGAGGACCAAGTCAAAGAAGCTACATCGGTCCATTCCCAATTGTCAAGATCATCATTTTTTAATTTCACACCATCAATCCGGTCGGCATTTTGGTCCTGTCTAAGCAAACCTTCACACTGACTTTATCCAACACATTTAAATGCTTACTTACTTGTGTATTGATAAACACTGGTGTTCTGTCCCTCAGTACTGCCTTCATTTGTCACTGCAGCAACAGATATTTTATACTGTACACCAGCAGTCAGGTTAGTAATGGTTACACTTGTTGTATCCACACTGTTATTGTCAGTTACATTTCCATCAGTCCACTGTACTCTGTAGGAAGAGCTGTTTCCCTTTGGTTCGATCCACGTCAGTGATATAGAGGATGTTGTAACATTAGCGACAGTGATATTTCTGACTACTTCGGGCTCTGTGTGCGCACAATGAATACGAGAAGAGGAAAGATAATTAACACATTTAGAGTAAACAAAAAAAACACTGCAAACTACGTACAAAATATGAACTTCGAATTTCATTTATAACAAAAGAGCTTAGGGACAATTCCCCAAAACCACAAATGTCACACAGCTGTAATACAAAAATGAAAGCAACATTTAATTACTTGTGACTGCAGTGACGTGGTGAGCTCGTCCTCCTGTCTGATTGTCTCCGGCGACGGCAATGACTGAGATTGTGTAGCTAGTGCCTGGGATTAGTTCTGATATCACGGCAAAGTTATCATATGTACACATATTCCTCATATCTCCATTACTGCTCCACTCCAACCTGAACTTGAACACCTCACCCGGAGGTGAGGTCCAATTCAGAGAGATGGACGAGGTGTTTGTGGACACAGTAGGTGTCCCAATTTCACCAGGTCCTAAAGCAAAGAGGAGGAGAGGAGAGCACCATTCTCTGTGACTACAATCTGTATCACTTGGGGAAGTTATGATGTTTAAAATAAACCCATCAAGTATCAACACGACTGATTATATTAAAATGAAGCGAGACACTTGAAGAAACATTGTTGAACAAGGACTTCTCCGTTGAGAGGAACCATCATTCTAAAACTAGACTTTTCCATTATGCTTGTGATCACTGCAGCCAGTCTTTTCCAACAGGTGCCTTCAGCAGATTCTAATGACCTGAATTTCATGGCGGCTGCGCCATGATCGGGGTGTTTTTATGTTTCCCCGGTTGCCATGACAGGATTAGACCTTGCACGACCATTGTTCGCCCTGCCGGACTTCGCCACACCAATCTTCGGCCTGCCTGACTTGGTCATGCCAGCATCACACCCAACCCAGAAACCAGCAAGTTGTGGACTAGTGGTGTTTTTTTTGTTATTGTTTCGCACATGGAATAAATCATTTTTTGTTTCACACCACCGATCCGTTCTGCGTTTCGGTCTTGTCCAAGCAAACCGTGACAGAACGATCTGGCCAGAGAATGGACCCAGCAGACTTGGACACCGTTCGCCAGGCAATTTCCAGTCAGGGAACCCTGATTGTCCAGCACAACTCAACCTTGCAAGAGATAATGACCAGTCTCCGGACCCTGTCCGTCAGCATTTCTGCCATTCAGAACCACATCAGCACTCCGGTCGTAGCACCCGCGCCCACCCCAGCATCAGTTGTCATGCCTACGACATCCGCATTATCGACGACAACCGATCAGGAACCGTGGATAGCAACCCTTGAGAGGTATGGTGGGGATGTGGATCAATGTTTTTAATGGAATGTGGACTCGTTCTTGATTTGAAACCACGGTTGCATGCCACCGACCAAGATGAGGAGGGTTTTTGACCATCCGGTCCGAGGTAAGGACGCCTCGAAGCGCTGGTTTTCATTATGCCAGGGACGGAATAGTGTAGCACGGAATGCCATTGAGTCGTTACAAGCCGCGTTTTATAACAGTGTCAAAATAAACTATTGAACGATGAACTAGTTTCTCATCCAGAACCGGGTTGGAGGAATTGATTGCTTTTGGCACTATGGGTAGAAAGGTAGATAAACCTTCACATTCTTACAGTGGTAGATCGTTTTAGTAAATTTGCACATTTCATCCCTCTTCCCAAGCTAACGTTGGCCTAGGGGATGGCAAACCTTCTGGTGAAGGAGGTGTTTTGAATCCATCTGCGCCACTGTCAGCCGGTCCTCTGGGTTCCACCCGCACACAAATGGATAGGCTGAGAAGGCAAATCAAAAGATGGAGACGACTGTGCGGTGCCTGGTCTCATCGAACCCTACCTCATGGGTCTTACAGTTACTCTGGGTGGAGTACGCCCAAAAGCCTCTGTCCCTATTCCAATGTGTGCATGGTTACCTTCCACCTGTTTCCGTCCCAGGAAAAGAAACTATCGGTGCCGTCCGTTCAGACCCACGTTAGGCGTGATCATTGGACCTGGCATCGCGCTAGGGCAGCCTTTCTCAGATCCTCGGACCACTATAAGGCGTACCGGCGCCGTACACCTGCCCCCCCTATGCCGTGGGAGATAGGGTTTGGTTGACCACTGAGGACCAAGTCAAAGAAGCTACATCGGTCCATTCCCAATTGTCAAGATCATCATTTTTTAATTTTACACCACCAATCCGGTCGGCATTTTGGTCCTGTCTAAGCAAACCTTCACACTGACTTTATCCAACACATTTAAATGCTTACTTACTTGTGTATTGAGAAACACTGGTGTTCTGTCCCTCAGTACTGCCTTCATTTGTCACTGCAGCAACAGTTATTTTATACTGTACACCAGCAGTCAGGTTAGTAATGGTTATACTTGTTGTATTCACACTGTTATTGTGAGTTACATTTCCATCAGTCCACTGTACTCTGTAGAAAGAGCTGTTTCCCTTTGGTTCAATCCACTTCAGTGATATAGAGGATGTTGTGACATTAGCGACAGTGATATTTCTGACTACTTCGGGCTCTGTGTGCGCACAATGAATACGAGAAGAGGAAAGATAATAAACACGTTTAGAGCAAACAAAAAAACCACTGCAAACTATGTACAAAATATGAACTTCGAATTTCATTTATAACAAAAGAGCTTAGGGACAATTCCCCAAAACCACAAATGTCACACAGCTGTAATACAAAAATGAAAGCAACATTTAATTACTTGTGACTGCAGTGACGTGGTGAGCTCGTCCTTCTGTCTGATTGTCTCCGGCGATGGCAATGACTGAGATTGTGTAGCTAGTGCCTGGGATTAGTTCTGATATCACGGCAAAGTTATCATATGTACACATATTCCTCATATCTCCATTACTGCTCCACTCCAACCTGAACTTGAACACCTCACCCGGAGGTGAGGTCCAATTCAGAGAGATGGACGAGGTGTTTGTGGACACAGTAGGTGTCCCAATTTCACCAGGTCCTAAAGCAAAGAGGAGGAGAGGAGAGCACCATTCTCTGTGACTACAATCTGTATCACTTGGGGAAGTTATGATGTTTAAAATAAACCCATAAAGTATCGACACCACTGATTATATTAAATCTGTTTTCTTTTCTTTCATCAGCTTATCAGTTTATAGAAACCTCAGAGCTTCATCCTGCTTGTGATCACTGCAGACAGTCTTCTCCAACAGGTGCCTTCAGCAGATCTGAATGATCTGAAACACCTTTAAATGCTCACTTACTTGTGTATTGAGAAACACTGGTGTTCTGTCCCTCAGTACTGCCTTCATTTGTCACTGCAGCAACAGTTATTTTATACTGTACACCAGCAGTCAGGTTAGTAATGGTTATACTTGTTGTATTCACACTGTTATTGTCAGTTACATTTCCATCAGTCCACTGTACTCTGTAGGAAGAGCTGTTTCCCTTTGGTTCAATCCACGTCAGTGATATAGAGGATGTTGTGACATTAGTGACAGTGATATTTCTGACTACTTCAGGCTCTGTGTGCGCACAATGAACACAAGAAGAGGGTGAAAAATAAACACATTTAGAGTAACCTAAAAACCATCGCAAACATTATAATGTACAAAATATAAACTTAATTATCATTTCTTTTGATTGTCTCCGGCGACGGCAATGACTGAGATTGTGTAGCGAGTTCCTGGGATTAGTGAATAATAATGAACCCAGCAAGAGAACACTTTACCAGGTGTCCTCAGCACACTTAAATGCTTACTTACTTGTGAATAGAGAAACACTGGTGGTCTGTTCCACAGTACTGCCTTCACTTGTCACATTAGAAATGCTTATACTTGTTGTAGTCCCACTGTTACTGTCAGTTGCATTCCCATCAGTCGTTGTTGTTGTATCTGCCTCTGCGAGCGAGAGAGAAGTTTGTTGAGAAAGACTTTTACTTTTCAACCATCAATAGTGTAAAACAATGTATTTGATATGGCACTAAAAAAAGTCATTGTTGTAAAAAATGGTTGAGGTCCTGAATATAATACATTCAATAACATCAAAAAAAGAGCACTTGTGGTGATTGTTTTTGTTTCATTCTAGCCACAATCAACTAAGAGAAGAAGAAGGTGAAGATGAAGAAGAAATAACAACTATAAGAAACAATGTTCAAGAAACTTGAAAATCAAGAAACAGCACAACACTACTCACCCGCCACCTGTGCGATCTGTGAAGATAAGGAAGAAGAAAATCAAGTTAGGTTATCTATTTCACCAGCAGAGGTCAGTATTGTGTTTAAAACCTGTTCAATGTCACTGGATATCAGCAACCAATGATAATACTGCTAAACAGGTCATGTTTCCTTAGCGTGTGAAGGGTCAAATATGCTTCAATTTCCAAAACCAAAGTATTATACAGAGATATGCGGCATTCAATTATTAAATTATGTTTTGGGCCCAGATTTAACAATATCAGTAATTTATATATGTGTAAATTACAGCAACCTGCCTGGCAAATAACCACCATGTTAATAATTGGAATTAATAATTAGAAAAATGAATTTATAATAATGAATAATTACCGTGAAGTTCATATCACTTCAATTAGGGAAAAAAAAATTCAACAAGAAAAACAACACACAAAAGTATTGTGATACAGTCCAATATGGACTATGTGTGACCATAATGTGTTTGATAGAAATAAAAAAAGAGTCGATAATTACAATATACTGCAGTTGGCAGTGCTGTTCTGCCAAAACAACCACAAACATGTGTTGTCAGAGAACAATCATACTTACAACATGATGTCCCCACAACTCAAACTCTGCATGTCTACTGTGGTTATAATCTGCTTCCTGATAGCAGGACTAAACACAAAGATGTGAGTCCACTTACAATTACTTATTAGCCAAAACTTGATCGTCACATGGCGGCTCATGGACATGTTGCCTTTCAGTCCATTTACCGCACAGCTAAACATTAAACACATGGCATCATCGCTCAGACTTGCATCGTTCTTTTCGCCACAAAGATTAACACCAGAGGAAATCATTAACTGCGAATCATTAACTGCCTCGAAAGTATTGTATTTCCATACAATTTTCAATAGAGTGGAGCAAAATAGGTGTAGTGACTCAAAACAGGTCGGAGCAGGAAACCGAGAAAGAAAAGGTCTATTCTGCTTGAAATGTTGCCCCTTCCACTCGGCCCACCCTGGAGACCGCCGTCCTCCTTAACTTTACTTTCTCTATTCACAACAGTGACCCTTCCCTTCCTCCCAATCCCCTGGGACTCTATTCTTCTTTCTGAAGTACAGCGATGCCACACAGAGGTGCAAGAGGAGTTCAAGGGTTCAGTCCTCTTTGATGATCTGGTATTCTAGTTGAAGGCCGACAGGGTCGGAGAACGTCAGAACGCACCGTGCGTTGAGACACGTTGTCATTGTCATCAGTGGAAGTAGATATTTTAAATAAAATATAAGCGCGCGTTTGGGTGTTTTATCCTTTACGAAAGTCAAGGCATTTGATCGTTTGAAAGTCATCTAAAAAAAATGTGAACAAATAACTAACTGATTAGGTGGGGTGAAAAAATCCTGTAACACTGGGGGGATGTTTAGAGGAGGAAGTATGTCTGATAATACTTCTGCTGTTTGTGCAGGGTGGCAGGGTGGCACAGTGACTACGCTCAAAACTATTGCCCTCGTAGAGTGTTACTGGGAGAGTTTCTCACCATCAACAATTTATGACACATTCACACTTATCATCCGAAACATAGAAGATGTTTTTTACAAAATAAGAGATTCCACACAGTGATAAAGATCCTCCATGTCACTGGTTGTGTTCGATAGGATAGGATAGTTCAAAGATCTCCAATTTGGTTATTACAGGTCATTTAGCAGACGCTTTTATCCAAAGCGACTTACATTACACTTTAAACCCATGGCTTTTTCACAGTTTTGCCTGGGGAGCAATTAGGGGTTTGGTGTCTCAGGGACACTTTGACATGGAACATGGGGCAGCCTGGACTCAAACCACCAACCTTGTGCTTTCCAGCACACCTTCTCTAACTCCTGCGCCACGACGACCCCTAACCCCTGGTTAAACTTATCAATCAAAATATATTTATTTTAATTTCTTGCTAAAAAAACAACTTATTATAGCGTTTTAGTATTTATACCGTTACATCAAATTTTCAAAAGATAAACATTCAATTTAAAGGGAATTAAATAGACAGATTCAATTACTGTATTAAGTTTTAGATGAAGAAATTCAATACAATAATCACACAATAAAACTTTATTGACTTTTAAAAGTGTAAACAGAAATTACCTTAAGCAAAATGCTATCACACCTTTAAAAGTATGTCCCAATATTTAATAATATTATACTGTTTGAGTGGGATCATTGCTTTTGCACACACAGTACAGTATCAAAGTGTTTTTTTTAATTAATTTATCGTTATCTTATAATATATCTTGTTCTAATATTCTGCCAATTAGATACTGAACAACAACTTCTAACACATCCTCACATCATTAATGTGGATGAGGATATTGAGTGAATAGAGGTAAATGCGATCAAATTATACATCTCATCCAAATTTAGCGCACCTTTTGCCACATGCTAACATTTCAATTTAAAAAACACAAATGTTTTACTTGTCAAGTGATGAACGTCTCAGATAAATGTTTTGGTCCTGGTCTTAGGACTTAGTGGCGGGGGGGTAAGGCCTGCAGATTTCACACATGGTTCATTCTTGAGCACCTTTGCAATAAAAGCAAGCAGAGGTCTTTGTTGGTTTTTCTAAACACATTATATGCATAAGTACTAAATGTCCAGCAGCAGATAGAGAAGAGACGAGCTGTTTAAGCTAGCAGGATGTGATGATAGCTAAAGTATTTAGAAGGTCAAACATCAAGATACTTTTCTAAAGGGATCATAGAGAACAAAACAAAGTAAAGAAAAGAATAAATATTGAATTACAACAACCAGGTGGTATGGAATGACTCGGAATGAATGGTATTTTTCCTCCATCTTGTCTGGATGTGCAAAGTTTGCTAGCATGTTAGCTAACCTAACAAAGCGATTGTGTAGCTTTTTGGGTCATTTGAACTTATCAAGACCGTAGGAGCACAGGTGTGACACGTGACATCAGGGTAAGACTGTTTGCACAGAGTAGAGCGTGAGAAATAAAGAGACTAAATGGACATGGCTGTTACATTTATATCACATTGAGTTACATTTTTTGTTATTGGTTGATTCAAGTTATTGTGTCTTCAAAGTTTGCTGTATCGAGTTGGATCAGACGGTGTATTTTCTTTTGGTAAGACCAGGTGCAATTACCTTTATACCTCAGCTTCCAAGCACACTTAAAAAAACACTATATAATATAACGTGGATAACTGAACATCTCAAATTTCATAAAACTCTTCTGATGAAGTTCATGGGATCTGATCAAAAGCCCCACAAAGTTATAGGACCTTGTGGTAAGTTTGTATCCCAATCCAAGAAGTACATTTTTACCTCAACAACAGATAGCCTACTGTACATTTGTATGTGGTTAGTTTGTAGCTATATTTAAAAACTAGTTGAAAGGCCCTTTGATTTAGTGGTATCCATAAACTTAAAGATACACAACGAACCCGAGTTTGAACTTGCAAAGCAGCTGTTATAAAATTGCTCGCTATTGGACAAACTAAACCCCCTTCAACCTCCACAAGAATATGGTAAAGGTCACATAACAGCGAGGGAAATCCAATTATGACAATCTCATGTTTTCATACAAATATTCATGTTAGTCTGACCTCTGGGAATGTGATTTCTCTGAGCTATGATTCCCAAATGTTTTATTGCCCTTGGCACACTTCCTAAGTATCGCTTATTTTCCTTCTGACTAAATAAACAAAACAACGTCTCAAGCCATTATGGCCTGGCACTCACTCAAAGAGCAGAAATAACACAAACTCAAAGTCCCATTTGGGAAGTACCGCCCTTGGAATACCAAAGTTCAGCAAATGGACGTCATTTTTTTATTCATCCCCTGGGACTCAGCTCCTCCCGCCTGCGTGTCCTCCCTCCATTAAGCGCTAGTCTGTGTCTCATCTCTAGACCTCATAGAATTAATTATGGTGTTAGATATAAACTTTGTGTAAAATCGCTAGTAATATCAGCTTATTGTAGCTAAAAGAAAAAAGGCCAAAAAATGTCTGGTTATTAACTACTTTTCCAATCCTTTAAATATTGTTTTAAAGCATCAACAGTCAACCCTACAATATCAACGTTGAGGTATTTGGGGAGGGGGAATATCAAGATACTTTATTGTTTTTTGAAAATCTCCTTTGCACTCTTTCAGACCTCTCACGTGAAGAGCAATACTTAATTGTGAAACACACTTGGCTGGGACTCAGGCAATGGCCCCTTTGGCCCGTGTACTGTATCTGTGGCCTTTGACTGGGCCTGTCTGCACGGGGAGGAGGAGGAAATGGCTGTACTGACCACTACATAAACATTACATCAGGCCCGAAAGGCAGCCGGCCTGCCACTCTCTGAATCCCTTCCATTCCAAGCAGTCTGCCTTTGCGGCCGATAACGCCCCAGTTCCTTCCTCCGTAACAACACTCAAACCCCAAAACAATCGAGAGATCACCTGAAAGGCTGTTTGCTCAGGGATAAGCCTGTTGAACCTCAGCTCCTGATTATGTGCAACAAAGACGGCGAGGAGGGGCAAAGAAACGCACAACGCATGATTTCCGCTCCCTGAATTACACAGGGCCGCGCCGGGTGGTGGAGCTGCTGGCGGTTCCCTTGTTCGCTCGCCGAGTTGAGAAAGTTGATTCCTCTGAAGCGTTACTTTCTGTAAAATCATGTCATCTGACTCACTGCGTCTGTGTGGCTGGATGATTAGTGACACAGAACCAGGGCAACAAGCAAGACACGGAGAAATGCTTTTTGTTGTTATACCATTTCTCTTTGGCTCTAGGTCTTCTCACCTGTCCCATGTGTGTCAGTGCCAGTGACTTCTCTCAATATTCTTTACTCTATCCTACTGCAGCGTTCGTATGATGACGTCTTGTGTCCTCCACTTGATTTTGTTGCTGCAAATAAGAGATATCTCTTTTGTTACATCGTCAGGGAGCCTTGCCCTGTGGCACAGAAGTATATTTTTTTCACCCATGATTGTTGAATTATACAACAGGAGGGAATATATTTGAATTATAAAAGATGGAGTTCTTAAAAGATTTGTAAAGTGGTCACTTGTTCGAGACCTCTAGCAGCACGGGCGTTGAAAAGGAACTCGTCTGATCATTTTCAGCAGCCTTCAAAGAATATTTTGTACCAATATGCTTTATTATTGTTATTATTATAACAATTGTTGTTACCATACAATATATGCCTTCCAATTAAACCTTTATTGCACAACGTGTGACTTAAAAAAAAAATCACAATTCGACAGAGAAAAAATATGGTCTTCTACAAAACATGGAAACCGTTTCCCCTTACGTGCTTCATTAGACCCCTTCCAAAGACTGCGTGGGCGCGTTCTCACCGGACTGACAGCTTGCAGCTCCCACCTGAGGGCTAAATATGGGAGTGAGTGGAAACACCTGTGTGGGTGTGCAAGGCCACCAAACAACGCACACTGTGTACTATTCAATCTATTATAGTGCATATTCTCAACTAACAGGTGTCTCAGTGTTTAACATAATGTGAGTCAGACAACGACATTCCAGACCACGAAAAATGTTTCAAATGTAGATGTGCTTTGACTGCGTATTCAGCTTTTCACTTTAAAATGCGGATCGGATGACAAACTGCAGCATGTTATGTGTTGAGGTTTAAAAGCATTTAAAAGCATCAAACGTTTTTTTTCTTCCTGTCAGTAGCTTGTGAGCAAACTACTGACTCTTTCTGTTATTTGTCCTAACTGGTTGCCACTTCCTGTCCCCACCCAAAGACCCTTGATAACACATTGAAGAACATAAAGGGTGTTCCAGGTTAAGTCCAGTACATCATGCCTCCGGTTCATTAGGTGGACAAGCCACACAAAATTGGCTCATAAATCAACACTTGCCTCACGTTAATCTATGTGTACTTGACGCATTTAACAAGCATTTCTGTCAGAATACAACAGGCACAAGGCTGAGAAATTTAACGTGTCATTTTTTTTTTGCAATGCAAAAGCCACGTCCAAAAATATCCACCGCCCCCGAAAATAAAAGTCCCCGCGCATGACTTCTTTAGCTCTGAGTGTGTTTGTCTCCAGGTAGGGTATCAGCCTCCCATGCAGCAGCCCTGCAGCTGCTATCGCAGAGGCCACATCACAGGCTATGGAAATGAGTGGCGTAGTGTTTACTGTTCCCAGCGCTGTGCAAAGCGCACAACTACCGGCTGCAGATGCCCATCGGAGCATGACGCACTTGGTCCATCAACGCTGCCGGCAATGCAACAGGAGGGAGATCGGACCCGAAACGTCGGATTTTGGACACAGAGGGCTGGATCGTCCCGCTGATCATAGAGGTGTGATCAGTGGGACGCTCGAAATGTGTTAAAGTGGAGCGCGGGGTGTGATGTGCGCTCGGGAAGGAAGAGCAGAGAACGCATCCCAAAGGTTTTGTATTATTAGTGATTGGCTTTATTTTGCTGTATTCAAGGACATAACCACGGGCCTTAAATGGCAAAAGAAACAGACTTTTGACAGCATGAACAGTTTCAACCAAACACATTTAGGGACAATCTGACTAGCCGCCAGTGGCACCAGAAGGGCACGTCAGAAGGTCATTACGATCCTCTGGGGACCATGAATGTGTATACAAAACTAGAACTTTGGCAATGCATCCAACAGTCATAGATATTTCCGCCAGGACCAAAGCGGTGTAACTACTTGCAGATTGCCTTTGCCGGCACGAGATGGGATATAATGAAACACGGCCACAGATCTCTAATATGCTCATTCTGTACTAATGGAGCTTTAAAAAAAACTTTCATGAAGCACTGTGGCACTCCATCTGGAGAGCAGTACGCCCGAGTGATAGAGAGAGAAGTCAAACTAGAGAGATTTAATACTTTCCCACCCCCACGACTGCCCGGCCTGGTCGTGACTCGCTCAGAGGCCTCCGATAGAACGATAGCCATCGGCCGACAATAAGGCTTTTCAGCCTGTATTCATTTACATGGGCTGGGGAACTGTGACTCTTTGTAGTTCATCTCGCTACGCGCTAAGCTTGGAAGACTGCATCATGTTCGGGGATGTTAATTTGACACTGAACTGAAGGGGGGAGGGGGGGGGGGGGGGGCAGCATTCCACAAAGAAGGACTTGACTTGTGTCTTTTTAGATGAATGATGGAATGCGGGCTTTCTAATGTCACAGTGAGAAGAGCACATCTTGGAGAGGGAGACTTGTCTTGACACCATGACAAGACATCACACGTCCTCCGCATTTTAGCGCAAGGCGTTAGAACAGCGGCCAACCAGAGAGACAGCGTTCCTCAGGCGTCACGCAGGCGGGACAGATCTTTGTATGAAACGTCACATTTCCTTTTTCCAAGATGTCTCTCACTGGCGGCAACGTCACCATTCCTGCGTGCTGTCGGGAGGCAGCCGACGGAGGAAGATGGAGAACGCGTGCGGATGTGAACAGAGAAAGGATGCATGATCATGCAAAGTGTTTGTGGGTTACTGATGTGTTGAGCCGTGGCTTTGCACGGACTCTCCCTAGACTAACAAACCATGCTTTATTTTTTAGCCTATTTTTCAATCATTACAAATTGATTTCCATGCGGCCAGGCAAATGTGTCCTGACAAGTTACTAAATACAAGGAAAAGATGGACATGATGCAAACTACTAAATGTTATACACGCATAAGAACGGTCTTTACATACATGAAGTAGAGGAAGGAGTTTCATTTTGTGTTACACATTATTCCATAACAAGTATAATATATAATAAAATGACAAATTCTAATACAGTATATAATATTGGTGTTCCTTATTCTACCTTTTCAAAGATCCCATTGGTTGATGAGGCTTGGTGACCTCCAATGAACGACACCTCCACCTGCTACCAACCTGAGTGAACACACCTGTGTGAGCGACACTTCAGGCCCAGAAGAATGTGCATGAAGAAAGCTTGAAAGATTTGAGAATGAATGGATGTACAAAAAGCCGAATTATAATAAGTCCTAGATGAGACTGTTCCTTTTGCAACAAACTCACATAGAGGAAAGGGAATATAATCATTTTTAGAACAGTAAAGGGTTTAAATTAGGGTTTAAGCGGTACACTGTAAACAAGCTTTTTCAACGTCGTTAAAGGATAATGTCAAAATAAAAAACTATTTTCTTAAGAGGAACTGAAATTAAAACAGAGATCCAAACTAAATAATGATGAGTCATAACCTACAGTGACGTCTACTTAAATGGAACGTGTTCTGTATGAAAATGTCAGTATGCAAAATAATTTCTTTCAGGGAAGAAAAGTAGTTCCCTTTTCCGATTGTAACTTCCCTTGTGCTTTGAGCCAGACTGTTTTCCGAATGTATTTATTTTTTGCTTTAATTTGACTGAACTGAATTCAACATATGCTTCGACTGCCGAGAATGATCCAAATGATGATGCAAATGCATCTCGACGTCGCATCTTAAGCTGAAAGAGCCTCGAGGCCGAGTACAGCATGTTCGAACAAGACCAGCAAACACATTCGTCAACACAGAAACGCTGCTCGACGAGAAAATATTACAAGATGACTGTATATGAAGATACTAAAAACCTAGAATACTCGAAAAGTGAAAAGGGGAAAAATCACTCAAGGAAAAAGAAAGATGTAGTAAACAAATATGTTTTGGTCTGTTTTACTAGAAACAGACAAGATAATATCCTTATGGGCTGATTTCAAGTGTGTAGAAGATAAATGGGAGATAATTGGGCCTCTAATCTCTGATTTAATCTAAAAACAGGATAAGAACAGCAGGTTTTGTTCCTAAATGAAAGGTCTAATCTATCTATCTATCTTTTTTTAATTTGTGCTATGCAGTGCTGTCGTTTCCTTTCTGTATTGCAATGTCTGAAGTAAATGTGAATCTCGTCCAGTCGCTTGCAATCCCTCTTGCAACTTAAAATTTATAATAATTGTCATCAAAACTTTAGCCATAGTTTACATCAGAACAGAACCTCCAAAGTACACTGTTATACTGACGACATGACTGAGCAATTTCACTGTACATATACAATGACGCAAGGACATGTTCAGTGTCACAGACATTCACTTTTGAGAGATGATTTGCGGATTTTGAGCAGGAGAGCTATTTGTACGAATTGTTTTGGGAAATGCACGTGCTGTTTTGCAAATGTCGAGGATGATTTGAGAAATGTACCAAAGCAACTGAGAAAAACTGTAACGTTATCTCAAAACAACACAGTATTGTTTAACCCTGCCTCACTCTTGACATTATTAAAACCAGCAGAGGTGGCGGCAGGTCACATTTGCATGTGAATCGTGTGACTTGTGTTCATCACTGCTCCCCACATTGTTAACGATGATTACGTCAATGGCAGAAGCAAACTTACTTCCTCATTCCTCATTCATCACGCCAGGCGAGTGTTTCACGATAGGGGAAAAGATATTCGATTTAAGATTGCATTTGAAAAGAAAATCCAGACGTAGGGGTTCTTAAGAGCTTTTTCTAGAGCTTCCAACTGCCCCGTCATGTTGAATAGATAAATATGCGTATTGAGTATTTTGTAGTTTAATTCCCACCTAAACAGAACAAACCAATATAGGATCACATCATTTATAAAATATATGTCAGGCACGTAGGCACGCCTTACAGTGAAACTAAATCTACAGTAAAACTGGCAAAGAAATTCATTTAGAAAACTCAACAGCAGTACATCCTTCCAGAAATCATGACCCGGTTTCTCAAGATAACATAAAAAGGTCTTTGAATGAACTAACTTGATGAACAGCACTACAGTTAGCAGGAAAAAGATGTATTTTCAGTTTAAGGGTGAATTGTAATTTTAAGGAAATATAGCAAAGATTGTGCTAGTACAGTAAACCAAGTTGACCTTTGCAAAATGTATCTTTTTTACACATAAATTTCTACCCATAGCTTCTCATCCAGAGGTCTTTTAACATTGTCCACGTTGTTAATGCCGATATCAAAAATGTCCAAAACTGCATCGTTTGCAATGCTCTTATTATTTAGGAAATGAGGTGATCGCTGTGATGTGACACGTGCATATGAAAAGCAGCTTCTTTGGCAATATCCAAATCTGTCCCGCGTCCACTGAGTGATGCCTATATGTTTTATGAAACAGAATAAGGATCTGAGCATCACTAAAAAATACTACTCCAAATGCACTACGGCTACAAAAAAACAGTGCTTCATTATTTGATGTTTGAAATAGTCTAATCAGCAATTTGGCAGCACCAGGGTTCAACTGTGTTTTTAAAAGAATCTTCTTCTTATTAGAGCTTATCAATGTTTTTCATGAAGCTGGATCCCGTCACACTTGTGAGTCGTACCTCACAGAGCGGAATGTCGGTGTGAGTCGCAGCCGCAGGGGCGAGCGACAAGGACACGCAACGCACTGCACCTCATTCCTGTCGTGACCCCTCCGTGTGCCCCGCGTATCCTCACATGCTTCACATTCCCCACCTCGCTCACCATCTATCTCCCTCTACCTCTCCAGAAAGACCTGTGGGACCAGAACAGGTGGCTGCTGGAGGCCTCGGTACTAAGAACTGTCAATTCGGCGTACTTTACGCTGCACGGGTCAGACCATGTGTTTGACCCGACTGTGTATATGACCAAACAAAAGTGCATTGTATTAAAAAAAAAAGCTTCTTTATATTCATCTCTATGTGCAATCCTGAATAAATTAGTCGGCCAACGAAGAGATTCCAAATATAAAGAAACTTTTGGTGCTTAATCATTACAAACGAGTTTTTCTTTTGACAAATGGATAAAACATGATTAGACTTTCGCTCTCTGCTCTTCCAACACATCCCACCATTGTTAAACCTCCACATTCTAGTATTAATTACTTGATGACGCACAAATTGAATGCAATTAAAACCCTCAAAGGACCCTTATTCTTCCTATGGTGAGCCAGGGCATTGTCGTTTGCTTAGACATTCTCATGTTTATGCATCTGTGGGGATATTTCTTTTTTTTTACTTCAACTTCAGCTCAAGTTTGAGCTGCGCTGCACGAGCTCCCGACTAAGCAAAGCGCCGCAGCGAAGTGCGCAACAGGTGCAGTCACACCTGCGTGAAAGCACTGATCTCCATCACCCAAAAGCAGCTCCCCCCATCCTCAAGAAATACAGAACTACCTGCTGCAGTTTTGATTCAAATTGCACTTTTTCTGAAAAAGCTTTCTTACCCCGAGGACGGCGCTGAAGACCAGCAGCAGAGTCCGCAGCGGGACGCTGGAGAGCAGCGCCAACTTCATGCTTCCCGCGCGCTTTGAGGGCAAAACAAAACAAGTTTTCTTTTCTAAAAGTTGATTGCGTTCATGCTGAAACTTTCTTCCAAAGACTGCGCGTCGAACTCTCGCTACATCTGGATAATGGAGAAGAAAAAAGTCAGAGGGAGGAGGGGAGGAGGGAGGGGGGGGGGGGGACTTTTTCTCTTCTCGCCGTTAACGGGGGAGGAGCGCGCGTCCAGGCGTGTCACTCCGGGAGGTTTTACTTCATCATCGGGCCGCTCCGATGCGTCGCAGCCTCCAACAGCCTGAGAGAGAGAGAGAGAGAGAGAGAGAGAGAGAGAGAGAGAGAGAGAGAGAGAGAGGCTGTCCGGTCACGCAGAAACGAGCCGGAGTCACCCCACATTCTTGTCATAGCTGGGCCACTCTCAGGGCGCAGGAATGCGTCCGAGGGGTCCCTTTTTTGTGGAAACATCCCTAAAGTAGCTGTTGTAGTTTAACGACCAAACGATGCCACTGACATAACACGAGCAGGGACCTAAAGGAAGGAATGTGGGCATGCCACACAATCATCAATAAAAGACCTTCTTTAAATCTAGCACAAAAAATTTCGTCGCCACAAACACTGTTATTTGAAAGAATGCATTTAAAAAAATATATTAACAAAAAAAATGACAGCTGCAACAAATAATTATTTTCATTGCAAATGGACTTATGGATCAACTCATATTTTGATTAATATGTTAATAGAAAGTTTTTTTCGGACCTTCCTGTAGTGCAATTTATCAGTCTAAACAGTTTTGGTTCGCGTTGATATGGAGATATCGGCAGAAGAGACGTCTGCCTTCTCTCATGGAACAATAAGGCGCTTAACTTGTGGCGTGAATAAAAACATACATGTAAACTCAACGATATTGTTTGTAGAAACCGTGACCACAGATAATCCTCAGACCTTGTTAGGGAGTTTCATGTATAAAATATAGTTTAATAGTTTGACAAACTGACCGTCACGTTTGCGTGTCTTGAGATTGCTTGTTTGTAAATCTGAACAAGACCCTTGCCAGCTAATCAGAGGCAACGTAGGTTGGGTTATTGTGGGGAAAATTAACAGGTTAAGCAACTGCACGGCTTGCAAACTAATAACAATGTGCCATAGGTTAAGCTGTTAACCTTAGATCATGCATTGCAGCCGAAATGCCCAAAACTGGCCTTTACACGTCTCACATCTTAGCTCCTTTGAAAACATCGTGGGTTCAAGGAAAGTTGTGAGCGAGAATTCATGAGGAGAAGACGACCACCGTGCAGGAGATTCCGGCGACCCTTTCACTCCATAAATAGGATGCAACGGTGGATGTCGCTGGTGCAGGTCTGCCGTGGAGAAACTACAACGGAGGAGAACTACAAAACCTACAACCGAAAAGACCATGTGAAATCCATCCTGTAGCTGCATGGACATGAGATATGTATATGAGGAACTCCTTTGTGGCAGGTCACTTCCTTCGTGCTGAATGAGAGTCGCCGCAGGTTTTTCCTTCCATCAGCTCTCACACTTTAACAATCAACTCTGCTTCAACAGAAACTGAAACTTTCAATACCAATACTTCTTTTCCACAATGCTGTAGATTTGGCTTTATTTTGCTTTTTAACATTGAAATAATTCATTTCCATAATTTTTTTTTTTTGACATAATTTTTTTTTTTTACTGAATTTCTTAATGAATGAGCATGGATTCCACAAGTTTATGACAGTGTGAAAACACATGTTAAGGTGCAAACGGTGCGTTTGTCCTCATGGACGCTCAAAGAGTTTTTGACTGCAACCTGCGCGCAGTCGCCTGGACCAACATTGAGCTCTAGACGGTCAGTAGAAAACAAGAGACAGGCTGATTGCTATTTAAAGCAATCAGCCTGTCTCTTGTTTTATTTAATTTGAATGCTGCTGTAAATAATTAGCAAAGTATGCTAATGTCATTACTTTTCCAAAGAGTAATATTGGTCTTTTCAAGTAACTTGCCCAACACAGTTCACCTTTATGATGGAGTTTGGTGAGTCAATTCTCAACTCACGTTAGCAGCATTCACAACACAAAAACTGGTCTAACCAGCTGTGATATCTGCAAACTACCTTCCCATTTGGAGCTGATCCTCCCTAAATTATATCACCGGCCTGAGGCTTCAAGCGTTTGATCACCATACCTTCTCGGCCCATCGATTCCATCAGTTGCTGTTATCTGTTTTGCTCGACGGCAGATTGGCAGTACTGGAGACTGCCAGAGGATTGAAAGCACAAACCAGTGCATCAGAAGGATGGTTTTGAAGCTGTGCCGGTATGTTTCTGCACGTTCACTGAAATGTTCATGAAAGAATCAGTGGTTAAATGAAATAAGTCCATGATGCTGAGTCATGGGTCAGTGTTATTAGCATGGTCAGGGAGCGTTGAACAGAAAACAGCAAATAACAAACATCTCTTATGCATCGCTGGCTGTATAAACAACTATTTTAGACTTTTGGTAATAATTCCACAATTAGTACCTGATTAAGGGTGAACAAGTTATTAAAATGTTTTTTTTGTTAATTTCTCCCAACAGACATATTTAGCTGTCACTTTTTACAATTTTATACAGGATATTTTACCCCCATTTGGGGCCATATTTTACATTATGTTTTTCAAAATTGGAGAAACATTGTAACTACCTGTACTTTGTAGCGGGACAGCTCATATGTGTGACATATGTGGTCATATGTGTGAACATATGACCTCTTATTACTAGAGATGCTTGATTTCCTGACCTCTGCATCGCACCCTGCATGCCGAGGCCGCCGAAAGCTTTGTGACGGACAGTTTTACAACGTTGGTTGTAAGAGGCATGCCGTTGATGTGGAGCGGAGATGGAGATGAACGGTTCGCTATACGACGAACCATTCAAAGGGAAATGTTGTGCAGTCCTCTGCTAATTGCTGCATGTTTGTCTGCGTGTCTTTGCAGTGGGTGTTTTTTTCCATCATGCACAGGATATGTTTTTTCTGTTTTTAATGCTCGTCTCCTGAGTCCTCTGTCAAGACATCAAATTTCACGTTTCATGTGTGAGATGATGCTGATAGTGTGCAGGCACAGGCTGCTGTCTGCATGGATTCTGGTCATGCACACGTCATTTAAATCATAGACCTCAACAGCCCTGGTGCACTGAAGTAATACTGTGGTCACTGACAAAGCCACTCACCCAGCAGCTGCTTTGGTTTGTATCAAATGATTGGATTTGGCATTTGTGCTGCTTTTGTTCTGTGCTGGTTACATAACAACCAATATCTACAAAACCTCCAATCCTTTTCAAGATTTCATTGTAAAATGCTGTCAAAATACTGTCAAAATGCTGTCAAAGCACCGCTTCGACGACAACAACACCGCTGTTCTAGCATTCAGCCACTTTTAAAATATTTGAGATCTTGTTTTACCCTCCATTAAATCCGTCCCCTCTCCCAGTTTTTCCCTTTATCTTGTAAGCTGTTGGGTCATTGTTGTTACATTAACTAATGAATATATGATGATATTTTGTACTTTCATGAACTTCCTCAATTATCAATGCAGCATCAAAGTCAGTTACTGAGTCTTTGTAAAATCACTGAAATACATTTTCCTTCCCCTCTGACATGTTAAATACATGTTTAGGGTGTCCTCCTGTTCGGAACAGGCAGATGCCCGGCTCCGTGCAGTGTTGATGGATGGGGCGACTGTTCAAGTGCGTGGTCGTTCAGAAGGCCGCTCGTCGCTTGTTGACTGCAGTTGACTCCAAATGAAGTAAAGGCCCACTGGCGACGACATGCTCAATTCTGTGCGTGGGGCCCTCAAGCCCCGCAGCCTAGTCCTGCACAGGGATTGAGGCAGAGAAGCTGCTCTGGTTTCTGGTTTTGCCGAAGCTTCTGCACCTTTGACCTCTTTTTCAGGCACCCATCAACACCAATTATCTCTGAATGCATGAGTACCAATCCTTTTTTGGGAGGTTTTATTCAGCTAACATAGATTCCTCCTCTCCTCTGCATCTTATTTTAGTTACCTTCCATATCAGTAAAAAGGCTTGACCTGATGGCGTTTGACATAAAGTCAGAAAATCACCAAATTCTGTCGGATTCAACTGTTTCCGGTGAGTGTGTTTCGTGACGTTCCATTGTTTAGGTTGTTGAGATTCTTCATAATGGATCAAATGGTGGATATTGATATACCTAGATAATATAGAATAGAATCATATCTTATTCTTCCAGAACACTTGTATGAAAGAAAGCCAGCTTAGCACAAAGACTGGAAACAGTGGCATGCGAATGGCCTTGCTCCCCCCTCCTCTAAGGAATGTGACAATGAGTGTACTATGTTGCTTACAATGTCGAACTACCTCTTTCGGTAGAATTAAACAGCTAACAAGATGTAAAGTTTGCATGGCTGCTATATTTGCGATAAGTGCACACGTACGTCTTGTTTCTCCTTACATCACCCCCATTGTGAGGAGCATACAAAGTCAGAGAAACTATGCTATTTAGTTACATAATGCAAATAAATATTCAAATGAACCTTTGTTATTGGTTATTTTCCTGTATTAGACATCTCTTTGTTCTTTATTCTCTTAATACGAGATAATGCAAATCAGACGTATTTTCATGCACAGGCCTCGTTCCCGTTTCCATGTAAATTACGTTTGCAGGTGATTTGTAAACATCACAGGTATCGGTTCCTTTTTAGGACTGCAGCGTCAACAAGTGCAGGTAACAAAGGCGCTTCAATGAAAACACTTCCACGTCAGACCATGTGGTAAAGACATCACGTAACAAACGGAAAAGAATAAAAGTGACTACATGATGATCGACTGTGTGTTTGGATTGCACATTATATCAGAATAAGCCGTACAGAGCAACGGTAGCAGGAACAAAGTGATCAGTCTGAAAACCTTCGAATGTTGAAGTTAAATACAGGAAAGGAACCGAAAGCATTTGTAACCAGATCAAATAATAACTTCCTGATTAATCCAAAATGGTCACATTGGCTGTCAAACTCAAACTCAGAGGTCTTTATCAGAAATTTAAAAAATGTTCCAGTTGAAGAATATGAATGATGAGTTGATGCAATTGCTGGTTATTTTTATTTTCACCCCAGTTTGGGATAACTGGAGGATGTTTTAAATGGTTCTAGTTCATGTTAACTCAACCTTTTGCTCGACTATCCGTGTGAATAATAGATGGACCTCTGATTCATAAAAAGCCAGAGAGCTTGAAATAGAATATTTGTTAATGCACTCTGCTGCAAATACAGATATTTTTTCTTATTGAGCCCCAATGTAAACAAGCAACCCAATACCATTAAGTTATGGTTCTCTATATTTACAAACGGTTGCTAATCAATTACCTCAAACTGTGTAGCTTTGGTACCAGCTTTGAATAAAGACCTGTTGTGTTGAGCAATGTTGCAATATGAGCCAGCTGGGCCAAGCAGCGCTGTTTCACATTCTCCACAGTTAAATACATGTCATGATCCGACTGAGCACATATTTGTTTTCATCCACTTGTCCATTACACCGCTCAATGAAGCGCCTGTGTGCCGTGTCAATTTTGGCAGAGACATTTAATCGTCTAAGTGAGCCGAGTTCACAGCATCACCCAGACTTCTCCTGCTATTCTCTCAGAAAGACGACTGTCTTCGAGGAAGAACCCTTTGCACCAAGTGCCTCCTCGTGTATGCTAACCGTAAGCTACTTTTTCTGCGGTTAATTTCTATATTGATAGATGATTTATTATAGAATATTGTAAGCTGTCAGAGTTAATCACATAATTTCAATACACAAATCGCTCACCTGCCCCTACTGACCAGTCGCCACATATGAACACTACTATTTCCCCCTAAAGTAGCCCCCCAGCTTATGATCAAATGAAGCCTTTTTGTAGCACGATTGGATGGACAACGAGCTCGAGTTGGTAGCCCCTCCTGACGCATCTGTACCTCCTGAACTCTCTCTAAGCTTTCCCATTCTGACCGCCGACTGTGACCCTCCTCTCAATCTGTGGATCTGCATAGCTGTCTCTCATTCGCTTGTTTACGCGGAGCAAATGGTCGTAATTGCTGCCGTGAACCGTGACCATGTGTGTTTACATCTTTGCTATTTGAACGCTGCAGTAAACAGCGACTGCTAATCCACCGTTGGAAACTGCCCCATCTGAAATCTTGTGCCTCTATGGGATTGCTTAGTGTTGAAAGAGGTATCTTAACAACAGGGGCCGCAGGGAGGGGGGGGGGGGGGGGGCACTGTGACAGATCCCTGCAGCGAGGGAGGAGCTGCACTGGAAAGACATTATCTCTGCGTGCTCCATTAAAAACGTTATTTCATCTACATTTCTCAGTGGTTTCTGCTTCCCACATTAGCCTCAGATAGATTCCCTCCACACATTTATTGTCCACTGGGATGCAGCAAGTAAAACCTGCACAATTATTCACACAGTAATCGAAGGTTAAAGCTCACACACAGACACACTAATTCATATAAAAACACATTAACTACTGCGCCATTTCCAGCACTGCGTCGCATTAACAAAGGTAAACGTATTAATCCACTCGTGTCATCGCACACATGCAACCGCCCGTTGTGATAACTTCATTTTAAAGGCAACAGGAACTTGTAAAAGTAGTGTACATAATAACAGGAACTGGGAGGAGGTGTTTATGACTACTTACTCTCACGTTAGTATAGATAAGCAAAAATAGCTGCTGGTAAAGGCCTGAGAATCATCAACCGTTATCATTCACAACATGCTGCCTACACCCGCATGGTAAGGATTCTGTCTTTGAGAAAGATCGTGGCCGATAATGCGTTGCGTCAGTTTCAGTAGTGTCGCGCCGCCTAGTTTAGGGCTACATCACCGCCCTGGTTAGTCAGTAGTGAGTAGACGGCAGGGGCCTTGATGGCGTGTCTGAGGCCATGGGGTTGAGAGGTCGGACCGTAGCACAGCAGCAGTAGAGTTATTCCAACGTAATCAAATAAACACAGCAATATGAACTAATATGTTTCTGAAAATCACACCTCTCGGTGCATTTTGCTATTTCATGTCCGTATAAATCCATCGTGGTTTGGCTCTTTAGTCATTCAGGAAATACTTGCAAGCCGTTGAATAAAGGCGTCATCCACCAAATGTAGGGTCGCTGTTCCAAGAAGTTAGTTGATTCACATTGAAATCTTTATATTGATATCAAAGTTCTTTTTTTCAAACTACACGTTTATTGAGACTTTCCATTTTCCGCCACCACCAAGATATGATTTAATCAATAAAAACAGTATTCCAAAATGAAATAATGGAGAGGAAAAAGAGAAAGGAAAAAAATATGCATGTTGTGTTTCATTCCTTCCTATGACTTTGCAGTGCACTTCTTTTATAAACCCGGACTTTGAGTGTTTTATAGGCCGATACAGAAGCCCTGGACACTCCCCAGTTAGGCCCACCCAAAAAGAGGCAGCGATGGCCATCAACCCTCAAGCAGCGTTCAGCTTCTCTGCTCCACATATTTGAAACAAACCCGCAGGAATGCTGTTTATTCTTTAAATGTCTACTTTTACTTAATTGTTTTTGAATATCTTCTTTCTTTGCCTGATGTGTTGATGGATTTAATGGTTTTATATGAGGAAATTTGAATTTCCTCATTGTTTGTTCCGTATTATGTTCGTTTGAGACAGGTATTAGTTTCCTTCACTGTATAATGTTACTATTATTGTCTTAATAACACTGGGCTGTATAACAGTGCGTCTGAAGAAAACAAGTCAACAGCAGCAGACTGAGTAGCTTGACTTTCTGACTGTTTTATAAAACACATTCAGACAGGCCAGCTGCAAGATGCGATGTGATGAGTAGAAATCTGCCACTGGCAGGGTGTTAATGAGCCTTCAGCTCAAATGGTCATCTGGTAAGAACTCTGCAGGGGCATGCCGACACACTCTGCTGCCTATGACTCATTTAACAAGAGACCAGCAGTGAGCCGTCAGGACCACTAGATGCCTCCATTTGTCACTGGTGGAATGCTGCTCCTGCACCTCAAAGAAGTCCACTGAGATTTATGTGATCATTATGCATAATATTCTAATGGCAGCCTTTTTTTGTTGTTGTTTTCTGTGAGCTAACAACATGTCTGTTGCTTCTCACTATGACACTTAGGAATTCACTAAACAAATGACAGTGAATTAAAAAAAATGTCAGTTTGCAGAGCGAGAAAGAAATGAGGAAGTGATGTAACGGTTTTGATGTTCAGTGCAGCTCAGAAGCAGACGGCTTAAGGACGCCAGATATCAACCTCTTTTTCCTGTGTCATTAATTAAGTTGGATGTTTCTTTCTTTCCCACTGAATGTGTGTGTGTGTGTGTGTGTGTGTGTGTGTGTGTGTGTGTGTGTGTGTGTGTGTGTGTGTGTGTGTGTGTGTGTGCGTGTGTGAGAGAGGTCATTTTAAAGGGGATGCGGAGGAGAAGATAAGGAAGGACAGAGGAGTTCACTTAGTTGATTGGAGCGGGGGAAGAGCGGCTGTGTGGGAGAGATATATGGACGGAGAGGAGAGGATTCTGGAGTGGGTCATGAATAGTGAAGACACAAGAGGACATAGATAGATTAATAGTCATTAGTTAAAGGACCTCACTGCAATTTTTGTCATTTTGTCATTCAAAGTCATTGAATCAGGAATCAGGAATCATTTATTGCCAAAATATGTCAAACATACAAGGAATTTGTCTTGGCGGTTGGTGCGTGACAGTAGACAGTGTAACAATAGAGAACAAGACAGCAGTGCACAAGTAATAAAATAAAGTAAACTGAAATGCTAATACAATGGGTTAGTAGAATAAGGCTATGGGTTAGTATAAAACAAGAGAATAAAGTTAAAAAATGTAAATATTAAAAAAGTTAAAAAATATTAGGCATAAAGTGCACTAGCGAACAAGTAACAAAGTGACGAGTGACGACAAAGTGATAAATTAGTCAGACAGGAAGTCTGTGATCCACTTGCAGGTGGAGTCGGGCACGTGCAGCTGGGAGAGTTTGTCCTGCAGCAGAGACGGGATGATGGTGTTGAAGGCAGAGCTGAAGTCCACAAACAGGATCCTGGCGTAGGTTCCTGGGGAGTCCAGATGCTGGAGGATGTAGCGGAGGGCCATGTTGACAGCGTCGTCCACAGACCTGTTGGAGTTAGAAGTTAAATGATGAGATTGGATGTGCTGTCATGTCTGTACGTTACATCTGCAGCGGGTGCCAGTAGTTTATCACCTTAGCTTAGCATAAAGGAGCCCTGCCCACCAGCACCTCCTTTATTGTTTGGAAAAACAATAACTGCCAAAGAGCAGCCACCATCCGCACAGCAAATAGACGCCAACGCTGTTGAGTGTCGTGAATAGTTTTCCAGACCTCTGTGTCCAGTGCTGGATGTGGTCGTATGTTGTGTTCACAGATCGCCGGCTTCCACTGCACCACAGCTGCCATTCAATGAACGATTTAATTAGTTACATTAGTTGTCAGCAAATATGAATGTTTATTTAATTAAAATATGTTTTGTACACTCACGTACACACAGAATCCCCATATAAGTGCATTGTCCACCGTACATAACAAGGGCTTTATGGTAATGGTAACAAAATGAAACTAATAAATAATATGACAAGATATCAGATAAGACGACTGTTTTCTGCTGCGGTGAGAAAGAGGAGTTTCTAACTTGTAACCAGAGGAGGTGAGAGTGTGTGTGTGTGTGTGGGGGGGGGATGTGTTCACTGCTCAGTGATGTGTTATGAATCGTCTCCAATGCCTCTACCCACTCGTGTTTTAAGCGAGGACGCGGACTGAAGGACTTACCTTAACGGATGAGCGACGTTCTACATCCTTTTATTGTGGGCGAATCCAGTGTCAAGACCAAAAACACCAGCTCGTCTTCTCGGCTTTGACTCTCAACCCAAAACGTATTTGTTCCAACTGAAAAACCCTAAAAAAACATCTACTAGATATATAGTTTTATTTTTTAATACAGTTAAATGATTTCCTAGCATACTGTAAGGCATTGTGGTCTATGGCTTAGAGGACTATGATATTGGTGACACAACACTACTTGTTAGTAGGATACAGCTGTTGTTGGATTCTGTGGTTTTATAGGATTTGTTGACCATAATTAAATGCTGAATAACACCTTTCCCTCCCAAAAAAATGTAATTGTTTAACATGTGGGAGGAATCCTTTGGAGGCGAGACCCGGTAATGTGGCTGTGTGAACATATTTATGTGCCTACAATCTGATTAATACACACACACACACACACACACACACACACACACACACACACACACACACACACACGCACACACACACAACAGTCTCCCTCTTTCCCTCCAGCTCCCGTGCTCGCTCTCCCTCATTCTGGCTCTGTTGCCAAGGCTACCGCACAGCCTCTTGCTGCATATACCTAGACGAAGCCGCCGCCTGGGTCTCTCTCTCTCTCTCTCTCTCCTCCAGGAAACAAACAAAAGAAAAACCTTTCAGTCGCTTCATTCCTCACGCAAACACTCACTCTCAGATTCTGCCTTTTTCCCCAAACGCACGTCCTCTGCCCCTCAGCGTCGGCCTGTGTCCTTCTCACACGCAAACACGCTCCTCTCTTCTCCCACAGAGAGAGAGAGAGAGAGGGGGGGGGGGGGGAGAGAGGGGGGAGCAGTGAAGGGATTGCCGTGGTCCTCGGCGTTTGTGCTCCTGGTCTTTGGCTCAGAGGGAGCAGAGCGGCAGATGGTGATTTGAAGACGGGCTCGGCCAGGTAAGAGGACTTATCCCAACCCAGACTTAACGGTTCGGGGTGAGTGACGGCTGCAGCCCTCCTCTACTCCCTCTGTCTCTGCCTCCCCCCCCCCGTCTGTGGCTGTGCGACACGAGGTGAATGCCAATTTCTCAGCGAAGCCCCCGCTGTTCATGTGGCTGCTGCGTTTTTTTCCTGGCTGTGAAAAAGGAAGGTAAGGACGCAGGGATGCTCTGTGTGCTCCGGCCTCGTTTTCTGATTGTTAGAACTCATCACTCGCCAACAGGTTGCTTCTTCCCTCGTATATAATTATTATTCTTCAGCGCTGGATGCCCTCTGCGTTGTGTATCGCGTCTCTGTGACAATGACGGAGTCACCGGAGCGAGATGCAACAGTCCACCTCCCTGGGTGATTCACTACTGGTCCGCCCCGCTCTGCACCGTGTGGTCGCTCCAGCTCTCCGTAGCCATCTACGTGATGTGAATGGAGTTTTTGCCTCAGCATGAATGACTGCAATTCCTGCACTGGTGTTTCGATGCAGTGCAATCACGTAACGGCAATTATTTGTTACCGGGAATCCACATTTATGTTCTGCAGACTGTATCATCCCCCCCACCCCCAATGTAGCACATTTCAATCATTCATACTGTATTGCTTTGACTGAATTGTGAGTTTTCTACAAGTGTTAATACAGTTTCTCATTGAAATGCCACCCCGGGGGGCTGCGGTGGGAGATTGTAGGAGTGTGTGTAAACAATAGAGCTGATGGATCATCTGTCTCTGTGGTGGACACGAGGAAGCTGCGGGCTCCAAAGGCCACAGCGAGCTGAGTGCATTGATGCCGGGATTCTCCCCGTGTGAGCATGTATGACGGAGAACGGGTTGACGAGGCAGGTCTCGGCCCTCGTTGACTTTATCTTAAGTTACCATCCCGTCATCGCTTTTCAGTAAGAGCTTCCTCTTACCTCGTCCCCGCTGCCACACTCAGCACTTTGGCAACGCGCTCGATGCTTCAACCTCAACGCGCTTTTGAGCAACCCGGGAACAGGAAATGCTGCTGTAGATTTGCTGTGTCGCTGGGGACATAAAGCGAAACACATCCTGCACATTTTTAAAGGTTGCCAGATTTAGGCACAGATTTCCAGATGGATGTTTACTCAGGAATGTCCATTAAAACAAGAGACAGCTGTCAGCAAAAAGAAACTGCAGGAACAGAGCCTCACACAGTTGTCAGCAAACAGCACTTTCTGGTCCAGAGTTCTGATCTGGGGAGTTTATGTATCATTAAACTAAAGATCTCCCCAACAAACGACAGGGTCTAAACGGCGAGTATGTGTACAATATTTGTGTACAAATGAGCCTTGGTTTGTTAGAGAAAAGGAGTTTTTGAAGGGTTAAATTCAGAGCCTCATTAAAGACACCAAGCTAAAATCCTCAGTATTATTTCCTGAATTTGACATTTTATTTTGTGATTTTATTATTTTTTTGCATATGAATTCTGCAAACTCGGTACATAAGAATTCATTTCTTACTTAGAGATCTAGAGTTCCTGTCAGGGGGAAGAGACAACAACACACATGTTGGGATGTAAGATTAAATGGTTGACCGTTCATCTCCGGTGTCTTTTCAAAAGATGTGAATCATGTGTTTGTAAAATCCAAGCTACAGTCCCGGGGAAATGTACCCAATATTTCACCACTAGCACTTAACCAACCACAGCGAACAGAATAAGCTCAAATATTTACCTCAAAGAATCAAAGCAAAGAGATTTTTTTTTGACAAACTTGAATATTGTCACTGCTCTCCCACAGTGTATGTTTTCTTCTTTTCATTTTTCATGCAGTGTGTCTTCCAGTGTGTGTGTGTGTCATACAGTATATGTTGGTTGCCGCGGTTACCAAAACGCCAACCTCACTGCGTCATTGCCTCAGACAACCTTCACACTCAAATGTCCATCTATTGTTTGAAAACGGAAGCAAACAGAACTTTCTCAGCTGTTATACAACCCAATCTATGTGTGTTTGTGTGTGTGTGTGTGTGTGTGTGTGTGTGTGTGTGTGTGTGTGTGTGTGTTAGTCCATTGTATGTATGCACGTTGCCATGACTACAGGGCGGGCTAACTGGCGTCATCACTTCAAAACCACCTTCGCAGCAAGCAATGAGAGCTAGAAAGGGACAGAAAGCAGCTCCCCGCTGGTCCACACCTGCACTGTCTCTCACTAACACACACACACACACACAGCGAAACGCATCTCCTGCTACTGGTGTAGTTTCATATTCCGCTGAGCTCACCTCATTCGTTCAACAGGGTCCAGCGGCAAAGAAGGGGAGGAGGGGAGGTGAGGGGGAGGAGAGGAGGCTTGACTTCATGCATACTGAATTGAATGAAGCAATCTAAATGTGTTTCTGAGGGAGTCTGCTTAGCCTGGCTCAAAAAGGGAGGGAGGGAGAGAGAGAGAGAGAGAGGTAAAGAACTACTAACAGTTTACTGTGTCACCTTACATCACCATCCTCCACTCATGAAACACATCTGGGAGCTGACAGTGGTTTGTTTTATTTCAAGTTATGAAGAAATGAGATGTGGTTGGCTTCTGTCTTCTGTCCTTCAGATTTCACTCCGCCACACAATGGCTGACAACGGCTGGTTGCCACGGGATACAGGATTTATCTTGATCATGTGATTTGACTCCCACCAGTTTCCTGCCATCCATCATAGGTGAGTCATGTGACTGGCTGTTCAGTTTTTTTATTTTTTTCCCATCCCAGTAGACCAACTGGAAAGTCATTTGCATAGTTAGTTCTTAGTCATTGATTTAAAAAAAGAAACTTCAAAACTCACAGGTTAACATTTTTGCCACGAACAACGGATTCAGACAAAAGTGATTTGTGCACAAACACTAACTAACACTTCCACTCTCACAGGCCCCCACATTCACACATCCGCACACACCACGTGGCGATAATCAGCCAAATGTACAAAACACCCTTTTTAATTGTTGAAGGACAAAAGTGCAGGACGGAAAAGGACTTTGAATACACTGCTGACTGATACAGGTAGGCTGTGTGCACGTGTGTGTGTGTGTGTGTGTGTGTGTGTGTGTGTGTGTGTGTGTGTGTGTGTGTGTGTGTGTGTGTGTGTGTGTGTGCGTTGTCAGTAGATGATAATGCTCGGGACAAATGAGAGGGATGAGAGCTACTCTGTTGCCAAGGCGACGGACAGGGCCGTAAACACGCTACCCCTGACTCATCTCTCACAATAGAGCATCTCTCTCACAAACACACACACACACACACACACACACACACACACACACTTGTTCATCCAATAGAGTCCAATCCGAGGAAGACAAGAGGATCCGGAGATGAGAGCCACTCCAAGCCGCTTAGCTATGCATCTGAATAGGCCTGTGGAATAATTAAGACCCTCTGTCACGTACACGGCCATTTAAAAAACAAAACCTGTCAACACAACGTGACAAACACAGGCAACATGTAATTGAAATGAAAATCAACACGTAGTTTGGTTGCATTTATTTCTGCGTGACAATTTAAAGTGGGATATTTCTTAATTTTGTACACAAGAGGACAAAAAAACAGCAATTTTTTTTTTTCAATTGTTGATGCAGATCAATGATTAATCGCTTTTCCCCACACGGCTCAAAACATGGCAATGGCTACGCTAACAGTGCTAACAGCCCAAATGGTGCAAACAAAGGCAACAGTGCAGACAGAGCCAACAACGCTTCCCTGGGGGAGAACCGGACACTTTGGCAATGGCTGATTATTGAAATAGCATCGTTAAAGAAACAACTAAATCACACACTATATATTTATTTTATTTGAACAGTGTGTTCATGAATATTTTTCATTTAACAGGGGTATCATGACCCGCCGGCTGAACAGTTCCACCCGCTCCCACACTGAGGACTCCATCTTTCTGAGGCCTGACGAGGACCCCGTCTGGCTAGATGAGCCCACTAAGACTGATAAAATAGCCGACGGAGAGCCTGAAAAAGATGACCAAAAGAGCCTAGATGGACCCGCGGGGGGCCAAAGCCCTCCGGCAGATGATGTGTTCATGCAAAAGGTGTATTCCATCGTGCTCGAAATCAACTGCTGGTTCGCACTGTTCGTCGTCTCCCAAGTCACGGTATGTGACGTGAATAACACTGTATGATTACAATTAAATGTGATAGCCCTCCTGCACACACGTTGGTTTGCAACTCGGCATGTATTGTCGACCACTAAAATCCACAAATCTAAGCCAAAATGAAATGTCAGAGCTAGAATGGGACGCAAAATGAATAATAAGTGCTGTAAAAGCAGCAATGATTATGACACTAGTTCAGCATGGGGTCAATTTTACATTATTATGCCTGCGTCTCCTTCTCTTCTCGGTTCTTTTGCATCTGAGAGAATCCCCAGTGCTGCCTGATCACCAGTGCATGGATGACAGGTGAGTTCACAGTGACAGTCTGTCTTCCTCTCTCCTCCCAGGGGTACGCTGTGTTTTTTCTGGCTGAAGGAAATGGACCTCTCTCTTCGCTCTTCAAAGCCCTGCAGATCATTGACTTCTACCTCGGCCTCATCTTACAATGCTGCCCAATTTTTGGAACGGAGGTAAGTGAATGGAGCTGTGTTTTTTGGACGGAGGGTTAAAAAAAGAAGCCCATGGAGATTGCCGACTCTAGTGTGGTTGCATCTAACTGCCTCTCCCCTTGTCTTTTCCTCTCTGCACCGATCAGACCACGATGTTGATGAGGGAGGTCGTGAACAACAAAGAGCACAAATGGATTCTCAATGGAACTGCAGTCATTGGTTTTGGCATCTGTGCTACAATGGTAAGAAAACTGGGGATTGTTTTACAGTATTTTTATTACACAGTATTTTCTACATTATTTGATTTCTTGTTTCTTGTTCTTTTGAGTTTGCATCCTTATGGTTGAAATGCACTTATCGTAAGTCGCTTTGGATAAAAGCGTCAGCTAAATGACATGTAATGTAAATGTGACAAATATGGTGGATGTTGAATTATTGTCACTCAAAGAACCCTGACGACTTTGTAAAAAAAATACACTTGATGGATTATTTACTTCTTTATTTTGCAGGTTTCTTGCTCGCTTGATGTGTCTTGGCTCACACACAATCGCTGCTTTCTTCCACTTGTACTCTGTCCAGGTTTACAACGCGGTGAGTAAGTGGCGCAGCGGCACTGGCTTGTGGTGGACGGGGGCCGCGAGGCGGGACGCTGGGGATCGGCGTCAGTCCGTTAGCCGACAGCCCTCCTTCACCCTGTCAGAGTGGACGGACGCTCAGGAGGACCTGCTGGACATCGACCCCGTGCCTCAGACGCCGGTGTTTGAAATAGGCAATGACATCAAGACGGAGGGAGACGCCGCCACGCTCACTGTCACACCGGTGGGGCTTCAGGAGAGGTCAGTGGTGGGCTGCGAAACAAGACAAGCTATTGTGGCAAGTTATTTTTGGATACGGGGGATAGAGGCAGCTAAATGCATTGGTATGACTCAACATGTATCACACAGGAGGGGCTCCAACGTTTCCCTGACATTGGACATGTGCACACCGGGCTGCACTGAGCCCTACGGCTACGGAGGCCAGCTCTCCCCGAGAGACCAGACGGCCAAGGAGTACCTCCGACAGGGAACCAACAGCCTGACCCCCGCCATGCTACACACACGGGCCGTGGACGACCAAAGCCTGCAGGCTGAGTTCTATGTGAGCACAGCGACGGCAGCTCACCCGCCTACACACTTTAGATCAACAGACTGAGACTCACCGGAAAAGATGTACGCTGACACAAACACATAGACAGAGCCCACCGATGCACACACACACACACACACACAGAGCGCTGCACACACCCGTAAGCTTTTCCACTGCGTGTCAGTGGGCGACGGAAGGATAGATAGAGACATATTTGCATACGAAAAACCCGCAGAGGATTCTAGCGTCTGCGAGGCAAAGAAGGATGCATGTTCTCAAGGCCACACAAGGATGCGAGTAGAATCACATCTCGCACACAAGAGAGAGCGGCCGTTAAGTCTGAAGGTCGGTGAAGGACGTCGTCACGTGTGACGTACGATGTCCTTACGGTTCTTACGGCGGGGTTAGGACACTTCGTTTTCTATAAGGACTGATTGTTATTGCAGCCATTGTTCTGTGTCCATTGGCAGGAAACTCCCATGAACTTTGTGGACCCTAAGGAGTACAACTACCCGGGGCTGGTGAGAAAGAACCGCTACAAGACCATCTTACCCAGTGAGTACGGCTGCAACGCAGTCGATAAAAGACATCATGCGGTTGTAAATATTGTGAAAACGGCTTTTTGTGTGTCGCTTCTCTTGAATAATTTCACATGCTCATCAACTATTTACCTCAGGAGCTTTTGCAAAATGTCTATGTGTATGAGTATTGATATTCACTGAGACGCATCATCACAGCATCTTCTTCTTCTTTTTGAATCACAAAACACATCTCTCTTTCTTTCATGGTGACCTCACTCTATCATCCTGCAGATATACACAGCCGAGTGATCTTGAAGTCACTGGATGAAGACGATTTCCTCACTACTTACATCAATGCTAATTATCTTAAAGTAAGTGAAAATATGTGTGTTTGTAAGCTCTTGGCCCAGCACAACTTTATTCATGCTCCGTGGATAAGACCTCACATTCTCCATGTGTCCTGCTAAAGTGATTGTACGATACAACTGGCCATATGTGTGCGTGTGTCGCTCTGCAGGGCTATGGGGATGAGCAGTGTGCCTACATTGCCACCCAGGGTCCCACCGTGAACACAGTGGGGGACTTCTGGAGGATGGTGTGGCAGGAGAGAAGCCCAATCGTAGTGATGATCACCAACCTGGAAGAGAAAAACGAGGTGCGGCATGAATGAGTGATGCACTGATGGACAAACGGACAGATATAAGGTGATGATCACATGCGTATAAAATATCCACTTGTTTGTGCCTTGCAGAAATGTGCAGAGTACTGGCCTGAGGACACTGTGACCCATGAGGGCATCGAGATCACTGTCAACAGCGTAACCCAGGAGGACGACTACAGTCTGAGGGTGTTCACTTTGAAGGTAACACACAAAAAGTCTGTTTAGCATAACTCGCAATGCAGGCAAATACTCCGCACAACATTGATGAAAAACAAGTCGAGTGATCCAGTGAGCTAATTTTTCATAGACTTCTATTCACTCTTGACTTGTTTTGGCAAACAGAGCATTTGCTTCCTGTCACCTATTAAAAAGCACACAGGTTTAAGACACTTCTGCATTGAGTTACTTTTCAGACCCTTAGTTTGTCGCTTGATTAAGCATCTTTTGGACAAATTACAAATTAAACCTGTGGGAACAAACTACACAGACAATTCACAATTTATAGCTCGAGATTCTTGAAGAAAGGTCAGAGAACAACCAAAGTTCTTATGATTTATCATAGATTGTGAATGTTTCTACACAATTGCATTGAAATTCCTAAAACAATTTGCAGTGTGCACAAAAGTGGTGGATCTATAAACCTACATTGCCACTGAAAACACAACAGCAATTTACATGGAATTTGGAGTCCGTGTGGTATTGCATCAAGCCACACTTGATAATTCTATAAATACAGCCTGCATCTGATTACTAAGCACCAGGGGATTTGTATATAACTGTGCAAAGTTAAAAGCTTGTTAATGTTTTTTATCTCATGAATTTATGTTTCTTGTCAGACACAAATCATGCATTCCACTACGGGAAATAGAGGAATGGACTATAACGCCCTCATTTTCAAAAACTTTGTTTGTTTCTCGCTCTGTTTTCATTGTTGTCTACAAGGTAACAATTTGGGTACACATGCAGAGCAACAGGCTGATCGGCAATTATTCTCAGTGAGTCTGTCTCGTGTGGCTGTGTTCATGTCTGTGTGTGTTTGTGTGGCAGTCTGGGGGAGAGGAGCGCAGTCTGCAGCAGTACTGGTACACCTCGTGGCCCGACCAGAAGACTCCGGACAAGGCTCCGCCTCTTCTGGAACTGGTGCAGGAAGTGGAAAGGGCTAGAGAGGAAGCCCCGCCCTCTAGTGGCCCCGTAATCGTCCACTGCAGGTACATTTGTAGATCGTTTAGTGTGTTTTAACTACAAAATTGGTAGTTTTGAGCAGGAACGGCTGTTCACGGCATCTCAAATGGATTTCAGTCTGGACTTTAACTAAAAAGAAAACCCATCATTTGGCTTCTTCTGAGCCATTCAGATTAATTGATGGTTGCATGAATGATGGCCAGTGGTGCAGGTCCTGATGCTGCAGAGCATCCCACTAGCACCACCGTGTGTGACTGATGGTGAAGTGTTATTTTTATTAAATGCTATTAGTTTTACGCCAGATGTAACGGAATGCACACCTTCCAAAAAGATCAACTTTTGTCTCGTCAGTTCACAGATTATTTTTCCCAAAAGGCTTGGGGGATCATCAGGATATTTTGAGGAGATGGCAGACAAGCCTTTGAGTTCTTTTTTTGTCAGAAGTGGCTTTTTCTTAAAACTCTCCCATGGATGCTGTGTTTGCCCCGTCTCTTTCGTATTCATGAGTCGTGGACTCTGACCTTACCTGAGGCCAGTGAGGCCTGCAGTTCTTCACCTGTTGTTCTGGGGTCTTTTATGACCTCCTGCATGAGTTGTTGATGCACTCTTGGAGTAATTGTGGTAGGCCGGCCCCTCCTGCAAGGGTAATTTGTCAGGGAGAAGTAGTTTCATTAACAAATTAAATCAGTTTAAAAACAGCATTTTATATTTACTCTGCTTATCTTTGTCTTATCTCACAATTTGTCTGATTATCTGAAACATTTAAGGGGGCAAATACTTTTTCACAGCAGTGTGGGAGAATGAGGAGTTGAGATTTTCCAAAAGGCTTACGTTGACTTGATACGATATTAATGAAATGAATGGTGTGCTAAACAATACACCGATGCATCTATTTCCTCCTGCTTCCCTTTTTGCCCGTCTAACATTCTGTCTGCAGTGCTGGAATCGGTCGAACCGGCTGCTTCATCGCCACCTCCATCCTGTGCAAGCAGCTGAGGACTGAGGGTGTGGTTGACATCCTGAGAACCACCTGCCAGCTCCGTCTGGACAGGTGAGATATTCTTAGCCCTTATCCACGATCATGTCTTTCTTTAGGTCTTGGCGTCAAATCTGTTGTGAGAAAAGAATCAACAGTCAACGTATAGCTTCAGTTGATCTGGGCTCAAAACAAGAGCGACAGTAGTTTTTAACAAAATAACCAGGAAAATATGAAGGTTTTGCTGTTTTGCCCTTGAAGTAAGTTCACCATGGTATTCATGTCTCAAATAGTTTTACTCTGTAAATCTCACTATCATAATAGACTTTGGAGCTTTTTATAGCAGGAGAAGCAAGTGGAACAAATAACTAAATTACAACCTTATTCCATTTAATTGTGTTTGACCAGTCAGAATGTCACGTATTGTATCGGATGGTCTGATCAAGAAAACTAAATGAATAGCCCATGAATTTCTGCACAGGATCTCGGGTTGGACCGACTAACCAGCCATTCCGTGTGTTTGTCCCTCGCGTCCGTGTTCCTCAGGGGTGGGATGATCCAGACGTGCGAGCAGTACCAGTTTGTGCATCACGTCCTGAGCCTGTACGAGAAGCAGCTGCCTCACGCTGCGGAGGAGTAGAGTGAGCGCCGCAGCCCCCACTCGGACCGAGACACACCACTGTACACTGTACCTCCTCCGGCGGTACGCGCCACTCTACCTAGCATCATCTCAATCTCACCCTTTAACAAGTCCAAACCGTGTAGACGTCTCCGAGACAGGCGGGACGCAGAGTAAGTGCATTCTGGGCAGGACGGAGGGAGATGGGATTGGAAAAATCTTTATCAGACACTTCGGTGGTCCGCACAGTCCTGGAGAGCTGTAACAGTTAGGCCCCTAAATAATCCAAGACCAACATTTTACTTGCACTGTTTTTAAAAAGAAAAGTGTCTAAATCACCAAAACCTCATCATCTATTTAGCGCCCTGAAATACTGTGTTTACAGTTATCAAAAAGTTAAACTGGAGTTGAACTATAAACCGTTAAACTGAGACCATGTCAGTTTGCTCTAAGGAGGAAATTTGAGTTTCTTCTTCCAAAGTTAGTGTCAAGTGGCCCAATCAGCGCCAGCTTAATTCAAATCTACACAAACGATCAAAAAAGCTTGTTAGTAAATTCAAGTTAACTTACATCTCCTCTCATTCACTCCCATTGACTCTCACTTTCAATGTAAAAAAAAATAAAAAATAAAATCATGATAGAAGGCCTGCTTCAAATTTTGATGATTTCAGGAGACACCTCATCTTCAGGTTGCATGGTGCTAAGTGTTCATTAAAGGCATGTGCAATGTTATGGAACATAGGAATGTATAGCAATTAGGTTATTAATTAAATAATTAGGATTTCTGTGCAGTACACTGTATTACAGTTTTACCATACCTGCCTGTGCAGTCCTCGTGGCCCATGATGTTTACAGTAAACGACTCCTGTATTAAGGCCACATAGATTCAGAGGCGTCACGGAGCCACAGAGGCCAGAATTAGAACCAGACCATCGTAACAAAATCAATACAAAGCTCTGAAGGATCTGACGTGTGCACACCGGCAAGTGTAATGCACAGGAAAGCAAATTGTTTCATGAACAAAACGCGCACACGTATTGACGACAAAAACAGCCAATCTTCTTGTAAATGTCAAATTTTTATCATTAATGCCCTCAGAGTTACGTGCTCCGTGACGCTTCTGCTTTCAACAGTAGCTTAAACACATCCGTGAAGTAAGAAGCCCATGATTGTTGTATAGACAGACCAGACCTAATCTGTATGAAGCACAATAGACCGACTACGCTAGTCTCTGATGTTCAGCTGTAAACGTTCTTTTTTTTTTTCTCGTATCGTGTTTTGATTGTGTTTGGTTTATTGGATTGCATGTGCTGTATGGGACTTCATAGGTCCACAATCAAAGCGACGTGATTGGTTGTCCTGCTTTTTGTTGTGTAAAAGGGTTAAAGCGTATTATATGGCTTGCTCTCGGACGATGCTTTTGATACAGTTTGCTTTTGTGACACCAACCAGAGATATTTTTAGAACATTTTGATACAATCCTTTCGAGTAGATGCCTTGTGTATATTTCTGTTTACACCATGATGGAATGTAGCTCATACTGTGGATCAAACCATCGGTTTATATTGCAAGATTTGACAGAAGAAAATGTGACAACTACCTAAGTTACCTTAAGGTGAAGAAATTAATTAGATTATGTATAGTCTTCAGTATTATTACTTTATGCCTGTAGGCTTTGCTTTAATATGCTTTACTTTCTGTGTACGTTTTTATTGTTTTTCTTGGAGAATTTTTACCTCAGACTGAGTTTTTACGCAGTCCCCACTCGATTCCATCTGTGACTCAAGGCCACTGTCCGTTGACGACAAGAGAAATAATTGCTAAGTGTAAGGCAGCTAAAACAGTGAAGACAGTTTTCTATGTAACAAAAATTACGTCAACAACAACTGCTATCTTGACTCAATGCATCAAATCAACAATTATGATCATTATCAGAGGATGCAGTTAAATTGTCTGTCTGTAAATTGATCTGAGCCCACACAGGGTTCAGATCAATTTACAGACATCAAATAGCAAATTAAACTGCCAAAAGTATCTTTCAAGGGAAAACAGACTGGGATTCATAAGCAAAGCTACAATCTTCTGCTAGACTTTTCGACATAATCCTCTGATAATCCAGTCCAGTGTACTCGATTGAAAAGCTATTACACTGAGAGCTTATTTTCTTCTACCTGGTCCTCCTCCGGTGATCAAAATGGGGATGGCGCAATAGCCATACTATCAGGCATAAAACCAACCAGCAATCAGTATTCCTCCTCCTTGCTACAGTACCGCTTTAAGTTGTGAGTTTTTGCATCCAAATAAAGGTAGATTTTCATGAATCTGTGTTGCTCTCAGTGACTCTGAATCTATCACAAACACAAAAAGCTCCTTTTGTTCCGGTTACTGCACCAACAAATAGAACAAATGAATGAAGTTAAAGTATAACCTTGAGATTTATGACAAAGCTATATTGGCTTTGTGTTCAGCTGGATATGTAAAAAACGCACTGCTGCACTTTAGGGCAGTTAAATATTTCTACCACTTGGTGTCAGTACATACAAAATAATTACACGTCGGGCCAATAGCTCGTCCTGCATTCATCTGCCAGCTCGCTCACACGTGCAGTTGGCAGAGTGACAGAACAAAGGCTTTCAATCAAACAAAAGAGATTAGTTCTGTTTAGGGGAAGACATTTTGACATTTCATAGTAGGAACAGCGCAGTTGGATTAAATACTAATAGTGATGCATTCGACTGAGGCATGTTGCCTCTTTAGAATAGCTCAGTGTTATCAGCTGTGCTTTTCCAATCAAAACATGTCAAAATGTCGGAATTGAAAGGGTCCAGTCATGACACTGAAGTCCAACACCATCTGTTTTGTTAATGGTTAGCACAAATGCTGTACATGTTAATTTATGATAAAACATATAAAACAGAATGCTTTTAAAAAAAAATATTCTTGATGTCTCTTAAAGCCCTTTTAAAGTTATTTTCACTCATGTGCTTTTTCAGGGCTTTGTGAGCTGTGTGGGTGAGGCGGTGGACATTTTATTTTACTATAATAACGTAAATCCCAGCATGGCCTCACACAATTCCCACCTAATTAAAGGCCTAATCAGCCAGGGTAATTGAAAACACCTGTGTGGGTGCGTGTGCAGCCTTCAATTTCGTGTAAAACACGTTGGATGTTGTAATATCTTCGAGAAAGCCAGGCTTGTTTGTGCCACATGAAAGCCATTGTATGTTTTCTCAGCAATCTGAGTCAAGCAAATTAACAACTCAAAGCAACATTATTGTATGGGATCATTATGAAATAATAAAATAATAATCATATTTTCAAGCTGACTTGCTTGAAACGCCTTCTTATGTTTTTGTCGCTGGGACTGACGTATTGTTATTGCAGCCCCGATGACCACA